>NC_037288.2:20584983-20907710 GCF_000002775.5 Populus trichocarpa | reverse complement strand
TCTGAAGGGGACGAGGAGGTTCTTCGATGCTTTCTTTGATTTGGATCCTTATTACTGGCAAGGTTTCCTCTCCTCAAGTTTGTCCCTTGGGGAGCTTCTTCTATTAAGCTTCTCTTTATTTCGTAATGCCTCAAATCCATCCAGGTTTGACATTGTTACAAAGTGTCCTGTGCCTCTGGCTAGAATGGTAGGGAATTTGGCTCATGAAGCCATCTGAGGATACACAGTCGCGACACAGATTGAAGAAGTGTTCATGTTTTCTGAATAAAAGAAAATCATTCTTGATTACATTTGTCATCTCTTGCTGCATTGGACTATACTGTATTTGAAATTGGTCCACTCACTGGATCCCTGAAATCAATTGAAAATGCTTAGCCATTAGTCAAGTGGATTCCCCACTATCTCATGAACACTCATCCCTGCAAGCACTGCACTCCATATTCAATCTTTCTGCTCTTGCTCCGGTCTCTAAGAATTTCCATGATTATACTTTTTTAGTGATCAAACATTTTAAAATGTATGAGATCTCACTTGCTCGATTTGTTTTTTTATTGGATTTTCAGAATTAATCCGGTGAACTCGATAAAACCCGGATGAGAATTTATCTAAGAGATTGATTTTTTAAAATTTTATTTAAAATAATTTTATTTTAATATTTTTTTGTATTTATAAAAAAATAATATTATTTTAATTTTTTTTATATAAAATAACATCATTTTATAGTTGATGAATTGACATGGATCAACTACATTAACCCGAACGCTAGAGTAGATCAGACTTGGAGCACGTAGGATACTTATGGTAGTGTTTAATATTATGGAAGCAATTTATTTTCAAAATATATTTTAAAAAAAATTCATTAAAAAATATATTTTTAAAATAATTCTTTTAAAAAACACATGCCACTGCACAAACAAACATTACCAAACAAGAGTGTCTCCACACTGTTACAATAGCCGCAGGCCCCTGATTTGTAGTGTTTTATATATATATATATATATATATATATATATATATATATATATTGGGCTGCAAATAATTTTCTATTTAATTATCACACAGTTGCTGGGCTTTTAATTTGTGGGCCGTGCTTTCCACCTGCACCCCCACAATAAGGCAAATCTAAAAACAACCCTGCATTTCAGCAAAGTTCAACAGAAAAACAAAACGTTCTTAGCAATAGCCAGTGGCTCCTCTCTGTCTCTCCGGAAATTTCCATGCTATCGAATTCGAACGGAATTAGGGTTTGGAATCTGTAATCGGAGTGGAAATCAATTCATGAAGCCAATAAGGCTACCGGAACCCCCGAGTCCCACCATGGGAGTACCGGAGATCTTCGAAAACGGCGCGTACAGTGTCATTCGCCGTGCCGTCGTCATCGGCAACGGATTTCCCGGTTCAGAAAACCAGAGCCTCGGCTTAGTTCGTGCTCTTGGCCTCTATGATAAGCACGTCTTATTTGTCAGTTCACTTCTCTCCTTTTCAACTCCTTAATCACAAAAAAAGAAATAATTTTTGCTTGTTTTTTAGTTCCTGCTAAATTAGGGTTTAATCTTTTATTTTTGGATTGGTTTTTGGAGCATTTATTTAATTGGATGGATGTAGAGAGTGACGAGACCAAGAGGAGGCATAAATGAGTGGTTGCATTGGCTACCGATTTCTCTCCACAAGTTGTTGTACTACATCATAAGGCGGATATATAGTTATTTGCGGTTAATAGCGTCGCGGCGGAGGAGACTTTCACCTCTGCCGTCGGAGAAAGGTCGCAATGTGGGCTTGTCGTCAATTTTAGAAGCTGATTCGAAGCGGATTGTGAATATGGCACGAGAAAGTTATGAGAAGTAATTTTCTTACAGGCTTTTGTGTAATTTGAACTTGTTAAGTTACTGAAAGTGTTAAAAGTATATATCATTTCGAGTGAATTTTACCTGTTTTATTCAAACAAAGGTGCAAACTTGAAAGTACGCTTCTTGTAAGTCGTGCTTATCTGTATTGAACATGGGCGTGTGGTAGAGGTTAATGGATGACGTGGTATCTGTGCAACCTTGTGAAAGGAAAAGGAAAGTGAAGAAAATGCATGATTATGGTATTGGTGGTTAATGGATTGTGAAGATCATGTGCTCATATGGAAATGAAAGGGTTGTGTTGTGAATGACTAATGGTGCTTTAACCTTGCGATGTAGACTCATGAAAAGGTTCTGTTATTTTTTTTTGTCTTTTAATTCGTCCTTGTGCTGCATTTATGTGATTGTTGCCCTGTGGAGCTATGTTGGATTTGAAACCTATTACTCCACTAAAATATGCAGCGGTCCCAAACTTGTTGGTATTTGCAATACGAATTTTCCGTTTTACACCTCTTAGTTCCTATCAGTAAACAGACCTCTTTTTTCTTTAATTTATTTGTTTTGCTGCATTGTTTCAGGGATGGCCCTTTATTGGTAGTTG
This sequence comes from Populus trichocarpa, assembly GCF_000002775.5. Classification (NCBI taxonomy): domain Eukaryota; kingdom Viridiplantae; phylum Streptophyta; class Magnoliopsida; order Malpighiales; family Salicaceae; genus Populus; species Populus trichocarpa. The sequence continues at coordinate 20,905,265 of NC_037288.2, read as the reverse complement.
CATCTGGAAGAGATACAATTTCTGTTGCAAGCTCTATAAAACGTTTAGCATCAGAAAAAGTTTTCCTTGTTCAGGTTTGAGGCCTTCCCTTAATTTAAATTGCACTTGATAAAGCTATTTGCTACATTCTATAAATAACACGGTTCTTTGATGGCTATCTAAAAAATATACCAAGGAGGATCCAATTTGTAACCTTTTGCTATTAGTATCAGATGGATGAATAAACCGTTATATACATAAGGGCTAGTATATACCTATGTTAGCCTATTGTACAGTGACAGCTACAGCTTCCAAAGTTCTATAATAAACCAATGCATATGTAAGGACTCTTTGCATACTATACAGTGTCAGACACAGCTTCCAAAGCTGCCCTGCCAATTCAACTCGATCCTCTTTCTGTTGTTGCACAAAAGCTTCGATATTCATTTTATTTTTCTCACGCAGATTCAACATCCAAGGTCAGACTTGAGTAGGTTTGACTTGGTTGTCACACCTCATCACGATTATTATCCTTTGACTCCCCAAGCACAAGAACAAGTTCCTCGATTTCTTCAGAGGTGGATAACTCCACGCGAACCTCCTGATGAGCATGTGGTATGTATCAAAACATTATATTGCTCTAGTTGGTTGGTAGTAATGAGACTTTTTTGTTGACAATCTCTCTTTTTGAAGATGGTAATTAGCAGTTTATAACATGACCATTGAACTTCAGGTTCTTACCGTGGGAGCCTTACATCAAATTGATTTTGCTGCGTTACGCAGTGCAGCTAGTACATGGCATGACGAGTTTGCACCTTTGCCAAAGCCTTTGCTGGTGGTTAACATTGGAGGGCCTTCATGTAATTAGCCATTACACTTTTAACCCACTGTACTCTTTTGTGATTAGACAGTTTTGGTGCAAATTGTCAGTCTCACTTCCATTGTTTGTCTTTTCTTGATATAGTGGTCCGTGCATTATGCTATTTTATTTTTTGTTATATTAATCTCATAGGAGTATTGCCTTCGTGGTCACTACTGCATATATTGATTTTTGTTGCATTCAAACCCTGGGGGAGAAGGAGGGAGAGGGGTGGGAGGAGGTTCAAACCTTGAAAATCTGCTGTAAAGAGGAACTCTTTTCCACTACACCATAAGTTGATCCTTGAAATTAAATGATGAAATTGTTGTGAGAGTCGAAGTTGATTATTGCTGTTGTTTTTACATCATGCGGACTCTTCAAAATAACTCAACTACCAAAACTAAACTTGGCTTTGCTATGCGCTGAAGATATGCAATTCCTTGTGAGATTCCATCATATATCTCAGAACACCAGTTATATTGAATTTGTTGTAGGAAATGCTTTCTTATTTATTTTATTTTTTTAATGTTAGCATAGCAATAACTGAAACTTTAAAATCAAACATTGTCACGAGTTCGTGCCCCAATTAAAGAATTAGAAGTTGAAAAGGCATGTTCGATTATTTCTTTTGTTCTGCTCTGTTTGGGTTTGGGTTTATGATTATTTTTATGCAGAGAACTTAAAAGTTCCCCGTTCTCTTTGTTCTTGATGTTTCTCATGGACTGAGAATTTAAGACATAATTATATGATATGGTGCCTAAAATTGTTTAGGTCACTGTCGTTATGGAACGGACCTAGCGAAGCAGTTATGTACCTTTGTGACTAACGTGCTTGTGAGCTGCGGGAGTGTCAGAATATTTTTCTCAAATAGGACACCTGAGAAGGTATGGCCACTCATTTCTCATAGTTTCTTTTTCCAATACCTGCCACTTATCCCTCAATATATGCGTCTGTCATTCTACCTACAGGTTTCAAACATAATAATCAAAGAACTTGCAAATAATCCAAAAGTTTACATCTGGGATGGTGAAGGTATTGTTGATTGATTTGAAAAATTCAATTCATACTAGTTAAATTACTAGAGCTCACAATCTTATAAGTTTTGCATGTCATAACATTCAGAGCCAAATCCATATATGGGACATTTAGCTTGGGGAGACGCATTTGTTGTCACAGCAGATTCAGTCAGTATGATAAGTGAGGCTTGCAGTACTGGGTATGCATGAAAATTATCTCTATCAACTGTGATGATTTAGAACATAAAAGCTCCGAGATGCCCTGTTTTATTTTGTAAATGCTGATTTAAAACTCCAATACTGTTCTTGCAGGAAACCTGTTTATGTGATGGGATCTGAACGTTGCACATGGAAGTTGGCTGACTTCCATAAATCTTTGAGTGAGCGAGGAGTGGTTCGACCATTTACAGGATCTGAGGATGTAAGTAAATAGTAGAATACTTATTTAAATGATGTACTAATTATCTCCCAGACCCATATTAGCTGTCGAACATTGTTTTTTCAATTAGTTAAATGCAAATTCATTTATTATTTCTTCTCTAGAAGATTTTTTCAAAATTTTACTTTATGTAAAAATATGATAATACTTCTACTTCATAAAGATTGTGTTATTTGTAAAAAAAACTGAAGGTAAATTTGAATGGTCATACATCGCCAAACAACTATGAAAGTACTTGTTTCTCATCCACTTTAGCTGATAGGTTTTGTAATGGCTGTCCTGGGAATTTGTTCTGATTATTTTTTCTTATTTCTGGAAATTGTTGTTCCCTTTATGCAATGAATAATTAGTGCACCGACTGAATTCTCATCTATATCTTAACCAGTACATGTAGTGATCAAGTTTCTCCTTCACTTAATTACGTAGGTAATCTGCTTGTCTATCTCTTTCAGATTTCAGAAAGCTGGAGCTACCCACCTCTAAATGACACTGCTGAAGTTGCTCGTCGAGTTCATGAAGTGCTTGCTGAAAGAGGATTGAGAGTGCGGCCATAAAACTTGTTTATAGTTGTTATTCTTGAAAGACGTTTTTGTTTTGAAAGGGAAGGGAAATTCGGTTTGTTCGATATTACTTTTAGGAATTCCAACTGCAAAGCATTGATACATGTTAAAATTGGTTTCTTTTACCTATGGGAGTTTTGGGATATACATGTAAAAAATAAAGGCAAACTCATCTAGTGCGGCTTGTAATTTAGGAATAGCATCCTTTCCTCTTGTGCAGCATTATTTAAAGTCCTTTCAGTTTTGGCACCCATTTTACGTTGTGAAAATAAATTTCCCACTGTATTCTTTGTTTTTCTGAAAGGTGTAAATTGAATAGCGATTGATTTATACAGAGGAAAACCCCTCTCTAATGAGATGAATTTCGACCAAGATGTGATTCCTGGATCTCTTTTTATTTACTTGTAGCAATAACTTTGTTTCTATTTACCATTCAACTCTCCTCTTTGCAGTGAACAAATATGAAAGCGGTTAGGCTCTACAGCTTCTTTGTCGAGTTTTGCCTTCTAGTCGTCCAATTCGTTGTTTTGTATGAAGTGGAGCAAGTTAGATTGTGGCAACCACTCCTTTGCTAATCCATTAACTCGATCTCCTATATAAGTCGCGTCTTTTCCTGGCATTGTTTTTCAACAAGCTGTCTCCTGATCACTAGCTACATTTTGCAGTGGTGAAGCAACAAAAATCATTATTCAAGAACCAAAGGTAGACACTAAAGGAAAAGGCATTGTGGGTGCTCCGGCTCCTATCATAGTTGCACCAAAAGCGGCCCAGCACCACCGGAAAGGATGGAAAAAAGGCTTAGCCGTTTTCGACTTGGTTCTCAGGCTGGTTTTGCTGCCACCACTAGCATTATGGGGACATCCGATCAGACTCTTCCTTTTTTCACTCAGTTGTTTCATTTCCATGCCGAGTTTAATGATCTCCCAACTTTCATGTATGCATGCTCTTCTTACCAGCAGCCTTCAGAATTCTCTCGCTAAAGCCTTGACCTCAGCTATCATGATTAAGTAAAACCGAAGTTTAGGGACTAAAGTGAAGATTTACATACATCACAGGGATTGATTAGCCAAACGAGCAAGGAAATTAGGAATATAGCTCAGTCTTGCGCCTTCTCTCTCTCTGACTCGAAAACAGGGAGCAAACATGACACCACACGCGTACGTCAACCATCCATCACTTCTCAGTCTTCTTTACATTAATAATTCGGAAACCCAAAAATGGTCCTCCAATCATATATATAGTCTCAGTCGAGTCCTTCACAATTTTTTCTTATCTCAATTGGATTCTTAAGGTAACCGTTTGGACTTTTGTGGCATGTACTAGACAGGAATAGAATTTGCTTGATCTGCATATACATACACAAAACTGGTTTTATTTTTTTATGGGGATTAAGATTAGTTGATTTTCTCATGGGAGGCATGGCTCAAAAATATGTGATATAATAGAAATTATGATCCTTTTTTCATGTAATTTAGAACTGTAGTTTGAGAGTTTTTTTCCTCTAAAAATACATTGAATTTATATTTTTTTAAAATTAATCGAAATACCAAATACACATTTAGCTTCTCCTTAGTATTCTTTACTGTTGTTTTAAAACTTGATTCATGATAGATCATGAGTTGGAGATCGACCTTTAATTTTTTTTAAAAATAAATAAATTAAAATAACATTGTTTTGACCAACACATGTTGATTTTTATTTTAAAAAAATAAATCAAAATAACATTATTTTAGAAAAAAATCAAAAACAAAATCATAGAATAGATGGTCGGATTTTAACCGAGTCAAGTTTGGTCAGCTATGCTACCAAATTAACCAGATTTTTTTTCAACCTAAACTGGTTTAGATCCATGATCAACCCGCCGAACTAAGTTTTAAAATTATATTCTATACACTCGTTTCAACACTAAATAAAATTTCAAAACTTTTCATACATATTCATTCATGAATTTCATCTTCATCTTAAGTTGTTATATAAATAAATGAGAATTTAAACATTTAGGGGTGTCAATTGAAGCAAAAAAGACTTAGGTAACTCAAGTAAGAAAAGGTCAATAGTTGGGACACCTTTAAGAATCCTGCCCTTAATAATTTAATTTATCACCTTCCACACGTGCGAAACAAACATGCTAAAAAACGGCACGTGTAGCAATCATCGCTCAGCCGTCTCCTATGTAGTAGACTCCACGTCACATCCCTCACTCTCTCTCTCTCCATCCACCGTTAAAACGCCCCCCCTCTCTCTCCTTCTTCTTCTCCACCAAGTTCTTTGCTTTATCATCCTTTGCTTCTTTATAAATAAGAATAAAAATAAAAAATAAAACCCTAAAATAAAAGGACTCTCTCTTTCGTTCTCTGTTTTTGCTTTTACAGATCTCAAAAAAATTTCTTTTCTTAACCTGTTACTCTTCTCTCTCTTTCTCTGTGAGGTGAGTCTTCTTGTTATAACTCGTGCTGAGTCAACTCTAGGGTTTTCTTTTCTGTTCTTCACCTGATCTCTGCTCGTGTTCTTGATTTGATTATGCGGTCTTTGTTTGGTTGCTGAAAAATGATGGGAAAGCGAAAGAAAAGTAATGAAACTGTTTATAGTTGTATCTGTGTAATCTAAGTTAATTAGTGTAGTTAAGTGGATTAAAGAAGTGTCTTTTTCTTGATAATCAAGGCTTTGGATTTTTCAATCTTGTATATTTTAAGTTAGTATTTTGAAGGGAACAATCTTTGAAGGATAATGATTTGGCTAGGATTTGAGGCATACTTCACTTGAATTTCCTTCCTTTTTTTTGGGAATTGGAAAAGGGTTGAAGGGTTTAGAATTGAAAGAACTTCAGAAACCTGAAAGTGTTATGTTTTAAAGAAAGGTGTGATTTTTATTGTTTGATTTTTGTGTGTTGGTTGCAGCTTGGGCTTTTGAAGGTGAATCTTTGGATTTCTTATTCCGGGTAAAATTCGACAACTTAGAGAAGGTTATTATTATTTAAAAGTTGGAGGTCAGGGTCTCATGAAAATTGTTAGGGGAATGCAGAAATCCTTTCGCTGCAACGACAAGGAGCTGAGTGCGCTGGGCTGGAAGAATTCCTTCAGCCAAGGAATTGGCATCACTGCACCTAAGGCAAGAACGCGCGACAAACCTACGAGTCTTTAAGTTTTGGCCATTTTGGAGGAAGAATTAACGCACTTAGTAAATAATTGAGGACGATAAAGATTGAAGCCAGATGACTCGTATTCTAGTTCAGCGAGGCAGTGGTTCTTCTTCGAACCAGAGCCGGGCAGGATCTTCTTCTTCGGCTGCTAGGCCAGACACACAGGGTACTAGCATCCTTCAGGCTGTTTCGACTGTGAAAGATGAGGATGTTGATGAGGAGGTGCAAGAGCAGGTAGTGGTCGATGAATTCTTGGAGAATGGTGGTAGTCATGATAATAAAGTGGTAAAAAGTGACGAGCTTTTGATGGGAAGCACAAATGGTGACCGAAGTGACAGTTTAAATGATGAAATTGTTGATAACGATAAAGTGGGTAATGAGGAAGGGGTGGGATCAGGAGATTCGGTTAAAGGATTGGGTGGGCTGATTTTGGAGAGATCTCATGTGGAGAGTGAAGGTTCAAGTTCTGATCCTCCAGAGAACGGTAGTGGAAGCCCACAGCCGCCACCGCCTCCTGTGCCACCTCCAAAACCTGACCTAACAAACTCGAATTCAAGGAGATTTATATCAGGAACTTCAAATTCTGTGCGAATTGGATCATCTAGGAGAGCAGTCGCTTGGCCTGTTGTTTCGACAAGGTCTTCACCAACTGGATCACGGCCATCCTCTCCAAGGTCTCATGGTGAAATTGAGGGGTACAATAGTGCTGATGAGCAGAATCCTTGCTACGTTTCCTCTTATGATGATTTCGTAAGTTCCCAATGCTAAATATATAGTTGGTGAGGCATGCCTTGACTGTTGCAATTTATGGATACGATTTTTCTAGCTTAAAAATAAGTCCACAAGCTTTGTGCAGCTGTATGTGGTCATATTGTGTTAATTCACATGTTTCAAGCACTACTATTCTGAATTGTGTTTCTAGGAGTTAAGACTTTGTAGTTGTGGTATGATCTCTAGTTGATTTATGTTCATTGGCTCAGTTGGATTTGCCTCTGTTTCCACTTGGCCTATGGTCTCATGTATGAGGAAAATATTTATTGTCACTGATGTGGTTCTCTCTCTTTTTTTTTAATGCTTAGTACAGTAGATATTGTAGTGTTGCCTTTTTGTTCATTTGATTGAGAATTGCAATCCTGATCCAATGATATGATTTAGCATCTCAGCAATTAAACTGCTGTTTCTCTCTAAAATTGGCATTTTGCATCTATTGCAGGAAAGAGAGCGGCAGTTTGAGATTGACATCAGACGGTCCAAAGGGTTAGAAGTCAAAAGAATGTTGGAGGATGGGAATTGTCTCTTCCGTGCTGTGACAGATCAAGTTTATGGGGATTCTGAAATGTATGATTTGGCCAGACAAATGTGCGTGGACTATATGGTAAGATTTTTTTTTCTTTTTTTGATACTTCATTGTTCAAGTTCATGGTAATTTTGTTCTGGCTTGGCATCTACTTGAATTAATCATGCATCTGGTTAAACAGTGTTGGAAGCTCTTATTCTTGTGATAATATCCAAGGCAGCCTTGTGAAAAGACACTCCACTGTATTAGATGCTAGTTTTTGTCATTTGTATTTTAGTTTTACTAGGTGTATTAATTGATAATCATGTGATAAATTCCTAGACAATGTGAGAGAACAGTGTAGATTAGAGAGAGAGAGAGAGAGAGAGAACAGTGTATAATGTTGATTTTATGTATGCAACGTTAAATCATGAAGATAAATTCCTGGACGGTTTAAGAGAATAGCGTTGAGTTTCATAGGAAAAAAAAGAAATTGTGAATAGCACCCCTGACAACATCGTATTTTTGTTTTTGGTTCATTCAGGAAAGGGAAAGGGATCACTTTTCTCAATTCATTACTGAAGGTTTTACATCTTACTGTAAGAGGAAGAGAAGAGACAAGGTATGGATACTGTATCTAATTTCACTTTTCACTCTTTCAATATCCAGCAAGGCAAAAATGTATGGCACCTGGCATATTTTTCTTATCACATATCACCTCCTGAATATGATTTGCAAGTTAATGATATTTGTACACTTCACTTGAGAAAGCAGTTCATTTACACTTGCATTGGGATGGTAATAAATGTGATTTGAGGATTTTTGGGACTGCTCCTACATGCCACCCCTTTGAGGGTGCTGCCATTAGTCTTTAGGGGATGGAAAAGGGGGAGCGTTAAACTGAGAAATTTTTCTACATAGGAAGAGTTATTCGAGGCATATCAACTTCAAAGGTTGCAAATGAAGGACCTATCTGTGAATTGCTTGGCAAATTTCTTGACATGGAAGCTTTGTTTGGAGGTTTTTGAGTGGATGTGAACAAATACCTAGTTTGATCAATTTTTTCAACCTCTGCTTCCATTGTTTGCTGTCACCCACTTGCTTGGGTTAATCTTTTTGGGGTATTGTAGGCAGGCAATTAGACATTTGGTCCAGCATTTTTAACAACCACCTGTGCCTTAGACTTTGTAATGTGAATGAGTGATGTGAACACTCACTTCCTTCATCTCAATTGTCAGGTGTATGGAAACAATGTGGAGATCCAAGCTTTATCTGAAATGTACAATCGACCAATCCACATTTATTCCTATAGCACCGGTATCTACTTGTGATGAATTGATGGTTTAAATTATTCAGGGTCATTTGCTATTTACTTCTTACTGATCAAAACAATTAATGTAGAACCCATCAACATTGGGAGCTACAATACAGACACACCTCCCATACAGCTAAGCTATCATCATGGTAATCATTACAACTCTCTTGTCAACCCACGCCGCTCAACAATTGGTGCAGGACTTGGTTTCAGCTGTCTTCAAGGGGTGAGTTTCTGCAACTTTTGTACCCTTTGTCTTGGCAAAATGATAATTTTTTCTCCAGTGATCATACCTATATTAGCCTTCCCTCTTCAGTTCATTATTTTTCCTGCAAATCAAATGTTTAAGGATATGTGAAATTAAGGTGTAGGATCAAAGAACAATAGAAGTTGGCAAGGTCCATACTGATGAACTAATAGGGATAGCTTATGGGAAATTTCCACACAATCTGAGCAGCATTTTTCCCTCCACACTACTTTCACCTTTAATTTTTATTGCTGTGAAGGTTAGTAGTTGATGATTTATCAACTGTGAACTTGCATTTAAAGTATCAATATCAGCATGCCAATTGCTGGATAAGTTGAAATATAACTGGACTTATTGATTGTGGGATTGCTCTTCTTCCTTTTATTGGTAACAGGCTAGTATAGTGAAAGAGATTGATGTTGCTGACACAGGCAACAATTGTGTTTGCAGGCAAGTGTGGATAGAGATCAGGTCAAAGCTGCTATTAAAGCTCAACAAGACCAGCAGATTGATAATGCAAGTATCTTTAACGTAGTTCAGCTTATGTTTTGTGTTGATATTTGGCTAGCTAGGATAGTAACCAAACTCTCCTTTATGATGCTTAATGCTGACAGGCACTTCTGGCTGAGGGGCAGTTTTACTCTGATCTTGAGGTTACTGAGAAGGAGATCGAACGCATGGTGATGGAAGCTTCTAGAGCTGAGTATCTTGCTGATAACAAGTTCAAACCACAACTTGGCCGTAAAGGATCTTCTACTTCTGGTGCAGAACCATCATCTTCTGGCGCTAGTAAGTACTCAGACTTTACACAGGGGATGGTACTTCAATGAGAACATGTGTTCATGAACTGGGGGGACCAAAGAAGAACATAGGGCACACCTCTGGCTGTTATCATCATTTTGCTCTCCTCATTGATTTATTCCATCTTTAGTCTATTAGAAGTATTGAGTTTTTTTGTCTTTAAGGGTGAATTCTGCTTGTATTCTGTGTTGCTGACAATGATATGAACTTGGATTTGCAGGATCATCATCGGCCAGTGAGACTACTAAGGTGGAAGGTGCAAGAGAACATGGCTCACAGGATACTGTCCTTAGCAGCAGTATGCAGATCGTGCTGTCAATGGGATTCAGTTACCTGCAAGCAATCGAGGCCTACAGCATATTTGGTGATGATGTGGATTCCATGGTTTGTTACCTCGTGGAAACCAGCAGCAGCAGCAGCAGCAGACGCAAAGGCAAGGCAACTGAATGAACCACGACAGAGATTCAGAATTTTCCCGGCAGACCAAATTGACTCTCAGTGCTGGCGTTGTACTTAGATGGAGAGAAAAAAAAACCTGGTCCAATTGAAACACAAACTTCCAGAACTTTAGAATCTGTTTTTGAAGTTTGAATGATCAATAAAATGGATATAGTAGTAGCTAACCTTTAAGATGGCCTTTTCTAACTAGAACGTGGAGCATATTATGATTCGGTCTAGGCATTGAAATGTTACAGTGTTGTCTCTTGGCTGGTTTAGCAGTCAATAATAGCATTGTCATGTGAATGTTCCGTTTGATATATACGGCTCGAGGAGAAATATTATCAGGTGAATTAGTATGTTCAAATCTACTCCTACCATTCACCATGATATTAGAGTTATTTCTTTCTGTCTTTGAAATCAAGATTAATTCTTTGTTATGATATTAGAGTTATTTTCATCCAATGGTGGAAGATCACAGAAGGCTTGTGTGTGAGGTAGAGTTCATGCTCTTACTCGAACGTGTTTAACATGTCAACCTATCAAAGAAAAAAAAACAAAGCGTGTAGATTTTTTCTCTATGAATTCTATCAATCTGTAAGCAGTTTTATACATAATACATGGTTGGTTCTCTCTTTTTTGTTTCTTTAAAAATCTCACTTGCTCCCTAATTCCAGTTGAATCTTTGTTATTTACGTGACACGTTTCTTATAAGATATCATTTATTAATTAACTAGTTTAAATATTTAGCAAGTTAATTAAAAAAAGATTTTGTTTGAAAAAATATTAATTAAAAATCATATTTTACAAGAGAAAACAAATTGTAAGAATATTAATTAACAGTCATATTTTACTAGATAATCATGTTACGTTGGCAAGTGCTTGGTGTATGTTTTTTAAATTATCTTAAAAAACTATTTTTTTTCTAACAAAAATAGTGAGATATGAAGTTTTTTCCACGTGTTTTTTTACATAAAAAAAATTCTAAATGTAAATTAAAAAGCTTAACTACACATCTAATTAAATAAATAAATAAACACAAGGGTTGAAGAAGAAAAACTATTTATAAATAAATAATTAACTACACATCATATTTTTATATCAGCAAATAAAACAAAAATAAAAAAATTCAAAATTTTTCAGAAAAACAATCGAGGGGTTGAAGAAGAAAATCTATTAATTCAAGGCTAGGCCTACTGAGAAAGATGACGTAGACAGCAAGGAAAAAACATTTCTCGGAATATCTTTTCCATTTGTTTTTTTAGCTTGTCTGCCTCTAATTTCCTCTGTTGACGGACACCAGTAAGATGGGAGGACTCCTATATTCATAAATTATTATTATTATTTACGTGATTGAGACAATGAGAAGGTAAAGGCAGGTTGCAAGTATATATATATAACATTGGCAACGAACCTTCCATTATAATAAGTTGAATGGCAAGCTAGCTGATGAATTAATATATTTCTTGCTTGAAAATTACTTCTTCGCTGCTGCTAATATATGCTTGGGAGTGTGTTTCAAATCATGTTGTTTTAATTTTTTTTTAAAAAAAAATTATTAATATTTTTAAATCGTTTTGATGTACTGATCTTAAAAATAATTTTTTAAAAATAAAAAAATATCATTTTGATATATTTCTAAGCTAAAATACTTTGAACCACAACCCCTACTACAATCTCAAATAGGCTCGAAACTACCAGTCGAGAATTAATATGGAGCTTCACAAGCGGTTTTTTTTTTTCAATTGCCCCTATCCTATTTTTTTCCATTCCTCCATTATATTTTATTTTTTTTTAATTTCATTCTTGTACTTTTAGTAATACTTATTTGGACTACCTTTAAATCGGTCAAATTAATTAAATCATATTAAAATAATTTTTACATAATTTAATTTTACATCTATACATAACATTGGCAGCAACCCTTATATTATAACAAGTTGAATGGCAAGCTATCTGATGAATTAATATATTTCTTGCTTGAAAATTACTTCTTCGCCATTGCTAGAGTTTTGTTTGGGAATATGGTTAAAACTGTGTTATTTTAAAAAAATAAAAAAAAATATTAAAAAATATTTTTTTTATATTTTCAGATCGTTTTAATGTATTGATCTTAAAAATAATTTTAAAAAAAAAAAACATCATTTTGATACATTTCTAAACGAAAAACACTTTAAACCGCAACCGCTACTACAATTTCAAACAGACTCTAAAACTGCCAGTTAAGAATTGATATGGAGCTTCACAAGTGGTGTTTTTTTTATCAATTACCCCTATTTTTTCCATTCCTCCATTATATTTTGTTTTTTTTTTTAATTTCATTCCCATACTTTTATTAACACTTATTCGGGCTACTTTTAAATCGGTCAAATTAATTGGATCATATTAAAATAATTTTTACACGATTTAATTTTAAATTCGGCTAAGCAAGAAGTTAGGTAAAAAAAAATTTTTTAGTCAACTTGATCTTTTTATAATTAATTTTATCTTCAAATTTTTTTAACTATTTGTTCTACTTATCTTTAAACTAGTCAAATCGATTAAATCACATCGAGACAACTTATACACATTTTAATTTTAAATCTAAAATAAATAAATAAAAAATTGGGTTGAAATTTTTTTATTTCACTTTTATTTTTATTTTTTTAATTTTATTCTTAATTTTTTTTTAATTTATTTGTCGGTTAAGATGTCTTTACGTTGGTTAATTCAGCTGGATCATATAAAGATAATTTTTATAGAAAAGATCACGCCGGGGTAATTTTTGAAGGCGTGCTGATCCAACTATTACAAGGAAAATAAAAAACATGAGATCATGGTATCTTTTTAAGGTAGTTGATGTTAATTAGATTAGGCAAAAGTTTTTTCAGTATCAGATTCTCAGGAATTGGCATGTACTTTTCCTATTCTGCAGGCAAATTTCTTGTACTGCTCCGATGAAAGAAAAAGGAAAGACTAGTTTATTTAGTCCCAGGAGCCTTTTAAGTGTTTGGAAATATTTTTTACTTAAAAATATATTAAAATAAAATTTTTATTTTTAAAAAAATATTATTTTACAAATCAAAATAATTCAAAAACATAAAAAAAAAATTAAAAATTTAAAGAAATGCCAGTTCCAAACCTCCTAACCATGGAGGAACGCCCTAATGACCTTGCTAACCAGAAGATCCAAGAGCAGTTTTTCTCACAAATTGAAGCAGGCCTACAATCTTGTCATGAGGAGGCAGCAACTCTTGAACTGTAGTTAACTGGTTCCAGGCAGTGACCCAAGAAAGTATCAGTGGGTTTTTTTCTGGGTCTAGAATTTGGACACCAGCGACTTCCTCTTGAGCTTTGTAGGGGCTAAATACTGCACCCACCAGAATGTCCAGGAGCCCTAGATTCTGGACTTCAATAACTGAGACTCCATTGGGCAAAAGTTTCTTCATTTCCTCTTCAAATATGTTCATTTTCTCAAGAAGCTCACCGATTGCCTTCTCTTGTGCTTCCCCGCCCCTTGTGATCACCTGACTGACTCCCTCAAACAACTGCAGTCTCAAGATCTTAACATTTCATTACATAGACCAAAACACAGGAAGAAAATATAAACAAGCAACAATATTATTGTGATCTTTCACCTGTTGTTGGATAAAACTAGCCCAGAAGCGAACTTTAGCTCTTTGATAAGGATCATCAGGCAAGAGGCGAGGAGCTTGTTTCCATGTTTCATCAATATATTCTAAGATGATGGATGACTCTGTAATTGGCTTTCCATTGTGAACAAGTACAGGGACCTCATTGTGAACTGGATCATATTGAAGGAGAGCTTGGCTTTTGTTGCTTAAATCTTCTTCTATATACTCACAAGCTATGCCTTTAGCTCTTAGGGCTACTTCCACTCTCTTAACGTAAGTGCTGGCCCACATCCCATATAGCTTCACTTTATGTTCCTCTTCCATCTCTCCCTCTCTCTCTACTGAGTTATTGTTTCTAGCTTTTCTTTATTTATTCTATTTTCTTTTTTCCTTGTGAAATAAGCTATATGTGCGGCTTTGACTTTTCATTGTTATTTACATCATCCAGTATGCTTGTGGATATGCTGCGAATAAAAAGATGATTTGTATCCGCTGCATTATGATGTTATAGCTTACGAGGTGACCTTTTTGGAATTATACCATATCCTTGTGAAGGTCTTGAAAGCCAGAATTTTTGAGTCCATGCTCTTGCTGATGTCCTTGGTTCCTGTTGGGGGAAATCCTGTGTTAGCTCAAACTACAAGGTCTCTAAACCAAATCCTTCAAATGCAGTGATCTGGTTCATATCGCTGGGTATGTCAGCAATATTATGTAAAGCATGTTCCTCAGGCCATTGGCAAGCATCAAAGAACATACTGTCAGAACCACAGTGATGCGAAGGCGACAGCTAAACATGGAGATAAAAACTGGAGTTGATGTTCTCCAAAAGTGTATTCCATGCCAAAATGTTATGACTTGATTTCACCACTGTACACTTTGAGTTCCGTTGACTCTCGAAAAATAGACACCTCTTGGCTAAAACTAAAAAGCAATAAAGATACATATGTAGATATAATACATTCAAAGCATCATACCAAGGGAAAAGAAACGTAACTCAAAGCCCGATGATTTTCCTATTCAAATGCTCCCCTGAGAAACCTCCATGTCCTTCGTGATTGTGATCATGAAACATGAGCGTCAGGATTCCTACCATACATAGAACTGAACCAACAAGAAGTTTGTCATATCGCTCAACCCAATGAAACTTGAGCTGGCTGGCACCGTAGAATGATAGAGCCACAAGTGATGTCATCACAGTTATAGTGCTGCCAATGAAAAATGAGAGTTTGAATGTAAAATGACTGAGTTTGGATCGATCTTGATAATGGTCACAGAATAACAAGCCTAAACCTACAGTGCTGACAATTGTGTAACAGTACAGCCACAACAAACAAGAGATTGAATTATCCAAATTTAGCTCTTTTATTAATCAAATATGAGCCTTTCTACACAGATTAAACAGATAAGAAGTTGAGGGGGGGTAATTTTCACATTCATTTCCAGGATTATTATTATTATTATTTTTGTCAAGCAGTTATATATATCGAGCACTGAACAACCAAAATCGAGAACCCACTGAGATTGCTTGTTAAACAGGAAATCCAGTAAACCAAACACAAGTTCAAGTACCTGCTTCTAATGAATGGACCAGCTCAACTAAAAACTTTAGTGCCCAAGTCTGTTTTAATCTCAATAAGCCATTCGAATATGATTTCAATTAGCAGGGTTGGTTTCTGGGACTCTTCATGAAATAAATACAAGGAGCAGTAAATAAAACCAAGTGAGAACTTATTCGGCACCAGATAGCGGATGATTGGACATTAATACCAGTGAAAGTCACAAAAAGAAAAGCGAGCTACTATCAAACCTGTATATGTTCGTTTTAATTGTTCTGGACACAATTATAAAATTAGAAAGCATGAAAGGGAGAGAGTGGAAAAAAAATGGCAACCAGCATGCGAGCACGTACAGTTTCATTGATCAGATTTTCTTTTTCTGCCTATGAACCATGGCATATTTAATTACAAACTCCAAAATAATCAAATAGGTAAAATAACAACCAAAGAGCAGGGTGGACATGTTACTGATACCTGAATAGAAGCACAATGATGGCAAGCACCATCATGGAGGATGAACTACCAACAGCAAGAAAAACAGGAAGCGTGGTTGCGCAAGGAGATAATGCAGGAACAAGAATGAGCCCAACGACAGCCATTTTCTCCATAGGCTGGTTATGAGAATGACTATGCCCTCCCTTCCCAGACAGAAATAGTATAACATAACAACCACCAAGAACTATAAGCAAAAGTGAAGCAAGTTTGTGAACTGTTTCTTCACCAGCGATAGTATTTGCCATGGTGATTGCTGTTATACCAAGAAGTGAAGTGGATAGCACATGCAAAACTGCCCCAGATGCAGCTGCAAAGAGAAACGAAAACTAACGATAACTAATATTGTAACATAATCCATCATAAGCCTAAGAAGCATGAGTTTTTGAGATTTCTATACAAATCTCAATCTAGTATGGTACCAATATCGTTGATCCCTAAACATCAGCATGACCAATTGTAGCACCTAGTTTTCAAACATAGTTTGGCAATGCGTTTGTAGGTGCTTTATCAGCCAAAAAGGCATCCATTTTTTAAGTGCTCTTCAATGATTCTGATACCAAAACGTAAAAAGTCACCAAAAAAACCCATCAATATTATACTTTTAAGCACTTACGAACGCATTTAATGTCCACCCAATTAGACAAATAGACTCAAACTTTTACACCATCCAGCTTAAAAACACATCAGAAAACACCAACAAAGTTAAATACTAGTGGATCAAGCTAATCAACTTAGCAAATTCACATCACATTTCCATGCAAAGATTCCATTCCAAGCACTAAACATGCAATGCTGCAACAAATTGCTAAAGTCTCAATCTTTTTCTTCATATGTTCTTCAAAATCACAAATTTTCTATTTTCTTTCAAGAATATGACGAAAAGGGCCCGGATCTGAACGGAAATGTAAAGCAAGAGCGAGGGAGAGAGGACATACTGACGAGGAGAGTTCTAGAGAGAGTCCATTTTTGGGCACGCCCAACAATGGAGAAAGGAAGCCAATGTGTTGGAATAAAAGAATGGAGAAGAGAAACTGTGGCGATTCCTCCAATCGTTGAAAGATCTTCTGCACTGAAGCTCTCCATTGTTTACTAGTTTAGTATGATTGCGCAAATGGGTTCTCCTTTTTTTTACCAATCAATGATCTTACATTCACTTAACAGTAAGTTTTGATAAGTGATGAAGGTGGTGGTGGCGGAGATGGGGGAGAATGGTGAAGGTGGGATTTGCGCTGCTGGAAGATGTGGGAAGCGTAGGATCCAAGAGAAAGGAAAATAAAAGGGGTTTGATGTTTGCTTTTTACCTAAAAAAAAGACGAATGTTGTAGTTAATAATAAATAATTGTGTATAATTATCTAAAATTCTAGGCTTGTTTGGTTGCTGTTTTTTTTTTTTAAGTGAGTTTTAAATAATTTTTTGATATTTAATAGGATTATGTAAAATAAGTTGGAAAGTATTTTTCAATATTTTATTATATTATGATGCTGTTTGGTAATGTGGCTGGGGGTGAGGTTCACCCGCACCCACATATATCAGTGTTTGGTAACAAAAAAAAATGATTTTTCTTGGTAGGACCCATCAATTTTTGCTGTCATGCCACAGGTTTGGAGAAGCAGAATTTTGCTGCTTCTCGTGGTGATTTTTCAATGACTCCACTGTCGCACTGTTCACGTGAACAGTTTTTTTAAAAAAAAAAACCAATGCAGTTAATTGATTTCACTCGAACTGTTCACGTGAACGTGAACAACAATTTTTTTTTGTTTTTTAAAAAAATTAGTTTAAGGTGAATTAAATTTACTCGTACTGTAATCTCAATTTTATTCCTGATAATATTTTATCTGATTTTATTGCACGCTCAAAAAATCATGAAAACTGTAGTTCTTGTCGAATGAATTTTGTACGTAATGAAATTGTAAAATTTTTTAAAAAAAATTGAGTTTTACACGAAAAACTAGTATTTAATATTATTTAATAACACTACATAAATTAGAAGGATATCGCATGATGGCGTAGCATTTATGGAATTTGATCGCAATTCTAATTATGTTCTTGCCGGGTCCGATCCAGTTAAAAAAATTCAGTTTTTATTTTTATTTTAATTGTGGTTTATTCAAAAAATTAGAAGGATATCGCTTGATGACATAACAAAAAATTCAGTTTTTGTTGTTGCGTGCTTAAGAAACCATGAAAAATATAGTCATTGTTAGATAGATTTCGTATGCGATGACATTGCATATAGTTTAATGGAATAATAAACAAATTTTGATATCAATATTATTTATTTCATGATGTAATAATAGTAGTTAAATCTACAATATTTAAATTAAAAATATTTTTTAATTATTTTATAACCTCAATTTGAAAAATATTTTTTTAACTAAACACATTAAACTACTTTTTGTCCAACCTCAATTTCAACCACAGTTTTAACCAAACATATATTTTTCCAAACCAACCTCAATTAAAAGTACTTTTTATAAAACAATTTTTTTAAAACCACAACAGCAACCGCAATATCAAACACACTCTATGAAAAATAAGCTGGAAAATAGTTTATTAATGTTTTATTTTCTTTCAAGTTTATTAAAATAATGAGGAACAAATTTTATAAATTAAAAATTTGAATGAGAATGAAATTGAAAAAAATCTAATTTCATAAATTATCTCAAATAAAATAAATAACAATCAAAATAATAGAGATCAAATCTAACAAATAAAAAAATTAAAAGATGATGAAATTAAAATAATAATAATTACAATTACATAAATTATTTCAAATAAAATAAGTAACAATCAAAAGAATGAGGACCAAATTTGATATATAAAAAAAT
Source organism: Populus trichocarpa (assembly GCF_000002775.5). NCBI lineage: Eukaryota > Viridiplantae > Streptophyta > Magnoliopsida > Malpighiales > Salicaceae > Populus > Populus trichocarpa. The sequence continues at coordinate 20,886,702 of NC_037288.2, read as the reverse complement.
TCAATAAAAAAATTGATAAGAGAAAAGTAAGTAACAATAAAAAAATGAGAACTAGAGTTAATATAAAAATCAAATTTGAAGGGTTGAAATTAAAAAGAAAATCAAACAAAATATGTATCAATCAAAAGTTTAAGGACCAAATTTGATATAATCAGCAAATAATATAATATTTTTAAATTTTTCATAACTTCTAGAAAATGTTTTCCGTAAAAAATAAAAGGAAAACACTTTCTTGGAAATAAAGCCAAATTTTTTTTTGACAGGAAAGTGTTTTTCGTTGACCAACTTTTTTAATGGCAAACAAACACAGGAAAGTTTGGGAAGTAATTTTCAGGAAACCACTTTCCGGACAAACAAACACCCCAATAGTGATGGGTAAACAAAAGAAAATTGTATTGAACCAGTCAAAGGAAACTACATTTGTTTCCGTGCTTTGTTGTGGATCATATCAAAAGACAAATACTAGAGTAAAACTAAATTAATTTCTAGTTATTGGTTTAATGGATAATTTAAATAAAATAAAAAATAAAATACAATCACAATAAATAAATAAATAAACTGAAAATAAAATAATATAAATATAAAAGAACCAAACCTAGTATACCTAGCTTATCAAATAATTCAAAAAAAAAATGAAAAAGAATTGAATAATGAAAATGAAATAGATTGATTAAAAAAAAGAATTTATGTTAACCTTTAAAACTAGTGATTATGATCATGAAATTGAAATTAACCCAATAAAAAAACAAACCACAAAAAATAAACAAACAAAACTCGCAAGAAAAATTAGCTTAAAGGGGGGGTTAGACAAATCTCTAAAACTTACAATCCGTGAAATATGGGATCTAGATTCAATCAAGAAACTTGATTTTTTACAAATTTAGTTTTGAATGATGAAATTGAAGAAAAAATACTAATAAAGAAAAAATTATAAAAGCAACAAAATGAATGAGAAAAAAAATTAGAATTTGATAGATTATTTAAAGATTAAAAAAAATAATATATATATAAGCTCACGGGTAGGGGGAAACAAGCATATTTGGACTAGTCACATAAACCTGGTTTAATCTCTAAAACTCGCAACCCGTGAAATTTTGAACCCAAGTTCAATCTAAATGCTTAATTTTCAACCAATTTAATTTTGAATGATAAAATCGATGAAAAACATATTAATAAGAAAAATCACAAAAACAAAAAAAAATCAACATAAAGAATAAGGATAAAATTTGATAGAAAAAAACCTGAGGAAGATGAACTTTGCAAAAAAAAAAAAAACAGTTTTAAAAATGATCACAAACAAAATAAACAACATTTTAAAAAAATAAGGATCAAGTTTGAAAGATTATAAAATCATAGGGGGTGGAATTGAAAAATATTTGTAATTTGATAGATTATTTATAGATTAAAAAAATAATAGGGGTCGAATTAAAAGGTAGAGGTAAATAAAGGGAAAACCACAAAAAAATATATATAAAAAAGAAAACATTAGCTTGAAAAAAGAGAAAAAAAACATCCAAACCCGAGCAAACCTTCTAAACGTGATCTAATTTGTAAAACTCACAACTCGTGAAATTCTAAACTCGAATTCAGTCGAAAAGCTTAATTACCAATCAATTTATTTTTTAAGGATGAAATCAATGAAAAAATATTAATAAAAAAACTTGCAAAAGCAAAAAAAAAAATGGATAAAATTTGATAGAAAAAAAAATCCAAGGAGGATAAAATTTGAAAAAAAAAGAGTAAAAATGGTTCCAAACAAATAAATAGCAATTAAAAAAATAAAAATCAAATTTAAAAGATTAAAAGAATCATCGGGGCTAAATTTGAAAATAATTGGTAATTTGATAGATTATTTATATATTAAAAATGGTGGGGGGTGAGATTGAATAAAAAAATTATAATGTTATAGCTTATTTTAAATTAAAAACAATGGCAATTAAAATGATAATGACCAAATGATAATCATAGTTTTTTTTTTTGTTTTTTTTCAATCCATTTTTTTAGGTATTCTTCTAGGATGCATTTTTTTTTTTTTTTTGCACATAACATTTTATAGAAAAAAGATTACTTTTCAGATCTCCTATTGTTTGTTGAACACAAAAATTAGTCTTGTAGATCACCCTGAAATTTAGCTCTATTTAAAAGATATATATTACATTTCTAGTAACATATACACTGAAGCAGTCTTGTTTTTACATCATTCGGAGGTTTTTTTTTTTTCTCTCTCTCTCACAATAGCTTTCTTGTTTTTTAACTTTATTTTTTTGTGCTTACAAGTTACAGGGGCCAAAGGCCTGGAACAAAAAAGCTACTCTATATAGCCAGCCGCAATCAGCCCATAACACCATAACATGTCTGCTCTCAACTTACCCAGATGATTTGCTAGGGAACGTAAGAAGATTGAAACCGTCCAGTGTTATTTTTTTTCACAATTTCTCTCATTCCAACCCTGTTGGAGCGTGTTTGCTTGAAGGTGCTTTTTTGCTTAAAAAAATGAAAAACATCTTCTATCGCTCCAAGCATCAAAGAAATTGAACGTGTGACACAGCATCTACTCATTGCAGGAACAATAACCTCATCTTCTGAGATATAAGAAGCCACAAACATTCAACAAAAGGAATAAAAATGAACACAAAAAGGAAATAAAGTACACGACGAGATTCACTTAAACATCTAGTACATATAAAATGGCTACGAAAGCAGCATACAAGTTCCAGATAAATAGTTCTTGCTAACAATAACACAATGCTCTCGATTGAAACCCAGTTCCAAAAATACAAAAAAAGGTATCAAACTAACGAGACATTCTACTGCCTGGAAACAGAATCAGTGATCACCAGGCACGCTCTTAATGATATCAGAATCACCTGGAAAAATACACAAGAAATTGACAGTCAGTAGAAATAACAGGATATGTCTCTGAATATCAAAGTAAAGGCCAATTCTATATACCTGGATCAATAATGCTGAGGCAGCACACTCTGAAATATTTACCACAAGCAGTGCCCAAGTCGACATTGTCTGATACAGTATTAAACTCACATGATGAGGAAAAGGATCCACAGAGCAAAAGGCGAATTTTAATGAAAATAACCAAACATGACCAAACTTGATAGCACGAACTGTTTTGAATTCAAGAAATACCATTTGCAGGTGTTAAAAAAGTAGCAACTATACTTTCAGAAAAGGGATTGGAGGAACACACCATAAATGAAAGACACCGATTAAATCCTACTCTAATGGTTATGGCATTATTCAGCAGACTAACCTACCAATTTCAAATACATATGTTGCATGACTTTCAGATGAGCTATGATATTAGAATAAGTAGCAAGGTATCAATTAGAGTCCTGCACTACGCTTCAGACTCATTAACTTAAAACCATAATTTCCAACAACAAAAAAAAGCACTGAAGAGAACATCAAGCTACAGAATTCCAAATATTAGCAATGGCAATTCCAAAAGACAAACGTTAGATTACAGAATGAGGATGGAAAAAATATAATTCCAGATTTCCAAGTAAACATCAGCCCTGGATACAAAAGGCAAGCTCTAAAGCTAATGCTAACTTGACATTAACAAGAAAGATGATAGAGCATTAAGACAGGAAACTCACTTCCGTTGTAGTGGTGAACTCCAACCTTCGCCAACATAGCATAATACTCAATCTCAGATTTTCTCAGAGGAGGGCAATTGTTGGAGATGATTATAAGCTTCCCTGCAGACACAAACAAACACCTTAACAAATCTCCAACATATGAAAACAAACAGACAGTGCAAAAATCAAACCAACCACAACGCTACACCCATATTAACCATCCGAAAACAAAAGCTCGTAACTTTCTCCGCCAGATCAAGATAACATAACTAATCAATCAGAACCCATTTTAGAATAGCGAGACACTAACCCCGTTAACCAAGTGAGACACTGACCCCATTTATCAGATCAACAACAAAACAATCCAAATCACAAAAAGAGAGTAGCATGTAAAAGAAACGGAAAATGGGTGCTTACCCTTTGAGTTTCTGAGAGATTTAAGCACGGTCTTGTACCCTAGAGTGTATTTTCCACTCTTCATCACAAGAGCTAGTCTGTTGTTGATAGACTCATGAGTCTTCTTCTGCAAAAATAACATACAGACCGATCAAAAAAGATGAAAAAAAAAACCGAAATATTTAAGGTTTTCTATGTAAGAAAGTGGAAAACATGAGAGGATGAGGTGTAGATGAAGATTTACAGTTTTCTTGGCGGCCACCATGGTTGTGATGTGAGATAGTTCGGCGGAGAAAATAGGGCTTACCACAGCGAGGAACACTGGAATAATGTGTACTTATATAAAGAGGAGGCTAGGGCTTTTGTGGAATGGATCTGGTTGGATGTGGGGTATTTTACACACGGTTTGGGATACTTAAACCCGGTTTTGTTTGTTGACCTTAAAAATGTTTCGTCAGTGAAGGTCCCTATAGTTTAGTGATTAACTCACATAGAACCTCATAGTTCAAAGAGAATCAATTAAGTCCTTCGTGTATGATTTTTGTATTGGATTTTCGTCTGTTTGGAATTGTTGTGCTTTTAAAACAACTAAAAAAATTGGTTATAATTTAGACCTTATAATTTAGCAAAATCAATTAAGATTTATTATTTTTCAATTTATTTTGATTTTTTATTTTAAAAAAATAGAAAAGGTGAAAAAAGTAGATAGTATGGAAACTTGTATAAAAACTCAAAAACCAAATGCAAAAGAAGTATGCTTTTTTATTATTAGAATAATATTGGAGCTTCTATAAAATTAAAGGAGCGACATTGAGAAATTTTAAACTAGGAGGTTAGAAGTGAAATATTTTTGAATCTATCTACCCTTGTTGTAACCTTGAGTTTTATGCAATTATCCAGCATATCCTTATACCAATAAAACTTGTTAAATCAATGTGCATGAGATCTTGATGGTGATTTTTAATAAAATTATGGAAGTACCCTTGAGATTTTTTATTTTTAGGACGTTTATATTATATTTATACTTAAATGGATGATTAATATCTGATAATAACAAAATAAATGAAATAAATTAATAGTAACAAAACAATAACTAAGAAGTCAATAATCATTCTCGTTGTCTATCTCTCATCTTTTTTGTTGTGGTGTCTTTGGTTGTATTTATTTTTACAGTTCAACTCAGTGTCCCAAGTTGAGACAATAGAATCAAGTTTGGAAACCTAGTAGACGATCACAATCTAATGTTCATAAACCACCTCAGGTTTATAAACCATCACACCACAAATACTGCAACATTAGCTTCATCAGGCTCTATCATCAATCATAGTACTTTGACTGAGCAATTTCAGAAGTTTCTCTTCTTGTAGGCACAAGCAATGCTCGCTTCTTCCGTAGGTCAATTGCCTCATAGTTCCTTAAGTATGTCACATTCTGAATAGGTCTTGGATTCTGGTGCTTCACATCATATGTCTTTATATTCTCTATCTTTTGTCTTTGTGCCCCCTTCGCCCTCCATTCTTGTTATAATTATTGATGGCACTCTCATACCCTTAGCAAGTGTTGGTTATGTTGTCACACCTCACTTGTCTCTCCCTAATGTTTATCTTATTCCAAAACTTAGATTGAATCTTGTTTTTGTTGGTCAATTATGTGATTCTAGTAATTATTTAGTCATTTTTTCATCTTCTTTTTGTTGTGTACATGATCTGTAATATCAAAAGTTGATTGGGACAGGCCATAGGGAGAATGGACAATACATTTTGGATGAGTTAAAAGTGTTAGTTGTTGCTGCTACTACTACAAAACATGATCTATTATTTGTGTCTTTTTGGGTTATGGTAAAATTAAAAAGGGGTATCGTTGTTTTGATCCAATAACTCAAAAACTTTATGTGTCCCGTCATGTTGTCTTTTTTTAGCATATACCTTTCTTTTCTATTCCATCCATTACTCATAGCTTGACTAAACCTAATTTTATTTGTATAGATTCCTTTCCTGAGGACTCTGATATTTTATCATCTCATGTTCCTAGTACCTCAGATACCCCTTCTTATGTTCGACCAATTTGTACTCATCATTCTGCATGTACTGACACTTTACTCTCCGGCACACCCGAAGCTCTATTCTCATCTACTGTAACTCTCGGGTAAATTTCTGTATTTTGATTTACATTTTAAAAAAAGGACAAATAATTAACTAAAAAAAATATAGGAATTAATGGAGTGGAAATTATTATCTAATAAGGTTAATGTGGGACAATGATAAAATTGAACAAGTCAAACTTTTGGGCCAAATGGTTTTAAAACAAAACAAGAAAGTACTTAAATGAAAAGAGAGAAAAAACTTGTAAATATATAAACAAGTTGGCCGGCCATGTTAGGGCTTGAGAGGGAGAAGAAATTGAGTGGAAAATTATCAAGGTTCATCCAAAACAAATCACAAAAAAAGGTAGAACTAGTGATTAAGATATTCTAGGAAGGGTTTAAACAAGGAAATCTCAAAAGGAGAACAAGGAATTTTTCTTATAAAGGGGCAGCATTGAGAGGAAAATAAGGAGACGGAGGAAAGAATTTTTTGTGGTGATTTCAAGCTTCCCATTTCTTATTTATTTGGGTTAGAAGGTAACAAATCCTTTTCTCTTAATTAAATTGATGCAATTAGTGTATTAAGATTTCATTTAGTTGTATTAGTGTATAGTTGTGGTATGAGTTGTGAGGTTGATTGGGTTAATCTATGAAAGTGTGATGAATTAATGTTTAAATAAGTGAAATAATAGTGGGTAATGTTTTAATTTGTAAAATTGAAGAAATTATATGAGTGATGAATTGATATTGTTGTTTGTTAATTAAATAGGTTGTGTGGTAATGTTGATGATGAAGAAATTATATTAGTTATGAATTGATATTGTTGTTCGTTCCTTCACTGGGTTATGTGCTCATGTTGCTGCTGCCGCCACTTCTCTTCGTGATGCCTTGCTCTTGTTGCTTGCTCCTTCCTTGGTGCCTCCCTTCTCTTGGTGCTCCTTGCTCTTGTTGCTTGCTCCTTCCATGCGTTGTTTCGTCCTGTTGTTCCTGCCTTCCTTCCCTTCGTCCTGAGTTGATATTGTTGGTTTGATAATTAATGTGGTTTTGTGGTGGTGTTATTGACGAAATAATTAAACTAATGACAAGTTGATTGTGTTGATATAGAATTAAATTGATAATGAGGTGACATTATTGATGTAGTAATTTAACTGGTAACGAAATGAACCTACAGGAGTGGGTGAGGCTACAAGAACCACCCAGCAGACAGGTTCAGCTAGCAGAACGTAAACACCAGGTAGGTGTATAGCACCTTGAAATTTTTTCTAAACTTTAAATATTTAAATTATCTTCTCGATCAATGAAATTTTATGCGCCATGCTGATAAACTTTCCCATGATAATTTATTATATGAATGAGCGACTGGTGGGCCAGTTATCTTGTTATGGAACTTGTGCCCTGTGAATGGACAACTGGTGGGCCGGTTATCATGGTATGGAACTGGTGCCCTGTGAATGGGCAACTGGTAGGCCAGTTATCCTGAGTTAGAATTGGCGCCTTATGGCGTGAACAATTTCAGATTTTAGATTATTGATTTTGTGATTAGTACTTGGAAGATGAGTTGTAAATTTGGAAATTTCTTTGTGAATAGCTAAGGTATATAAATGTAAATTTTAAACGCTATAATTGACCATGATTATCTTTTGAATTATTGTGCATGTTCATCTTAATATCGCACATCCTAATAGCTTTGGTGATTACTCTCATTATTAGCAGCTCTCTCTTGGACATGTAAATCAATAATAATAATAAATACTTCTTGTATATTTGAAGGTTATTTTGTTATGTATGTATGCACTTAAATGGATTAGCTTAATTAAACTTGCACTCTAAAGTGTAATTATTTTTCTAATTATAATGGTGTATATATATATATATAAGCACATAGTTAATAGTATTTGTTTAATAATAATATAAAAGATTAAATATGGTGGAAGGAGGTACATTAAATCTATAATCTATGATTATGTATATAATTGTTAAGATAATTGTTTTTCTTTATTATAGTTAATATGATTATTCTTTGAATTGATATGTTAGAGAATGTGGAATATTATTAATTAAGAAATGTTGGAGTATAATAAAAATATTGAATTGTGAAAATGGTTTATTAGGGACTGGTGTTGATTTTATCGATAACTTGGGATATGCTAAATTAAGAAAAACCCTGCCGAAATTTTTGTAAAAAAAAATCATGATTTTTCAAATATATTGCTAGAAATTATAGGGTTGTTACATCTACAGTCTTTCAAGCTTCGTATAAGATTGTGGATCCATGTTTACATCAATCCATATGCATTTGTAAGTTCATAAAGCTACTAAATTTTGCTTATTTTTGTTATTCTTCATCATTTACTTCATTTTTAGTTTATATTCATTGTCTCTCTAAGCTTTCTTCCTATAAAGAGGCAATTCTTGATCCTTTTTGGCAGCAAACTATGGATGAGGAACTTTCTGCTTTGCATTATAGATACTTGGAATTTGGTTCTTCTACCTCCTAGTAAGAGTGTTGTTGGTTGTTGGTTGTTGTTTGGTATATAAGATCAAAATTAATTCTGATGAGTCCATTGAGCGATATAAAGTTAGGTTGGTTGTACAATGATACTCTCAACAGTATGGTATGGATTATAAGAAAACATCTGCTCCGGTTGCAAAAATACTATTCGTTCTCTTATTATCGTAGCTTCAGTTCGTCAGTGACATATCTCTCAACTTGATGTTAAAAATGTCTTATTGAATGGAGATCTTCAAGAAAAATTTTATATAACTCCTCCTCTTGGTGTTTCACATGACCCTGAGTATGTTTGTAAGCTCAAGAAAATGTTATATGGTCTCAAACAAGCATATCGTGCTTCGTTTGAGAAATTTTCTGTTTTTCTGTTGTGATCTCGTCTCTTGGATATATCTCTAGTTGTCATGATTTTGCTCTTTTTATTAAGTGTACCAATGCATGTCGTATCATTTTTTCCTTAATATGTTGCTGACATGATTATTACTGGTGATGACATTGATGGTATCTCAATTTTGAAGATAGAGTTGGCTAGACAGTTTGAAATGAAGAATTTGAGTTATCTTCGATTTCCTGAATATTGAGGTTACCTTTGAAATGAAAAGCAAGAAACAATCTATTGTTTCTCAATTCTCAATCGAAACAGAATATCGTGCTATAACATCTACTACCAGAGAGATTGTTTAGTTACATTAGTTACTTGCGGATATGAGAGTTTCCCTTTCTCACCCTACTCATATGTATTGTGACAACCAATGTTCTATTCAGATTGCTCACAACTCAGTTTTTTATGAGCGAACTAAGTACATTGAGATCGATTGTCATCTTACTCGTCATCATCTTAAGCATGACACCATTACCTTGCCTTTTGTTTTCTCTTCCTTGTAGATTACAGATTTCTTTACCATGTCGCATTTCATTTATCGTTTTCGTTTTGTTTTCTAGTTGGCAAACTCTTGATGTTTATAGTTGTCACATCGTGAGTTTGAGGAGAGATGTTAATAAATACTTTTATCTTGTTTTATTTATTAAGGGTATAATGATATTTTTATTTTAGCCTATATATAATATCTTTATATTTAGGTTAAAAAATGTACTTTAGAATAAACAGATTAATGAGAACTCTAGCCTCATTCTCTCTTATGTTCGTATTTTTTTATGTTAATTTGGATTGTTTTAACAATTTATATAAAAAATAATAAAAATCATTTTTATTTTGATTCTGAGATGGATTGGAGAGGCTACGAGAGTGGTTATGTTGTGACCATTAGGGTCTGTTTGAGAGTGTAGTTGCAGTTGCTTTTTCAAAGTGTTTTTCATTTCGAAATGCATCAAAATGATGTTTTTTTTATTTTTTTAAAATTATTTTTTAGATCAGCGCAACAAAACGATCCAAAACATAAAAAAAAATGAATTTTTAACAAAAAAAATTGAATTTTTTAAAAATACAGGTTGACCTGTGTTTCCAAACGATCTCTTAGAGTCATTCAAACTACATGCAGAAATTACATTCAATATGCGTGGATAATAGTGACTATATTGAAAAGAGTTCTTCCGGTGGTATTTGTATGGTTTTAATCATGATATTATTGCATTGTTTTAATTTAATTACATGCATGAAAACGATGCTGTTTTTATATTTTATTCATAGTTGAGTATAAAATTATTGAACCTTGAAATATAAATTCGTTCCATAAGATATTGGAGTGAACTGAATAGTTGGTAGACGGAGAACTCTTGTCCTTGATGATCAAAAATCATAAAAATAAATGAAAAGTTGTTTCATTCTCTCTCACCACAGTGATAATTGCAAAGAAAATAAGTGTGACAGACGTTTGATGTTTTCCTAAGTGTTTCTGCCTGGAAAATGGGGGTGTACTGCAATAAAAGAAAAAAAAAAATAAACCCCTCGCTGTATTTGTTTCCTGAAAACTGGTTTCTAAGAAACCACTTTCCAAACTTTCCTGTGTTTATTTGCCATTAGAAAAGTTGGTAAACGGAAAAAACTTTCCGGTCAAAGGAAAATTTGGCTTGATTTCCAGGAAAGTGTTTTCCTTTTATTTTGGACAGAAAACATTTTTCGGAAGTTGTGAAAAATTTAGAAATGTCATATTATTTGTTGATTATATCAAATTTGGTCCTCAAAGATTGCTCTCTATATATATTGTTTTGAATATTTATTTTTCAATTTCATCCCTTAAAATTTAATTTTTATATTAATTTTGGTCCTTGTTTTTATAATTGTTATTTGATTTTTCCTTATCATTTTTTAAATTGAAATTTTTTATCTATCAAATTTGATCTTCATTCTTTTGATTGTTACTTATTTTATTTGAAATAATTTATAAAATGTTAATTATTATTATTTTAATTTCTCCATCTTTCAATTTTTTTATTTTTTAGATTTGATCTCTATTATTTTGATTATTATTTATTTTATTTGAGATAATTTATGAAATTATATTTTTTTTCAATTTCATTTCCTTTCAACTTTTTAATTTGTAAGATTTGTTCCTCATTATTTTAATAAACTTGAAAAAAATAAAACATTAATAAGTTATTTTCCAGCTCATTTTCCATGACATAATCAAATACTAGAAAATATTTTCCAACTTATTTTCCATTACACTACCAAACATCGAAAAATAATTCATTTTCCCAGAATTCACTTTTCAAAAGGAAACTACTTTCCAGCAAATAAACGGCGCCTAAAATACTTATTATTTTTTCTATGTAGAAAATTAGTGTTTGGCGTGGCAAGAGAAAAACTCTAAACCCCTTTAGAATATACTATCCTTGTTGTTTATGCTTTGCCGCGTAGCGGGCTATTTTTTTCTTAAAAAATAATTTTTGAATGTTGAAATAAGATAAAGAAATAAAAAAAATTAATTATAATAAACATGTAATTTTGGTTAATCCGATATATCTAGTCAAACCTCAATTAATATCATGAGATTCGAATACAAAATAAAAAAAACAAATAAAGAGGGTTATATAGTTTTTTTTTAAAAAAAACATGTTAATTTTTCAAATCCGTGACTCGAGTTATTGGACATGAATCACCTAATATAGAAAAACTTTAAATTTTAATTTATGATAAATCAAATATTAAATGATAACATTGAAAAAATAATTTCAATCATATAAAAGAATTAAAAAAATGAGGATGATAATTAAAAAATAAAATTATTTTTTATTTGATTGAATGATCAAATTAAAAAAAATTAATAAAATAACAAGAAAAATCAAAAGAATAAAAGTTGAAAATATTGTTAAAAAAAATCCCGACATAGACTCAATTAAAAAGCTTAATTCTCAATAAATGTAATGTTAAAAATATGAAATAAAAAAAATCAATTCTAAAAACTTGCCAAAGTAAAAAAAATCAAAAGAATAAGGATCAAATTTGACATGAAAAAGATGAAGGAGGGTGAAATTGCAAAAATATAAAATAAAAAAAAATTCTAAATAAGAAAATAGCAACCAAAAAACAAAGACCAAATTTAACCAATGAAAAAATTGAATGGGGTGGAATTAAAAAAATGTACAGTGTAATAAATCATTCTAAATGAAACAAATATTAATTAAAAGAAACGTGACTAATTGTGAAGGAAAAATAAATTGAAGGGCTGATTTAAAAGTCTAGAAGGAAGCCTTGAGCAAGGCCTGCCTGGGCCACTTTCCTTATCGACGACATCTTTTTCAACTCATCGGGATCAGAGTTCCTTCACGGCCAAGAGCGAACCTACTTTCTCTTTCTTTTAACGACTTCTAAAAAGTTAATGCGAAAACCAAAGAGGAGGGAGAAGAAGATAAAAAGAGAAGAAAAAAAAAGCTACTGGTGCCAGATCAAACCCTCTCAGTTTATACAAGCCACCCAGGTATGGAAGAAATACCGTGAAAAATTAAATATAACAACAAAAGACAATGCTTAGTGATCGAACGACCACTCACATGCCACCTAAAGAGTGTTGGAGCCCCCAACACTTGTATGTCCTATCTATTATTTTTAAATAATATTTTATGTTTATTAAAATATTAAATTACATGTTACAAACTTGATTATAACAAATAAAAAAACTCATATGATGAGAAAGCCATGAAAGTTATTATTACAAATTTTGTCTTTAAAACAGTAAAGGTACTATCTTTTTTAAAATCAAATAATATCAAAGCTCCTTCTATCCAACTTATTTTGTTTTGCTTTTAAGGGAAAATGTATAATTTTTTTTATGAAAAAAACATAAAGATATTTATAATTATAGTCAATTTTATAATAAGAAATAAATTCTATAAAAAAAACTCATTTACCTTAAAGATATTTTATTTATATTACATCATTATATTATTTCAATCCACAATATAATAAATTTATAGCTATATTGTTTTCATGAAAAACGTTTTTTTAATAGATCAGAAATTTAATGAAGATTAGTTTTTTGAGATTTTTCCAAAATTTTATTATATAGATTTTTTTAGATACTCTCGCATCTTCAGCACGTGTTAAATATTATAATACGAGATGCTTTTTATTTTTAAACATATTAAAATAATTTTTTTATATCTATATATCAATTTTTTATTTGAAAAAAAACATCAGTTAACTCTCAAACAAGCACTTACGATGGAGAGAAACCCAGTCCCCACGCACACGCGCAGTTTCACATGCTCTCTTAGTCTCTTTCATTTTCCAATTTCTAAGCCCCTCAAAATTTCCTCTAGGGTTTTCACTCCTTAAAAAAAGGAAAAAGAAAAATCCCACAAACCAAACCCCGATGGCTGAAGTCATTAACATGCCGGTCGATTCCCTTGACCGTCGCGGCGGGAGTGGTGGCGGAGGAGGAGGACGCGACAGGAAGGATAAACCAAACACCGACGATCAATCATCTCCTCCACCACCTCCTCAGCCTCAACGACGCCGTGAGAGAGACTCAAGAGAGAGACGCGAAGACTTCGATAGACCATTGAATCGACGCGGAGGCGACTACCACGATAGGAATCGGTCTCCGCCACCTCCGCAACGAGAGAGGGAAAAAGAGTATAAGAGGAGGAGTAGTACGAGTCCTCCACCACCATTGCCGTATAGAGATAGGAGACATTCGCCGCCGCCGAGGAGGTCGCCTCCGTATAAACGGTCGAGGAGGGAGGATGGTGGGTTTGATGCTAGGAGAGGAAGTCCTAGAGGTGGATTTGGAGGTGGTGATCGAAGGTGAGTGGGTTAGGGTTTTGTGTCATTTAGAGAATTTTACTAGTTATTTAGTTAATCGAGGGAGTTTAAATATTCATAATGTCAACTGAAAAGAAAAGAGAAGAAAATACGGTAGCCATTTAGTTAATTGTGCTGTCTATGTGGGTTTTATCTTAAATTCTATGTAATGAAATAATGTTCTGATTTAAGTTCAGTGTGGTTGAACCTGAGCTTAAATTTGAATTTGAAAGTAACTTCATAATTTTAATTGGCAGCGATGAACTGACTGCCGTTAGACTATTAGATTTCATACGTGGACAAGGTGAATCTTGAATTTTTTATCTGGGTGGTTGAATTTGCCTTCTCATTCTTTTATTCGTGCTGTTTTGTTTATGGCTGCAGTTCGTGTTTGCTATAGTTATGACTGTTTTGCTTGTAGTTAATCAAGCCTGAACTCTTTATCTGTGCATAGGAAGTGTTTGCAATATTTGCTTATGATTGTAAATATTTGGCTTAGCAAATTCTTTTATGCAATATTTGCTCACAAATTGGAAACCTGTTTGATGTAGGTTTGGATATGATTATGGTGGTGGATACGAGCGTGAGATGGGAGGGAGGCCAGGGTATGGTGAAGAAAGGCCTCATGGCCGATACATGGGTCGTGGAGGTGGGTATCAAGGTGGTCCTTCAGGTACATGCTCAACTGCTTCCAATGATTTTGTTTCAAAATTTTAAATGTGATTTCATGTGCTTTGTATAATTTTTATGCTGGATATAATGGATCTAGGGCACTTATTTACAAGTCACTTTGCCAATAATTAGCAACCTAAGTTGAAGATTTGACTTGATTTGAGCCTTTTGCATCCATATTTATATCTGATTTTGCTGCTTTTTTAGTGACTTTGGTTTTGTTACAAGGTGTTTTTGCTACTGAAAATCAATTAGCAAATGAGATCCCCTAGGAAGCTTACTGAAGAATATTTTATCGCTTATGAAAATTCAACTATAGAACAAAGGACAGTTACTGCCACTTTTTTCTTCTACTAGTATTGCTACTTTAAGGCTATTTACTATTATTTTCTGCCTGTGCTATTTGATGAAGTCGAGTTCACTGGGTGCTATTATTGTTGTAGATTGGGAATCGGGGCGTGGTGGTCATGGTGATGCTTCCAACACCGTGTCTGCTCAAAGGTTAGTATTTAGTCTTGTTATGGACTCTAGCTCTGGATGGAGTTTGATTTACCTATCATTGTCAAAATGCGGTGTTTGGTGTTAACGTTTTTGTGAATGAGTTGGCTAGACTTAATCTTTGAGCATTCTCTCTCCTGTTGTTTTCAACTCCATAGATTAGAAATTTTACTGTATATTCTTTATGCTCATCATTCTCACATGGTAACTGTATATTCTTCAGAGAGGGCTTGATGTCATACAAGCAATTCATCCAGGAGCTTGAAGATGATATACTGCCATCTGAAGCTGAGCGCAGGTACAGTGTGGGTCTTGATTTTGGCTTGTCCAATTTGTGACCTGAAAAATGTGAAATCAAATCATGGCTTTTGATTGTGCAGATATCAAGAATACAAGTCAGAGTATATTTCAACTCAGAAACGGGTTTTCTTTGAGGCTCATAAAGACGAGGAATGGTACTTCTCTTCCCTTAGTTAATAACCGATACTTCTGGTGGTTTCAATGTTCTAACAGAACTTGTCTATACATATACGTAGGTTGAAAGACAAGTATCATCCAACCAATTTGGTTGCAGTCATTGAAAGGTGTGTTCTACTTACATAGTTAATGAGAAAACCTTGTCAAGATTTGTATTTAGCCTAAGCAATTTTTTCAGTTCATATTTAGTTTGAGTTTGGTTGTTCAATTTTAGTTGCTCGTTTTTTTGTTGTTTGGTTGATTGTTCTTTGAAAATGCTTTGTAGGAGGAATGAACTTGCACGGAAGGTTGCAAAAGATTTTTTGCTGGATTTGCAGAGTGGAACATTGGACTTGTAAGATTGGAATTCTTGCCCTTAAAATTTACATATTTGAACCTTGCATGCAGGCCTTTATTTTTATATTGTCCTTTAAAGCTTTCATTTATAATGCAGAGGTCCTGGTGTGAATGCATCATCGTCAAATAAATCAGGGCAGGCAAGTGATCTAAATTCTGATGATGAGGCAGAGGCTGGTGGCAAAAGGAGGAGGCACGGTCGGCCACCAGCTAAAGACGCTGATCTTCTTTCAGCTGCTCCAAAGGCTCATCCAGTGAGTTCTGAACCCAAGAGAATCCAAGTTGACATTGAACAAGCACAGGCCCTTGTATGCAAACTTGACTCTGAAAAAGGTGTTGAAGACAATATTCTAAGTGGGTCTGATAATGAAAAAATGAGTAGAGAGAAATCCCATGGGAGCTCCACTGGCCCAGTTATCATCATACGCGGCTTAACCTCAGTCAAGGGCCTTGAAGGTGTTGAACTACTGGATACGCTTATAACCTATCTGTGGCGAGTCCATGGTTTGGATTATTATGGAATGATTGAAACAAATGAAGCTAGGGGTCTTAGGCACGTGAGAACTGAGGGAAAGAGTTCTGATTCAAGCAACAGTGGAACTGAATGGGAAAAGAAACTTGACTTGCGCTGGCAAGAGAGATTGAGGGGTCAAGATCCTCTAGAAGAAATGACTGCTAAGGAGAAGATAGATGCCGCTGCAGTTGAAGGTTTGGATCCATATGTCCGGAAGATTAGAGATGAAAAGTATGGGTGGAAGTATGGTTGTGGAGCCAAGGGTTGCACAAAGCTCTTCCATGCTTCTGAGTTTGTGCAAAAGCATCTCAAGCTGAAACACCCTGAACTTGTGATCGACCTGACTGCCAAAGTGCGGGAAGAGCTGTATTTTCAGAACTATTTGAAGTAAGCAGCTTCTTTCAACATAATTTTTTCTCCTTATTTCATAGATCACTTGACAAATACTTTATTTTCATTTTCAGTGATCCAGATGCACCTGGTGGCACACCTGTTATGCAGCAGTCATTACCGGTATGATTCATCAAGCCAAATATGGGAGTGTTAAATGTGAAATTTGAAAAAGCAAAAAGTAAAAGTCTATAACAATTAGAAAAGGTCCTTATCTTTTTGTTCATGGGTGTGAGAGGCTGAATAGTGGTATGCTGTTTACAAATGTAAGGTTAGGTACCTGCAGCCTGTCTTCGTTGAAATATTGCCTTTCTCCATATTTTATTTTCTGTGATAGAAATAAGGGAGTGAAGGTAACTTTTAGTTTCATCTTTTGTTAGACTCCACCAAAAAGAAACAAGGTCTGGTAACTTCAAACTATTACCTCTCAAAACTATGCCCTCTTCTTGGAAAACTACTTTGTTATTCATCTCTGACCACTTAGAGCATGTCAGTTTAGGGTTTGGGCTTTTCCTTGCCATCGTTTCCCATTCGATGTTGGGAAAACAATTCACACATCAAATATGCACTGATGGAAGTGAAAGCATACACATGATTAGCTTTTCTTGTACACTCATAGACAAGTGTATGGTCCACAGAGCCATTTAGGTTGAGTTTCAATGCTCATACAGTAGCCGATAAAAAAATAATAAAGCTGCTTCTCTACAACATTCTCATGATCTGTGTCATGAAATTATTGATAGGTGCCCCCCTCTCCTACACTGGTAGGTAATGATGCATGGTAGCCAATGCAGTTATCATAGATATGTTCCCTCAATCTACAGTCAGTGTTTTTTGGTCAATACTCATTTTGCTGTTGTTTTTTAAAGTAATGATGATGAATTCTCCCTATTATTCTTGCTTATGATTACTCATGTTTTTCCTCACTGCAGAAGGATAAGCCACAAAGGCGCAAGCTTGGTCCAGAAAATCGATTGAAGGATGAACGTGGCAACCGTAGAGAACGTGAGAATAGAGCAAATGGCAACGAAAGATTTGATAGGTCTGAAAATCCACAGTCAGGTGACTTCCAATCTAATGATGGTCCTGATGGAGGAAATTGTGATGAAACAATGTTTGATACTTTCGGAGGACAAGGCATCCGTGTACCTCCTCCTTTCCCCTCAGATATAGCTCCTCCACCAGTTTTGATGCCTGTTCCCGGAGCTGGGTAGGTTGAGAGTGGATATATTTCTCTACTTTTTGCAGGTTTTTTTAGGAGCTTGTTCTGATTGCTTGTTGTACTTGCAGTCCACTGGGGCCTTTTGTTCCTGCCCCACCTGAAGTGGCAATGCGCATGTTTAGAGATCAGGGTGGTCCTCCTCCATTTGAAAGTGGAGGTAGAAATGCAAGGCCTGGGCCCCAGTTAGGTGGGCCAGCCCCTATTCTTCTATCACCAGCCTTCCGACAGGATCCCCGACGTATACGCAGGTAACTTTTGTTGCGGCCTCTTCCAACCTGATTTTGTATTTTGGGTTGTGTACAAGCGAGCTTTCCAATGTTGCTTCCTTTTCCCCTTGAGACTGCTTCCATACCTTTTCTTACATGCAAAGAAAAATTGTCTTTATAGATCAACCTGATCATGTCTTTTCTATGTGAAAAATATTCAATCAATGAAACATGTTTGGAATGGGGTTCATATAAATTTAGCGTAAGCTGGATTAAGACCCACGCCAATCAAAATGATGTGACACTTGTCATGGATTTCCTTACCAGCAAGTGCTGTGGTGTATACTCTATTTTTTCAAAGCAACAAGCATAGTTTGTTGGGTTGAATCTTGAGCATAAATCATAAAGTATTATAAAGACTTGTGTTTTTTTAATCCCCCAACCTCTGCAGAGAATGAGAGTTGCACAGTTGCATTTTATTTACAAGTTTAAACCAGTGACATTGGGAGGTTACCATCTACAAAGATCTCATGCTTGAAGATTGAGAAAATTAATATAAAACCATTTATGTGGCCTCACCTAATATGGCTTTTTTTTCAGAGACAAGTCAGTTTTTGCAGCTAATATCTCTCAATCATGATGCGCTCCTCTGAATTTTTTGCAGCTATCAAGACCTAGATGTGCCAGAGGATGAAGTCACTGTTATAGATTACAGGAGTTTGTAGGGGTCACTGGTGGTTCATGGGAGGACTTTCAAATATGATTTTTTTGTTGAGCGAAGGTAATTTACATGCTGGGTAGATGTCTTTTATTTGAGGCAATCCAACTGTAGAAGCGTCTCCTTGTACTTGAAGCTGTAAAGGAGGGCACTTCTTTAAATCCGCACACTGAATCGAATCAGTAATTAGAAGTGGTCCTGATATTTTTTCTTCATCCCTGCCCACTTTGTTGTCTTGAGAAGATGGTTTTCTGTATTTAGGGGTGGGAATATACAATTATTGACAAAATTGTATCTGTAGAATGGCCTTTGTGCAAAGCAGATTTTCATATAGCTGTTGATTTGTTTTCTGTAGCTTGAGAATTTTTTTGTTGTTAATAAAACAAAGTTGGAACCCTAGTGGATCCGATGATAACTAACCAGATGAATGGTTGAGTGAGTATTTATCAGCTGAGTAGTGTGTTAAAAACTTGTAGATGATCCCTGCACAGTGCTCCTAATGGATCATTTGTTTCAGTAAGAAGCTTTGCAATGTCGAGTACTTTCCTTGAAGTTATCGTCTTAGTTTCTCTTCCACATTCTTGAGGATTACACTGATGAACTGGTATTGCTTGCACTGCATTCAGACAAAACACAGTCGATCCATTGATTACTTTTGGAGGGAGCTAAAAGCAGAAGAAGCCTGATTTCCACCCATAGGCAATTGTATGCCGTTCGCGCACAGCTATCAGCAGGCACCATCCATTGATTACCTTTAGCAGAATCTTTCTTCAAAAACTATCCGTTACCTTTTCAAGTCGATCAAACATGAATTTCAAGCACCAAAGAGCTGAAATAATCCAAAACGATTAAAGATCACAAACTCACAAGGGTTCCTAGAACATGCACAGCTGCAGCTTTACAATATCACCTGGTGCGTGCTACTCCAGTTACGGACGTTTAGTAAGTAACTAGCTATTTATCCTGTGTGCGCTTTCCCGGGCCGTAATACAGGTAATTTTCTAAAAACTTCAAGGTATAAATTAAAAAGTTCATGGAATAATCTAATTAAATAAATTAATAATTATTTATGTAAATAAAAAAATATTAATAATAAAATAAAAAACTGAAAAAATTAAGAGAAGGATGTAGGCCAAGATATTTGTTCCTGCAAAATGAGATATTTACTTGTTTTTATTTGCTAAATTTGCTTATTAAAATCAATAAAAACTAATAGAAACAAACAAATACGGAACTAAAAACATTATGCAAGGCTAAATATATAAGAAATATTATTTAAGAATAAATATTATTTTATAAAATAAAGTTCACCTATAAAAAATTAAAAGAATTATTCAAAAAATTAAATACAAAAATCATGTTTAAAAAAATTTATTCAAAAAAGATATGCAAAATACACAACCTAGGCCATGAGAGAAGGATATACTGATACATAAGAAATTAAAGATAACCACAAAACTGTATTTTCTTTTAAAAAAGTAACGTTGAATGTTAAAATCATAAAAGAAATTGAGGAAGAAAGGAACCCGAATCGCATGAACTTGCCAAACTTGTTATCCATGTCAATAGATCAGAAACATCACAGATGAAAAAGCCTAGAAACCCATTCCACATCAAATAAAATGTTGAAAGATGAAACGGGAGAAGAAAACCACACAAAAATTGTGATTAAAAGAATGAGAGAGAAAATTAAAATGAAAAATAAATTAGAGGGTATAAAAAAAATCTAAATTAGAGGTTTAATTTTAAAACAATTAAACTTTAACAAAAGGGAAAATAAATTAAAAGAATAAGGGCTAAATTGAAAACAATAAAAAAACATAAACTTTGATTGAAGGATGAAATTGAAAACCAATAAAACTTAGCAAAATAGTCAAGGGGAAAAAATCAGAACTCAAAAGAATAAGGATTGAATTGAAAAAAATAATATACAACAAATTGTAATTCAAGGACTAAATTGAAAATAACTAAAACTTTTATAATAGGACCGAGGATGACAATAAACAATAAAAAACAAAAAGACTGAAAATGACAAATATAAAGAAAAGAGGATAAATGTGCACTTTCTTTGGAAGAGAGAGAAAAGAAAGAAGAAGAAAAAAGAAACGACCGCCAACAAGAAATCAACCATAATATGTTGACACGCGCTGCCTCATAGGAAGAGGACAATAACGCGTCCAATGATATGGCGGAAGGGCAGGTTTGGTCACCAGATGAGTCTGCACGCACTACCTAGACACTGCGGACGCACCTACTCGCTGATGCGTGAATGTGACGCGCCGGCATCTTTTGTGAATAAAATAATTGTTTTCCAATGTAGAAATACCAGAATGCCCTTAATGAACATGGGGATCACAAAAAAACCATAATGAAAGTACACAAATTCCCCTAGATGCATGCCTTGATTTTTGTCTTTTCAAAGAGTATAATATTATTTCTACTGTATTTCAAAATGCAAAAAAAAAAAAAAAAAAAAAAAAAAAATCCTTGGTCAACAACTCAATTTTTTTTACTTCAAGGGTAAATAAGTAGACATGGTTGAGGTTTTTGTATAGATGAACTATAGTTTGAAGTAAAAAAAAAAAAATTATAGTTCATCTATACAAAAGATAAAAACAAAATTTATAAATTAATAAGAAAAACCCCTTGGAAAATTAAATGCATAATAATAAATTAACCATAATTTAAAAGTTCTCTAAATGAAATAAAAGAGAGAAGAGATATTAATCAAAATAACAATATTTTTTTGTATAAAAAATATAAAAAGAACCATGAATTTAAAAAAATCAGAAAAAAATGAAAGGGCCAAGCGCTAGTGGGCCTAGTAAGCCAATCTAGCACGTTTGGCCCATATAGTTAAGGCCCACGCACAGGCCTGGCGTGACAAGCCCGCACGACAGAGCCCTTATTTGTTTTTTTGCTTCCCTTGGGGCCTATAACATGTCGCCCGACCTAATTTATTTTGAAAAAAAATTAAACAACACAAAATCTGATTTTGCCCAGATTTCAGCCACTATGACAGCTAAAAAAGCACTTATATATTTTTGACCTAAAAACCAGTTTTTCAATATATTTTTGACCTTATAAAACACCTTAAGATCCGTGATAAACCTATTCATGCCTAAAAAAAAAGTCTTCCCAAAAACCAAAATGAACCCGATACCAAAAATCAACTCGAGCTCAAATATATTTTTTCACAAACTTTAAAAGTAAAAAAAAAAATATAATATGAACTTTCCTCATTAAATTGAATCATTTGACACAAATATCATGTTTGGCTCATTTTTCATTTTGGTTCCTCTTCTTTCAATCTCATCCTTTCATAATAAATCAAAATTAATTGGTCTTTAATTAGAACTATATCATTGAGAAAAAAAAATTTGAGGACCACATTAAAATAAATAAAAAAATTTGTACAGTCTATTAACAATAATGTGTGAGAAGATAAACAATAAAATCTTGCACAAGAAAAACCAATGCCTTTTAGTTTTATAGTTAACTAGATTATTAGTCTGCGCTATACTATGAGCTGAATTAATTATTTTTTTTAACATGAAAAAATATATTTAGACATTGCATCTTTCTAGTTGAAAGAAAACGTGTGGAAATTAATCTGATATGACACAATCACATTGACGGATCCAAAGATAACATGAATGATAAGTAAAAATATAGTTTAAGTTAAAATAAATATTTAAGATGAGATTTTTTTAATAAAAATTAAGACAACATATTAGATCGATTCGGGTCAACTTGCCAATCTGCATACCAAGTCATGAGAGCCATAGAAATCAAATCAAAACAAATTAAAAAACTTGCCAATTTGCATACCAAGTCATGAGAGCCATAGAAATCAAATCAAAACAAATTAAAAAAATAAATTTTTAATAAATCTAATATTAAAGAATAAATCTGAAAAAAATTAATTAAAAAAAAGACCCAAAAAATAACCCAAGTCAACTCGGGTAAACCTGCCAAACCCGCGCCTCAAGTCATAAAACCAAAATAACCCAATAAAAAACAAATTGAAAAAGAATTTTGAAACTTAATTCTTAATCAACACAATGTTGAAATATAAAATTATAAAAAAATCAATATAAAAAAAGATAAAAAAAAAACTCGAGTCAACCATGATTAACTTGCTAAACTTGTGATCCAAGTTATGAAATAAAGATAACCTAATAGAAAGTATACTAAAACAAATCACAAAACCTAATTCCCAATTAACCTAATATTAAAGGATAAAATTAAAAAAAAATCAATTAGAAAGAGAAAAAAAACATTGAGTCAATAAAGTTAAACTTATTAAACCCATGATCTGTATCATGAGTCTGAAATAACTTGATAAAAGATAAATTATAAAATTATAAAATACAATCCTTAATAAATTTACTGTTGAAGAATAAAATTAAAATTAAAAAACAAACATAGATTAGAAAAAGATAAAAAAAAAACAAAGGAAAGGAAAAAAACTTTATTCTAGTGAATAATGTTATGTGAGGAGGTAAAAACCCTTTATTTTTTAGTTTTTTTTGTTAATCAATTCAATATTAAAAAAAAAATTAAAAAAAAATTGATCAAGAAAAAAACTCGAGTCAACTGATTTAACTCGTCAAACTCGCTATTCATATCATAAAAGTGAAATAACTCAATAAAAAAACAAATCTTATATTAAATAATAAAATTAAAAAAAATATTGATCGAAAATAAAAATCAAGGGAAAAAAAACCATACTCCTTAGTATTTTTGTTAATAAACCACCTTGGAGAAAGGAGACTCAACAAGCAACCACATTTTGCATAACCTTACAAATTGGAAAATGATCCCACATGCGATGCTTCTTTAGCCACGGGAAGCAGATAGCATCCATCTTGAATGCTAATGAACTGGTGTAGAACTCCATACAAGTCTTGTATCTGCCTCAACCTTGACTTCCCAATGATCTTAAAGGCGTGCGGAAATGCGCAATCTTATGGCATGAAGATCAAGTGACACAAGGAAACTGGCGAAGACAATTATGTTTGATCGATTCTACCAAAACTTGAGAAGGATATGGAACAAATGAGGCACCTGGGTCAGATAAAAACCAAAAATGCAACTCTTTGATGCCTTGGCTTTTATAATTTGACACGCTACATGTACACATGTTACAAAACAAACTTACAGGGGGCGTTGGGATGGGGGAAGGAAAATGAAGGGCAAGCTAGCCCGACTCGAAGGGAGCAATGATACACAGTTTGATGAACACACTTCCTCTGTCCTCCAAAACAGTATGTCTACCATGGATTTAGTTGACAGCAAACATAAGCTTTCACTTCCGATGCTTCTTTGATGGAGGCTCCGCTTGGGGCTCAGCCTGCTCAACGTGAAAACTTTCTGTAAGTAGAATGAAACTTGGAAATCTTAAGGGTTTTTTGTCTTCCTCTTATTTTTTCAATTGTTCCCGCGCGCGGGGGGAGGGGGGGGGGGGGGTGGGGGGGAGCATTATTTTACAAGTAACGTTGATATCTGCTTTCTCAAAAGTAAAAAAATGTTGATATCTAAGATTTGTTTGGTTGCACTATTCCAATTCAAAAGTAATGCCAAAAAAAAAAGTGCGAGATGCTCAACGATACATATCATCCTGGTCATAGGGAAAATTTTAGCGGTAGGCATATACTCAAATTTTATGCAGATGAACAATTGTCAAGATCAACAGAACCATGGAACAAGCTAAAAACTAGACAATACCAAACCTTTCAACCTGTGCAAACAGCCTCACCAAGTAGATTTTACAAGGTACTGGAAAGATAATATATGATGCGTACAGATTGTGTACACTTCTTTTCTTCTAAAAAAGGTAGGACAAGGTTTTTCTTTATTGGATCACCTATGTTCTCTCATACTATAAAAAGTTGAGTTTGCCCCATCAAGCAAGTTTGCATATTGAATGTTCATATAAATGACTGGCATTTAGTTGCAATCAAGAAGCATTTACTTTACCCTCTAAACCGACTGGTTTTCAAGCTTTGGTTTAAGATAAGTTTTTTTCCTCCTTTGATAAAGAAAACCATTGATAATGAAAAGAGTAGATCTACAATAACAAAATGAGGATATGACAGCCTCCAAACAAAGGGTGCAGCAGACTAGCAAACCCAAAAATTAAAAAACTAAAGCAGCCCAATCTTGTCGAAAAGCACCCCTAAAGGCACTAGAAGCATGAGGCCCTGATGATATCCTCATAGATAACGTGAATTGATAATATGTTCAAAATGATTTCTGTAAGATATTCAATATAAGCACTTGGTGCAATGAAGTCATGGCTCCTTACCATATAAACTTTTTTAAAAAGTAGCGATAATAACAATGCTCTACATTGAATAAATGCACACCTGTCAATACCATTATTATGCTGCGATATAAAAGGTATCTACCATATTTGGCCATTTTCAATGGGTGAGGAGAACGTGTAGAAATTTCAATTGCCTATAAATGACACGTATCGAGAAACAAGAAGATGAAGCAACGATGTTAAACAGATGGTTTGTGTGAAAATGGATTGAAAGAGAAGAAAATAGATTCTTGCTTCTCCGACGGATCTGGAGCTTGAAGAGTCTAAATCACAGGCTTTCACTTTTAGGGAAAAAAGGGCTTCTCGTAACTTGAGAGATCTCCTCTAATGATCAGGTGATCACCACAGGTTAGCTTATTCTCAATCTTTCAGATTTAATTTGAGTTAGGTAGAGAACTTTCAATCTTGGGGCAAATGCTTGCCACAAACTAGTTCTATACAATCAATTTTTTTTCAACTATAGTTTAATACAATTCTCAGTGTCAAGTTAAAAGTCATATCATTAATGTTAGGTTTAGAGAGCCTTAGTATTGATCAAGAAATTGGGGCTCACAGCATTAGTTTCCCTGTTACAATTTGGATGACCCGCAGGGCGTCTATCAATACAGACTTCACTTAAGGCTCTGCCTTCATTCCACATCCTTCAAAGTACATCTTGGAAAAATATGAATGGAATAATTTGGTTCTCTCCTCTGTTCATTAGGGAATATCAAGAACTATGACACTGGGGGTATTTACATTAAACTCGGAATCTAATGTTTGATTGGTACTTTCAGAAAAGAGAGAGAGAGAGAGAGAAAGAAAGCCTAATCTGTGTTTTATCTTAAGTTTGTCATTCTCATTAGCCAAACAAAAAGGAATCATTCTTTCTTCGTTATGCACCATTTCTGGAATTTGAACCCTATATTGGACATGCAATTATTTGTAAATTTTCAAATGTGGGAAGTATCTAGATGTGGAAAATATGTATCTATATAAGCTTTTTGCGGACAAATAATTAGATATTACTACCATATAACTTCAATATTTTGCATAATCATGCTCATAAGAATTATAATGTCATTTTGGATGAGAATGGAGAATCCTATGTGTAAGAGAAAAGTGCCAGCTAGTTCTCAATAATAAACACTTATCTAACAGGACTATCTCTCAATCTTCTTTCTATAATGAATGGTTAGGAGATTACAACTCTTAGGTCTTTCTACTTTGTAACAAAGGAGAAAGTATTGATGCACAATCAAAATACCCAGGACAATAGTCGTAGACCCTTTTTAATGCAAATATTTGCTTTTCTGATAAAATGCAAGCAAGCAATTTTTCTATGGGTGCACAAAGGTAGCAGTAACTGCAAAAGACACACACAGAAGGTATTATCAAGTAACATACTTTGCAAGCATAAGCCTTTTGGGCCTAGATGGACACTAAATTTTTTGAAAATGCTGCACAGCATGGAAGAGGCAATATCAATAGTATAAGAAGAAGAGAGTTTTGGGAGCTTAGCAGCAAAAGAAAGAAGAGGAATGGAAGCCCCAATGTAATGAAAGTGAAAAAAAGCAACAAGAAGTAAGAAGAGATTGCTTACAGAATTTGAAAGCTGCTCGCGAATGTAGGCCATTGATCTCAACATGGCACCTAATGTATCTCTGGAAACCTGAAATTTAACCTCTGACTCTCCTGTAGTTGTTTCAGTGTCTTGAAGCTGAAACCATAGAAGAAAAGAATAAAGTTTCCAAATGAATAATAAACTACAACAAATAAAGGTCAGCACACACCTCAATAAGACCAGAAAACCATCTGTACGAATGAGATAACTGCTGTGATTATTTATTAAACATAAGTTCAAATACAATAAAGCGGGTAGAACAGGAGCAGAGAAGAAAATCACATTTCTCTGCTTTTCCTTTTGGGCTTGTTTCCATTAACTAGCCTAGGTCCTGTCTCATCTGGTTCTGTTCTGATATGATAAAATCAAATCCTAGTCTGGCACAAGCACATGGACAGATTTCTCCAAATCTATCCTACATCACCGCTATTCAAAGTAACTGCCTTCATTTGGCTTGAAATAGAGAAAAAAGAATAGCATGTTCATACTATTTGAATTAGAAGCATTTTCCCATTAGGAATCTCTAATGCAAAGAAGAATTGCGGGATTTTATGGTAAAAGGCAGAGATCGGGTAAAAATCACTTGGTCAATTGGGGATCTGTTGTAACTTCTAAGCCTGATGCTCAAGAGGAGTTCAGCATACACCCTGAGGTTTGAGATTCAGGGTGTGCCCATTGAAGTCCGGACTGGTACCTCTGTTATCACCAAAAAAAAGAGAAGAAAGAGGTGCATTGCTGAATGGGTCCATAAGAATAACACCCCAGTGGGTAAATTAATAAGGCTCTTTCCTCTAGGAACAGGTTCTATATATTGCGTAAGGTCATTTACAGCAAGTCAAGTGTTCAAATGAATACTCAGATCCCAAGATCGGTTCAGCAATTACATGCTGGCAATAGAAAGACAACTTGTAAGACCTCTCACAATAATTTTCTGTTGAGGCAAATCTTGTAGTAAATAATATTTTTTTCTGAATGTATTAGAATGTCTGTATGACATAATGCTTCAGTGGCTTTTAGAAGAATTTCCTTAGAGGATATTCGACAGGATTGGAGAGCTCTTTTGTCTTCATCACTATTTTTTCATCTTTGTGGAGGATTCCTGATTCCATGTTTGGATTCACTGTCTTTCCTTTCTAATAGTAACATGATGAACAATAATTAAATTCCTAAACTTGGTTCTCTCATTTTATGATATCTTGAAACACAACATTTCAAAACTTCCCATGCCAGAATCCAGATGGGATTCATCATCACATGAATTTTGGAGAAATAAGTGCATTGATAGACATGGAAAAAAGTTAAAAAGTAATCCCCAACATTGACAGAAATTGGGAAAACAAAGACTGTGAGGGTGAGGTAGAAACACAGGTACACACCCCACACAACTTATTAGTTAGTATAAAAATGAAAGTTAGATGAACTTAATGTGAGAAATATTAGAAAGAGAATCATGCCATGAAAAAAACAGATTACAAAGATGAAATTCCTTTGGCTAAAAAAGTGTCTGACCATAATTATGTGCTGGAAGGCTGCCTTCCCATGTTGTGGAAGCAACCATTCAACCAGAAGTTTAATCCTTTACCATTTTTTTCAGTTTAGATTCTCAATATGACAGAAATAAATTCCTTCGGCCAAATGCTACAAATAGAGATTTACATCATAATTCCAGATTCACGCTTTCCATTATGTTTTTCCAATGCTATCCAACTCCACACTTATCAACATATGTATTCCTACTTCACTTTTTTACTCATCTTCCATATTTTACCACTCAGTGCAAGCTTTATCACCAACTTAGGTAATCCTAAACCACACTATGTGGGTAAGAAATTCAAGACTAACCACCAAAAAAACAAAACATAAAAATAAAAAAACAAAAATGAGAGGAAAAGACACGCATCCATGCCTGTCAACGCTGCAGTAAGAGCATGGCTCCTCAACTACATATCAGCCTATGGTCCAAATGGACTTCCTTAATCCATAATAAGCTAGTCATATGCATAATGCATAAAACAAAGCTCAAACAATAAATACTGAGTCATTTGCACATTAACCAATTTTTTAATTTGTTAAATTCATTAATGCCTAAAACATGAAGACCACTTTTACTGTCAGGATTAGTATCTCTAAACCATAGAACAGATGAGGAGAACACAATCAAGAAGCAGAATGAATATTAAATTACGAAGGGCCAAGTTAGAGACATAGCCATTGGCACTTTTCTTAAGCATGCATAAAAATGGCATCTCTTCAGTTCACATGTTTTGGAAAAGAGGGGTTAGCGTGTATTCTGCAGCAAAAAAAATGTCCTTCATTGATAGTTGCTTATTCATTAATAATAATTTGTCTACAAAGCAAGAGGAGGAAGTACATCCAATTCAGAGTCCAGACTATGCCCTTGGCTGAGATTGGCTTGAGGTCCTGAGACCTGTCCAAACTTAATTCAAATCTAATATAAAGCCACACATAAACCATATATGCAAGATACAGGGACAACATGCTAACCAGTCTACAAAACAACATCTGGAACCACTAGCTTGTTTTGCTTTTCTTTTATCTAATGAAAGTGGCAGCACAAAATACAATAGGATTATAGATTTCACTAGTGGCTGGACCTCAATATCATATTTATTTTTCTGATACGAAGGTCTAGTTTTGAGTTACATACCTTCAGACTGATAACTGCAACTCTGTTAGCTGGTGTTGAGAGCTGTTCACTGATATATGCCATAGATCTCAACATCGGCTCCAATGTAACTCTTGAGAGTTGAAACTTAACCTCCAATTCTGTTGATGGAGTCTTGCCATAATCTTGCAACTGCAGTAGTTCCACACAAACTATATGTAAGGCGCCCCAAATCAGTTGTCAAAATACACAGCTAGAGAACAACAAGAGTATTATCTACAGTTCGCTAAAGATTAAAACATGAGCATTTGACACACTTAAATCAACAAAACAGCATAAATACATTTTAAATACTTAAAAATGTTTGGTGTATTTACACAGTGACCAGGGTGAAGTCAACAGTCAAAAAACTTCTTCCCAACTTTAGTGGCTAGATGACAATTTCCTGCCTATTATTGAAGTTTTAATTCATTACATGCATACCTTCAGGTTGATGACAGCAACTCTATTCCCTGTTGTTGAACTCCTGTTCTCCATCACCCAAGTCATTGATTTGAGACAAGGAAGAACTGCCTACGCAAGAGGTATAAATTGCCAAGTCAGTGGGTTTTGCTATAATTTAAACTCCAAAGGACATAAAAATTAATACTTGATGCAAGGGTTCCTTTAAGTACCATGTTACCAGGAGGACCATCATCACGCTGAAGGGACACAGGGGCCATGCGGGGAAGATTCAAATCAGCAACAGATTGAACTGGAGTGCTAGTATCATTCAGATTAAATCGTCGGGTAACTTCATCTTGCGGTGGCCATAACAATGGAGTTGTATCTGATGCTGAAGTTGAGGTCTTCCTATCATCGTTACCAGCCCCAGGAGGTGAAACTTTGGCCACATTTTTCTTCACAACAGCAACCCTCTTTCCACCTTCTCTAAGAGCAACCATTGCAACATTATAAGTCTCTGCAGCTATTGCCCCTTCCTCTGCATATTTTATTGCTTCTCGACATAGATTGTTGTATCGCAAAGTAAGAGACTCTTGGCCAGGCAAATCACCCCCGTGGTCATCCATTCCTGTACTGATTTTGGCATTTCTCGTCCATCGTTTTAAGATGTAATGAGGTGGCAATGTCAGAACATTTGTCACTGTGAAGACTGTCAAAACATGTCTACAAAGAATGCCTGAATACTCAAACATTTGGCAGCTGCAGTTTGCTCTCATTTCCGGATAGTTTAATGAAACAATATAGGCCCTTTGGTCATCCTCAAATTTTGCAACCCTGAATGTGCTGATAGCAGCATCACCCTCAATCCTGTTAGCAGTATATACAAAAGTTTCAACCAACTCTTCTTGAAATTTTGCAAATATTTTTCTCGTATAAAGATTTGCTGCTTGTTTCTCCATAGGAGATGGCGTCCTCAAAACTGGTGTGGTGCAAATTGTATCAAAATCTGCTTCTAGCTCCCTTTCAAACCAATTATCCAATGCTCTTTCATACTGTCTACAGAACATCGGCAATGTGGTCTGTTGGTTCACATAACTATCAAAAAAAGAACCATCGAATCCTTGATTTGGAGACATTACAGCAAAAAAGGAATCCCGGAAGTACACTGGAACCCATTGAGCACGAGCATCATACAACGATTGAAGCCATTCATGTCCTCTCAGATCATATTTGTCAAGAATATCCCTCCATGATGATTCAAACTCCTCAATAGTTTCAGTCAAGTTGATACAATTATACAGTTCCAATTGAAAATTGGGATGTGCATTGCATACATGAGCCAATTTTTCTTGGCCTTCTCTTAAAACATGCCATTTACAATTACAGTGTCGGGCATCAGGAAACACCTGAGAAACCGCTGTCTGTATGGCCCTGTCTCGGTTGGTGATTATAGAAGCAGGCTGTTGATCATACATTGCTGTTAGAAATGTCTTGAACAACCAAACAAAAGAAGCTTCAGAATCATCAAGAAGTATTGCACAGCCAAATAAAATTGTTTGACCATGATGGTTCAAACCTGTGAATGGGGCAAATGGCACCCTATATTGATTTACTCGAGAATTTGTGTCAAATGTAACTGCATCACCAAAATGAGTGTAAGCAGTTCTTGACCTTGCATCGGCCCAAAAAACATTAGCCATGCGATTTTCATCATCGAGTTGTATTGCATAAAAGAAACCAGGATTCTCAGCCTGCATTTTCTTGAAATACTCCAGCAGATTCTGAGCATCCCTTCCTAGAGTCCTCTTTTGGTTATTGGGCCTACCAATATAATTCACTGTTGTAGAAGTCTTAATAACACGATTTGGTTCGGCAGGAGGAGTATTCCTAACTCCATGGTTTGTCTCTGCTACAGGTGTGTGGTTTCCATCCATTGAAAGATACATTACACCACTTGGAACAACTCCCACTCCTTGGCCAACACGACTAGAAACAACTGCTGCTGCTTGGCCAACACCACTTGGAGCAACTCCCACTCCTTGCCCAGTTTCAGCAACACTCTTTGCAGCACCAGCAAAATGCCTGCGGGGCCGAAGGTATTTCACTTTCCTGAGACTAGTAGTCGAATGGTTATGCTCCTTTACAAAGTGCGTCACAACCCATTTTCCTGGACTCTTCAACTCTATTCTAAGCATAGCATGACAACTATAAGCAGACCTTCTCTTCAAACCCTCCCTACCACATACAAACTCTCTAGCAGCCATCGCCCCATCGGTTTTAGGACGGGTAAAATGAGCAACATTGGTGCTAAAACCTAGGCGTCTAGCATACTCATCATAGAAAGTCTTTGCAGCATTCTCTGAATCAAATTCCATGCCCACACACGGCTCATGCAGCTCAGCAGCCCCATCCTCGTCATGTTCCCTGTTATTCGCTTCTCCACTATCATTTGGTTCTGAATCTCCATCATAGGCCACCCCACGATGACCCATCCCCTCTTCACCATCGATCACATGAACATCCATACCAAAAACCCTTCGTTTTCAAAACTAAACCCTGGCAATCACTCGAAACCGCACTTGCATTTTAATTCTCTATTGAAGCAAAAGAAGGACACACAACCTGCACAAAATTGGGCAAAAAAAAAACCAAAAAATCATCTTTGGGACATGAATTTAAAAGAAAAGGGAAAACTAAAACAAAATAATATAAAAAGTAGCATTCTTTTTTTATTGAAATAAAACTTAAACAGCATAGTTATTAACAAAAACTAAAAAAAAAAAAGGGCTACAGCTTCCATGTTTAACCAGCTGATACAAACAAAACCCACCATGGAACAACACAAAAACACACCAAAAAAGGCAACAGAATTCAGTTCAGTTCAGTTCAGTTCAATTCAAGGAACTAAGCAATTAAAAACCTTAAAATTGCAGAATCAAGTTTAACTACTAATAACAGAGAGAGAGAGAGAGAGAGTACCTGGTAATTGAAATTGAGTGAATTCAGAGAGGGAGAGAGAGTTGGTAATTAGGGATTAATCAATGTTTTGATTTTTTTTCGAATTGAAGGAGGAGAGTGAAAAAGAAAGTGAAATTAAGAAGTGGAAAACCCTAAAACTTTTTAAAAAAAATTACTAAAGAAGCCCATAAAATTTAGTTCATTGCGCAATAAAACCCTCGTGAGCTCGTGTGGGACTGTGAGAGGTCCGTTATGTGACCTGGCGGGTAACCGGGCAGGGGATAATCTCAAAAGTGATCCTTCATGTTTTAATTTACTGTCATATAGTCATTGGATCTTAAATTTTTATTTATTTATTTTTATCTTTTTCTTCGTAACGAGTGTTATGATAAGATTATGAATTAGGCGAGAAGTTCTGTGTATCTCACGCACATCCTAATGATTTCTTTATTTTGTCCTTTCTTGATTTGAAATTATAAGAAAACAAAAGGCTAACATGCAGTGACTTGATCAATCTTTCATTAGATAAAGGGACTCGATTGAATATGTCTCTAAGTAGAGGGACGGATATTGTCGTACTACGTTTCCACAAATCTCCCCGCTCTCTCTCTTGTCTATAATATACCAAAAAACCCAAAACCCCACCACAGAGATCAGAGACTGAAGCAAACTCCACTAAGCAACTCAAAATTCATAGAGAGAAGAAGCAAAGAAGACAGACAGACAGACAGAATGAAGAATATACCTCTGCTTTTGATGGGTTGTGGGGGCGTTGGTCGCCAACTCCTCCAACACATCGTGTCCTGCCGATCCCTCCATGCCCAACAGGTTCCCTCTTTTTTCATTCCAATCATTCTCTTCCATTTTAAGCTCAATACAACTTTCTTGAAATGGGTTTCTGTACGACAATGGAAACGTGCATTCAAAATCGACTTTGAACATTTTCTTGTGTAAAAGATGAAACCTTTGCATTTTGGGTGGTATTGGCAGGGTGTTCATTTGAGAGTAGTTGGAGTTTGTGACAGTAAATCGTTAGTTTTTGCATCTGACGTGATTACTAGAGAGTTAAATGATCAAACTTTATCGGAAGTTTGCCGGTTTAAGTCGAATGGTTCATCTCTTTCAGCTCTAGGTGATCTGGGTGAGTGCCATTGATAAAGCGTCTTTGGTCTGATGATGGTGATGGTGGATTTTAATTTGTTTTTCTTACTTTCTTAATGAAGGTGAATGCATAGTAAATGGGAATACGGAATCCAAGAGGAAAGTTATGGACATTGCAGCTCTTCTCGGGAAGGCAACAGGTTGGTGCTGTTTATGAGTTTTAATCTTGATCTTATCATTTTGTCAGCAAAGCTCATCAAAGGTTTAGGCTTTTCCTTATCGATGCCTAAGCAGTTGATTTCAATTTTGAAAAAGAAAACAGAAAAAGAAAGATTATCTTATTATTGATTATGGAATCTGATTATTGATTTGAGCTGAAGCTTGAAATGTGGCCAAGCGTACAGCTTTGAAATGCCTTGAAATGTGGCCAAGCGTACAGCTTTGAAATGCTATAATTTATGTCATGAGATTATTTTGATTTTATTATGTGGTAGGTTTGGCTTTTGTGGATTGTTCTGCAAGTTCTGAGACTATTAGAATGCTAAATCAAGTTGTTGATATGGGATGCTGCGTTGTTCTGGCAAATAAGAAGCCTCTTACTTCTACAATGGTAATAAACTTGTAGCCATCCTTATTAGTTTGTGATAAAAAAACAATTATGGGACTAGGGGCTTTTGGATCTTCAATCCATAATTGTGCCATTTTGTTTCATGTGGAATTGCGTGAGTAAGCCAATGAACTTGTATGTTTCAACTCTGAAATTACAGTTATACTCTTGCTGATAAAAATTTCATTGCTGATGTTTAATCCATCATAAACAATGCATTTGGTAGCCTTGCTGTGAGAGTGAAGATGATAAGAGGGAGAAGTCAGAAGTGAGGTGAAAGTTCAATTTTTTTTCTACTAGGTTTTATGATGAATGATGATTTAAATAAGATTGTTTGCTCTCAATTTCCTTTTGCTATCCTTCTCTCTGTCCCCAATATAAACACACTTTTCTTCTGACCATTATTTTAACGGTAGGTCCAATTTCTTTTACATTTCTATTATTGTTGAGAGCTTTTGTAGATTTGATTTCAGTTAAGCATGTGAATTATTGTCGAGAGCTTTTGTACCGTCATGCAGGAAGATTATGACAAATTGGTCTCTTATCCACGTCGTATCCGGCACGAGTCAACTGTAAGTGAAGTTTTTTGTTTGTGTAGCTAGAACATCTATTTCCTCAACTTTACTTTAAAATGTAAAGAACGAAGGATTTGAAACTGAATTCTTGTAATTTTTGTTGCAATATCCTGTTAATTCACTGATAAATTGATGCAAAACCTTAGTTTGTTGAAAGCTTCTCTTCCCTGGGGTTGTAGTTTAATTACATGTATTATCAACAATGTTAGACTTGTGGTTGTCTTGTGTCAAATTTCAGATTTGTATTAACTAATATCAGATTCGACCCTTTTGAAATAAATTCAATCTTTTGTTTGGTAGTTGTGGAATATATATGTAAATACAAGATTTTCTCTGGTGACATAAAGTTAGCAAAACATGTTGTAGAGCCTTTAAATCTGTTTCTATCACTGCTCTCACGCTTGATTACAATCACTTAGCAGGTATGGATAGGGACTTAGCAGGTATGGATAGGGTTTGGATGGTTGCCTTATCGTGGTTTGGTTATTTAATGCAATAATAATTGTTTGATGCTAGATGTTGTTTAAATTGTGTTATGATCTTCTTAGCATAATGATTTCTACTGACTTGAAGTTATTTTTGACAGGTCGGTGCTGGCCTTCCTGTCATAGCATCCTTAAATCGATTACTTTCATCAGGAGACCCTGTCCATCGTATTATTGGGAGTTTGAGCGGTACCTATTTTAGCAAGGCTCTGCTTCAATGCTCAAATAGTTGGATTATGCATCTGTTAAATTGTGCATTTCAATATGATTGTATTTGCACATGCTTATTGGTTCATTTACGTGCTTTGTTGTAAACTTTTATAACAGGTACATTGGGATATGTTATGAGCGAGGTTGAGGATGGAAAGCCATTTAGTGAAGTTGTTAAAGTTGCTAAAAATCTTGGATTCACTGAACCAGGTCTCTATGTAATTATTTTTATTTGCATGCGAATCCTGTTCTTGACAGGCGAAATTTGTGACTTTTAAATATGTATGCATGCATGCATAGACAAATGTGTAGAAGTACATAATGAATTTAAAATAATGTTCATAAAATTCTAATTTGAGCTGCAATTGGTGTATGTCCCAAAAGAGTTGTATACACTTCAGTTTGATCAGATCTTGACAGCTGACTCTTGGGGCCAGCATAGTGTTGATTACTTCTTTACATCTATCTCTTATGTTGGCAACTGTTGAATGACTAAAAAAGAATGTGGACAAATTCTGGTTCTGAAAAAAAAAAGGGGGATTCAAACGTTACATTACATGCTTGAAAGCTATCTATGAACTTATTTTGATCCAGTTATTTCATGAAACAATTTGCTGATTATTTCACTCTTCTACATCTACTACGCTCTAGCATTTCTTGTCATTAACGGCTGATTTACTGATCTTAATAACTAAAAGTTATACGCACAGTTTCCTAGCCACCTTAACATTAGAAAGAAAACACAGCAAGGATTTGCTTTTAACTCCGCCTTTGGTCTTCCGTATACTAGCAAAGACATTGGGGAGTTTGATTTTCTGTCAACATGTTCTTTTAACTTAGTTTCTTTGCTGCAGATCCACGTGATGACCTCAGTGGGATGGATGTTGCAAGGAAGGTTTGCATTTATATTCTCATCTGCTCGACTTTAGAATTTGATTATCTATATCCTATTAAGCCTCCAGGCTTCTGGTTGTGATGCATGCAAGTCTGAATATTCTATGTAAATGCATATGCATGTTGTTTCTTGAGTTTGTAATTTTTCATATTTTTTTAGTTATTTCTGTACATTTCTTTCCAAGAATATTCCTCCATTAGTTGAAATAATTTCATTGCTCAACCATCCAGCTATACTATTATGTTGCTTAAAAATGATCGTTTTGATTTCCAAAAATTACACATGATATGGTTGCAGATTATCCATCGATGATATCCTTAGTCTTAAACTTGATTATGCTCTTAACAACCTTGGGTGTTGTCATGATAGTTGTGAAATTCTCCAATAATAATAACACATTCAAAGTGCTACAAGTTAACTATGATAATTCTTCATTGATGAGGATACAGATGAAATTGTTCAAAGGTCAAGCTATGTCTTTACCTGCTTTTCTGCTAGTGGGATGGTTTATCTTCCTTTTGTTTTTCACTTCTTTCCTTCCCACCAATGTGGTCTTCTGTTTGATGCATATGAAAAACTTGATACTATATATTCAAAACAGTATCTTATTCTTCTTGTATTCTAAACAGGCTTTGATTCTGGCTCGACTTCTTGGGAGAAGGATTAACTTGGATAGCATTAAAGTAAGTTCTAAGTCACTTCCTTTCCTATCTTCTATTTAGTAGAGTTATAATATAGCAATATTAATGATCGATTCAAACCTCAACCATTGATGAACTAATAAATTCTTGAATCGCCATTTCTTCTGCTTTGTAGATTGAGAGTTTATACCCTGATGAAATGGGACCTGATGCAATGTCTGTTGAGGAATTTTTGGGTAGTGGTATTGTATCACTTGACAATGATGTTCAAGAAAGAGTTAAAAGGGCTTCGTTGAATGGCAACGTGC
Source organism: Populus trichocarpa (assembly GCF_000002775.5). NCBI lineage: Eukaryota > Viridiplantae > Streptophyta > Magnoliopsida > Malpighiales > Salicaceae > Populus > Populus trichocarpa. The sequence goes on along the minus strand of NC_037288.2, from coordinate 20,849,095 downwards.
TTCGTTATGTCTGTGTAATTGAAGGATCAAGGTATGCTTTCTAATCTTAAAGGATGCATGTGTGTGCATAAACATGTCTGGGTGCGGGAGTGCATGTGCTTTTGTGCAAGTATTTGAGGGATTCACTGTGACCATCTGTTACAACGTTTGAAATATTAAATCTGTCTGCTCAAAGTTTTGTCTAAACTATGATGTAGATCGTATAAGTAGTTTACGGAGTTCCTTGACATGGGTACTCTTCGATTCTTAGCAGGTGTGAAGTTGGCATTCAAGAGCTACCCAAGGATTCTCCTTTGGGTAGATTGAGGGGCAGTGACAATGTGGTAAGCCCTAATTTCTCCTGATCATCCCCTCTTTTTTTCCATCCTCATTATGTCTATTTGGGCTGATCACTAATGATTTCTGGTGATGGAATATCACGGTTTTATTATGATTCCAATTGACAGTCTGTTTGCAAAATCACATTTTGAGGGACACGTGCACAATTTTGTACTCATCTTCCTTTTCTTCTTCGTCAAAATAAAAAATAAAGAAGGTTTAAATAGGAGAATAGCCAGACAAGTTTCAGTAGATTTCCTCCTATGTGGTCCATCCCAAATCTTCTGATGCAAGCCCACTGAACCGCATTGTCTTTGGTAGCACTTTGAAGTTCCAAGTACTAATGGGATATTGCAATTATGTGTATGTAAGCATACATATACAGACACACATAGGTGGAGAGGACCTGATGATTCAAAGGCTAAACCACAAGTTGCAGGTCTTTAATGAATATATGTTTACTCTGCATATTTTTAGGATTTAGGAAACTTTGAAAGATAATTTATCATGTGTAATGTACTTTTGATTTTCCATACAATGTGATGGTCATATTATGCCATCATGTCTAGAACTTCACATGCTTCATTTGATGCAATTGCAGTTGGAGATATACAGCCGATGTTACAACAAACAACCTTTGGTTATTCAAGGCGCTGGAGCTGGCAATGATACCACAGCAGCTGGTGTGCTTGCTGATATCCTGGATATTCAGGATTTATTTCCTTGAAAAGAGTAGACAGCACGAAATTCATGTTGAAGACCAAAGAGTTGAAATTACCCGGTGTATCGTCTTGTTACACAGCAAAAGCCAGTTCTGGAAAAATAGAGTGGAGAATTTCATTTGGAGTCCACTGTTTCATTTGGCTCAAATCTGCAGGATTCACCTGGCACCTATTATTGCTGGCAGCTCAATTTTTGAGATGATGATGCGTGCATAAAAAAAAAGATTAGTTAAAATAAGCTTCTGTGTACGTGAAGCATACTTATCATGTCAGGATGATATATCATTTTAGGCTGTGCTTGCCATTTTCTGGAGTTTGGATATGTGATCTCACTGAAATTAAAGAATGCCAAGTTTGAAGTCTGAGTGCAAGTCATCTTTTAGCTTAATATTTTACTTCTCCGGTGTATTAACAGAAGGGAGTCTTTGAGCCCCTGTAATTTGAACGGTAACGGTCTCTGACTTCTAAATTGGAGCTGGGAAATTTGAAGTGATTTCGTTGGCCATGACCCATTTTACATGTGATTGTGAGGGGTTGTCTCCCTTGATGGAATGCTGTGTGCCTTTCCTTGTAATGGCAACTCAGGTGCCTGCTTCACTCTTCAATCTCTTTCTTCTGCAACTGCTAAGAGAGATCGTAGCAAAGAGATGTGATGTGAAAAATAACGCCGTCCATGCTTATTAGTGATCACGCATGAGACTACAAGGGAAAGAATTTGACTTGGATGACAGTTCATTTGATCAATCAAGACTAGTTGGACACCTTGGAGTACCAAGGAGCCTGAATTTAATATACAATAATACTCTCATTCTTTTCCTTAATCTTGAAGTTCAGTAATTTTGTGAAGATAAAAGGGTTTTTACCCGCCATCTTACATCGGTAGCTGGCGTATCTCGAAGAAACTTTGAAAGCTTCATGGAGGCATTTTTGCTTCGTACCAGGAAACAAATATATGCTCTGGAATTAATCCCATCTTGTCTGTATGATTGTGTTGTAGTGTTTGAAAATGTCATAAAATGACTGAACCAGAAAGCATATCAGGAAGGATTATTAACTCGGGAGTCTTTTCACAGCATCCATGATCCAAGGTAAAACGAGTGTCCGAGTGGGAAGTGCTGGGTCAAAAGCTGGCGACTTCTCAGTTTTGATCAAAATAGCAAATAGTGGAACCCCCATCAAGTAAAAGGGCACACTTGACAGGACCTTTAGCTGCCTCTTCATGGGTCATTGGTCCTGTATGACAGTTTATATCTGTATTGACATAGCAGGATGAACACCGTGATATATATATATATATAGGTGTCTACTCAAGAGTCCAGCCACGACAATGTTTTAGCTCAAATACAAGGTAAATCACACTAATTAGCTTTGAAGGGCTCTGCTTTTAGCCTAGAGCAGGAGATGGACACTTGTTTTTCTCAAGTTACAGTGACTGCATTATTGTTCTCATTGCAGAAAGATCACAAGGTTATAATTTCAGTTTTGACAGTAAAAAAAAAAATTAATTCTCGAAAGAAATTCTTCATAAATAGATTGAAGTTTAAATGATTCGTTTACAACCTGACTGTGAAAAGATCTAGTCTCGATGTACTTGGTTGTTTGCACGTCTATTATTGCTTTTTACGTTACAACCTGTTTTTTAAATTATTTTTGTATTAAATTGATTTTTTAATTGTTTTTAAATAATTTTAATATATTATTGTTAAAATTAAAAAGAAATTATTTTATTATATTTTTAATTAAAAAAACCATTTACTCCAATCCCAGATACAAGAGGAAAAACTAGCATGGATTGGTTGACAACACAGGAAACCAACTCTAAGCTTCGTGTTTGACAACACGCTTGCAGCTTGCAACTTGCAACAATTAGAGCAAGTGAACTGCATTTCTTGATATTATATTCAAACAATGAGCAGATTTAGAATTCACTAGCTTGCGCTCTGTTATATGCTGGGCAAACTTTTTTCAATGCTAAAAAAAAACTTAGACAATGATAACCGAGATAATTTAGTTTAAATTAACTAAAAATATGATCTAGAATATAAGGCCGAAAGAACCGTAAAAAAAAAAATTATAAAGTTTAAGGCTTAATAATTTAATGTCAAAGATAAAAAAAAACATTAAAAAATATAATACTGAAGAAGAAAGCTCGAGTTAACTCGGGATAACTTAACGAACAAACAATTTGTGATATGAGATCGGGATGAAAAAGAAATATCAAAAGGATGACCTAGTAAAAAAAACCAAAGTTCAATAAAAAAATATAAAAAAAAAATAAGTTAACCCGAGTTAACTTTACCAACTCACTCTCAGAATAACCGAACAAAAAGAAAAGTGAAAAACTAGCAAAGTTTAAGGGTCAATAATTTATTGCAAAGTGATGAAATTGAAAAATAAAAATCATAAAAAATGGAGGAAAAAAATTTGAGTCAACCCGGATTAATTCGATTAACTCGCCACTCACGCTATGAGATCAGAATAAAAAATAAACTTTTAATAAAGGACTGCCTTATTGGAAGGCAATCACAAAAAAATAACAAAGAAAAATATTCAATTGTAAAACAATTTAAAACTCAAACAATGCAGACCAAATATGATATAAAAATGAAAGATGATAATTAGAGATTAAATTGTAAAACAAAAAAAGCAAAGAAAATGATAAAAAAAATAGTTATTAAAAGAATAAGGATCATAACTGGATAGAAAACCAAATGAAATTAAATGTTGGTGGACAAAATTGAGAAAAAAATAAGAATATAATAACTAGAAGAATAAGGACTAAAAATGAATTAAAAAAACAAATGCAATAAAATGAAAAGAGATGAAATTGCAAGAAAAACAAATAATCAAGAAAAGTATAAAGCATGTAAATAGAGCAATTAAAAATAGAAGGACCAAACCAGAAAAAAAAATTAAATTGAATAAAATGCCCAAGGATGAAATTGAAAAAAATCCAAACTTCAAAAAGATTCAAAAGGCAAATAAACAGTAATTAAAAGAAGGAGGACTAAAATCAATAAGATTACAAACCAGAAAACACAATTGTTTTTTTGAAAGTTCAGGCATGATTTTCTAGGGAATGAGAGAGCAAATAGAGAAGAAAGAAAGAACCTTCACTGTAACCTAACTAGATCTTCTTTGTGAGCACATGCAACACCACCTGAAAGTGGATGATGCACCGCTCCTATCACTGCTGCGAATGCAGGATTTGGGTTGTTGTACGGGCTCTCATGCGCCACTTGAATGGTGTGGCCATCACGCGCTGACGCGTGCGTTGTGGCTTTTATTTAAATAATATTTTTGAACCTAAAGTTACCAAGATGTCTTTGTCAAAATCCAAGAATAACAAAAAAAACCAATCTAAAAAGATCAAAACACCCCGCAGTGTTTCAAGGGTAATTTTATCATTTAGCTGTTTTAATTAAAGGAAAAGACGAATACACTACTCCATGCATGTATATTTTTTTTCCCCTTTCAAGGGTATAATTATACTTTTACTATTCATTTTTTATCCAAAAAGACAGAAGAGCCTCTAATTTAAAGATTAATATTTTGTGCTTTGAAGGGAAAAATAATAGCTATACTGTAGCAGAAAAAAGTGCACGTACCATTCTGCCCCCTATCAAATATGCAATCTCGCAAGTATCTCATAGAAAAGATATCTCTACCCTCAATTGCATACTTATTCTATTTTTTTGCAAGGCCAAATCATTTTTACATTATTTTAATTCACAGATATCTGCATCAACAGTAAAAGACTAATGACATTTAGTTTTTTTTTTTTTTAATTGGAGTATCGGTATGTGTTATGTTTATCGCCCCTACTTGCTTATTTGACTTTAGAGAATATTATTGATAGACGTTGTGATTTCATTTTCACACAAAAAAGAGAGCCAAAAAATAATAAGATTAAGAGCAACTTGCAAACAAACTAGTTTAATGTTTTGACTTAGACAAATGAAATGAGAACCACCTGCGATCTCAATTTCTTTGCTGCAACTGCTTTGGTTGCCTGCACTAATCAATTATTACTATTACTGTCAAGCATTCTGTTTACTTTTTCCCCATCTATCTTTGATTGATTCCTCTGCGAGAGCAAAAACATGGCAATTGGTGAGATTTTTCTTGCTGCATTCCTTGGAATGCTGTTTACAAGATTGACATCTCCTGAGTTCTTGAAGTTTGCACGTCGAGAGGGCATTTGGAAGAAGGCAGAGAAGTGGAGAGGGATGTTATTGAAGGTCCAGGAGGTACTTGATGACGCGGAAGAAAAGCAGCTGACGGAAAAGGCTGTGAAGATATGGCTGGATGATCTAAGAGACTTGGCATATGATGTGGAGGACTTGCTTGATGAATTTGCTACTGAATCTTTACGAAGGGAGTTGATGGCAGCAGAAGAGGCTAGCACAAGCAAGGTACGGAGGATAGTGTCTACTACCTTATCATTTACCAAAATCAGTGCAAGTGCTATTAAGTTCAATCCCAAGATGAGGTCAAAGATGAAAGAGGTGAGTAGCCGGTTAGATGGAATGGCGAAGCAGAGAATTGAACTTGGTTTAGAAAAGATGAGTGGAGGTAGAAGGACATCAACTGATGTATGGCAGAAACCACCTAGTGCCTCTGTCCCAAATGAACCTGTCATCTATGGCAGGGATGGAGATAAGAAGAAGGTAATTGATTTGCTGTTGACAGAAGAGGCAAATCACGGTGATACTAATTTTCATGTCGTTCCAATTGTCGGTATGGGTGGTATCGGCAAAACAACTCTTGCACAGCATGTGTTTCAGGATGAATTGGTCAAGGAATGGTTCAGTACAAAAGCATGGGCTTGTGTGTCGGATGACTTTGATGTTATGAGAATATCAAAGGCGATTCTCGAGTCAGTCACTCCGCATCCCTGTGATTTCAAGGAGTACAATCAAGTTCAGGTCAAATTGAGGGAGGCGCTAGCCGGAAAGAAGTTTCTTCTTGTTTTAGATGATGTATGGAACAAGAATTATGGTCTCTGGGTAGCGTTGAAAACTCCCTTTGCAGCCGGAGCACCAGGAAGTAAGATAATTCTGACCACTCGTGATGCAGACGTTGCACTAATGGTTGGACCGACTGAATACCATTGCCTAAAGCCACTATCAGACCAAGATTGCTGGTCTGTGTTTGTGAAGCATGCATTCGAAAATAGAGATCTCGGCGCACAAACAAACCTCCAATCAGTTTGTGAGAGAATCGTTACCAAGTGTAAGGGTTTGCCTTTGGCAGCCAGAACTCTTGGTGGCCTCTTACGCACTAAGCAAAGGGAGGATGAGTGGGAAGACATACTGAATAGTAAGATATGGGACTTGTCAGACTCCCAAAGTGACATTCTCCCTGTTTTAAGATTGAGCTACTACCATCTCCCTTCACATTTGAAGAGGTGTTTTACATATTCTGCTCTAATTCCGAAGGATTTTGAATTTGAAGAGAAGGATCTTGTCCTTCTATGGATGGCAGAAGGTTTGGTTCCACAACAAGTACAGAACAAGCAAATGGAAGATATGGGTGCGGAGTATTTTCGTGATCTAGTGTCGAGGTCAATTTTTCAAGTAGCAAACTGTGATGAATCTCGATTTGTGATGCATGATCTCGTGAGTGATCTGGCTCAGTGGGCTGCGGGAGACACATGTTTTCAATTGGGTAATGATTTGAATGCCATCAAGCAGTTCAAAGTATCCAAGAGAGCTCGCCACTCCTCCTATATCCGTGGCTGGGATGGTATCAGAAAGTTTGAAGTATTCCATACTACTAAACGTTTACGAACTTTCCTACCACTGCCATCTCTTTTAGGTCATAATACAGGCTACTTAACTAGTCATGTCCCTTTTGATTTGTTGCCAGAATTAGAATTTCTGAGGGTGCTGTCTTTAAGTGGTTACTGCATTGATACGCTACCAAATTCAATTGGAGATCTGAAACATTTAAGGTTTCTTAATCTTTCCTTCTCGGCAATCAGAAATTTACCTCAATCAGTATGTTCTCTATACAACTTGCAGACTTTGTTACTGAAAGGATGTTGTCTTCTTGAAGGGCTGCCTTCAAAACTGGGGAGTCTCATCAACCTCCGGCATCTTGATATCACAAGTGCAAGTTCAATCAAAGCGATGCCAATGGGAATTGAAAAGCTGACAAATCTGCAGACACTTTCCAATTTTGTCCTGGGCAAAGATAAGGGCTCTAGGTTGAGTTCCTTGGTGAATTTGAAATCTCTTCGAGGAACGCTTTGTATTACAGGCTTGGAGAATGTGATTGATGCTCGGGAAGCAATGGAGGCCAACATAAAAGATATAAATAACCTTGAAGTTTTGTTGCTGGAATGGAGTCCCAGAACAGATAATTCACGAAATGAGAAGGTTGACAAAGATGTGCTCGATGATCTTAGACCTCATGGAAAAGTCAAAGAACTCACCATCAACTGCTATGCTGGCCTAACATTTCCAACCTGGGTAGGAAATCCATCATTCTCCAGCATATTTCTCCTAAGGTTAGAGAACTGTACAAAATGCACTTCCTTGCCACCTCTTGGACTGCTGCCTTCTTTAAAAAATCTCAGCATAGTAAGTTTAACTGCAGTAAAAAAAGTAGGTCCTGAATTTTATGGACAAGGTTGCTCAAAGCCTTTTCCAGTTTTAGAGACTTTACTTTTCAAGAACATGCAGGAATGGGAGGAATGGATTCCTTGTGGGCTTGGTTCTGACGAATTCCCTCTCTTGAATAAGCTGTCTGTTAAAAGCTGTCCCAATCTGTGCAAAAAATTACCTCCAAGTGTTCCATCACTAGAAAAACTTGTGATTAAAAAATGCGAGAAGTTGGTGGTATTAATTCATAGTCTTCCAAAGCTGTGCAAAATGGTAATCAATGGCTGCAAAGAAGTGGTGTACGAAGGTGGCGTTTATCTCAGATCTCTCAACTCCATGACAATTTCCAACATTTCAAAGCTCACTTACCTAGCAGAAGGATTCATCCAACCATTGGCAGAAGTACAGGAATTGGAGATTGCTAATTGCATGGAATTGGCATCTTTGTACGAAAATGGAGTGGCATTGGCAAAACAGCTCACTTCCCTTCTTAAGTTGGAGGTTAGAAACTGTCCCCAAGTTGTTTCTTTGATGGAAGGAGAAGTACCTGTGTATATGCAACAGCAGCTGGCTAACTGCAAGCTTGAATCTTTGACATTTAGTACATGTGAGAGCCTCAAGAAGTTACCACAATGGGTTCACAGCCTAGTGTCCCTTAAAGAGCTGAAAATTCAATACTGTCCGAGACTCCTTTCGTTTCCCGAGGCTGGTTTGCCCTCCACACTGAGAATCATTGAGATTGTTGGCTGCAACGCTTTAACCCCCTTACCTGCTGCAGTGACTTACAATATGATGTGTCTTGAGCAGTTGCGCATTGAAAATTGCGAGTCTTTAATATCCTTTGGAAGAATCCAGCTACCTCCAACTTTAAAAAAGTTGGAGATAAGATATTGCGAGAATCTGTTATGCTTACTGGATGATGGGGAGGGATCCTCGTCAAAGAAATCTGATGAGAATACCAGTTGCAGCGGGAACAACTCATCTCTTCTTGAGTACTTGTATGTTGGAATATGCAACTCTCTCACTTCCATAGGTGAGTTACCTTCAGCTCTTAAGTACCTCCAGGTTTGTTCATGTTCAAAGCTCAAATCCTTATCATCCAGAGACAAACTACCGGCAGGGCTTAAACACCTCGCTATTGACTCGTGTGAAAATTTGGAATCAATGCCGGACAGGTTTCAGGATAACATGTCCCTTGAAAATTTGAAAATATGGTTCTGCTTTAACCTTAGATCTTTGCCCGAAGGCCTACATAAATTATGCCATCTTCGTGAAATTTCAATATGGTACTGTCCAGCTCTTGTTTCCTTTGCCGCTGAGGGGTTGCCCATAAACCTAAGGAGGCTCTTCATCATCAAATGTGATGGACTCAAGGCTATCCCTGATCATATGCACAATCTCATGTCTCTTGAAGAACTGTCAATTTACTACTGTCCAGACATTGTATCATTTCCAGAAGAGGGTTTTCCTACTAGCCTAACATATCTTGCTACCGTAGATCTTAAGATCTGTGAGCTACTGTTTAACTGGGGCATGCACAAACTCTCCGCTCTTAGAACCCTCATCATTCAAGGTGGATTCTCTCATATATCCTTTCCATCTGTGGACATGGGAGTGAGGTTGCCTTCTGCTCTAAACAGACTAAGCATTGAAGATTTTCCGAATCTTGAGTACCTATCCTACAGCGGCTTTCAAAATCTCTCCTCTCTTGAACGCCTAAGCATCAGTGACTGCCCCAAGCTCACATCATTTCCAGGGAAGGGCTTGCCTTCCTCACTTTTAGAACTACGTATTCGAGCATGTCCCCTTTTAGTACAACAGATAAAGGGAAGAGTAAAAGAATGGCTCAAGATAAGGCACATTCCATACATTAACATAGACGGAAAAGTAGTCTCTGACCCAGCCACCCAGGTATATTTATCTATCTGAGAACTGAAGCATCGTTGGCTTTAACTTCCTGCTGAAGACTTTCCTTAAATATAGCCAAATTTTGTTCCTGCAATGATTTACTTTTTCGCTGTACTATTTTATTTCTTTTTTGTTCTTGCCAGTAATTCCTTTTTTAAACTTTTGGCTAGACTTTCATCAGTTCTTCAATATTTAAATTTCAACATTTCCTTTCTATTGAAAGATTGTGAAGATAATTAGAGCAAGTTAAGTTTTCATCTTGATTTTGATTTCTTTTCTGCAAATAGGATACTTTCAGAACAACTAATATTTTATACCTGAAATTTGTATCTATCAATTTGGTTTTCTACTTGCAGTTATGATCAAATCACAAGCTGCTTCAGAGGCTGGCTAAATGAATTAGTAGGTGGTGCAAGGTGTTTATGTTTCTCTTTGTCTCATTTCTCGTTGAAGGGCCTTCATATTTGACCTTCAAGGAAATAATTATTGAAAAAAGGTTGGTTCCTTATCAACAATTCATCTCAACTGAATTTCATAACCTTAGCCTTGTCAGAAAACAAATCGTAATCTTGGGAAATAGTCTGTTTCTTCAATACCCTGTGGAAGGTAACTGGATATAGATGTGAGTTTTACAAGGTAGACATGCGAATCCAAGCCTTGCCATTGAATTTTCCATGCACACATACAACAAATATCAGGATAAATCCCCGAAAATGAAACTCAAGTCAGAGATTTCATGGAGTTAAATGGTCCAGACTTTGAAGTTGTGATGTTTTATTTGTAGGCACACCTTGAGTTCAGGGTATCTAATCTGTTGACACTAGCAGACTTGTATCTGCCTTGGAGGCAGGAGTTTTACAGAACTGGCAAGCAGCTGACAGCAAAGACAACCTTGATCTGGTATAAATCAGGTAAAGAAGTAGAGTTGTCGTGGTCTTCATTTCATTAATTTTTCATGGCTTGTTAGATAGTTGGAACACATTCTTACGTTGCCTGAATTTGGAGAAAAAGGAGAACTATGAAATTGGTGATGGTGGTGGTGGTGGTGGTGGTGTTAAAGCACTATGCATTACTGAAGATTTGGATTATTAACGTCTCCGATGTCCAATTTGACATTAATTTTTGTTTCTTTTATACAGGTTGCCCGCAAGTTCTGAGATTATTGCAACTCCAAGAGGCTTCATGCCCTTATTTCCTGTGCTTGTTATTTGCATTTTTCATGGAATTCAAAATTCTGCTAGCAATCATGTCCTGTCATAAATGTTGTATTCAAGGATTTAGTTTCCAAGCGATGAGTATCTGGGCTCGGGCTATTGGATCGGTATGGAATTGTGGTGGCCACCTCTCTTGTTTTGTTGGATCCGAATGAAGCCCAAGATGGATTTTTATGAATGGGCCTAAATCCAAGGGGCTATGCTTGAAGAAGTTCTACCAGAAAGAACAAACCCAAAATCATCTTTTACTACTTAGGCCAAGATCATCCAAGGCAAGGCAAGGCTATTTGCTAATTATTAATTAAACTCGACTAGAACCGGTGGATCCACTCATGATTTATTAATTTATGGTCTAATTCAACTAGAACCGGTGGAACCAAGAACCCACCGTACCAAGAAATTGCACGCCATTAATAGCCAGTCACATCCGGCTTGCTGCCAGCGGAGAAGAGAGACCGACCGCAGAATTGCACATCAACACGTGAAGATGTAAGACTGTTTGGAAACGAGTCCAATTCATGATTTTAAAAAAAAATTATTAAAAATTAATTTTTTTATATTTTATATCATTTTAATGCGCTGATGTTAAAAATAATTTTTTTAAAATAATAAAATATTATTTTAATGTATTTCAAAATAAAAAGCACTTTGAAAAACAACCACAATCACAATCATATTTCCAAACAGATTATAATCAATGTTTTTACAGATTTATCGTGTTCTAATTTACGTAACTTTAATATTTAATGATAATAATATAAATTATATTGTAATAATTTATTTAAAATTATTAAATGTATATAATTTTTTATATAGTATTAAACTCTTGATAATTGAACGGTTATAAATTTAAAATTCATCAACCTATAATTAATAACATGAAATAATATTATATACAAGTTTTAAACCAAAAAAAAAAAACTCATCTAAAAAATAATTCTTTCACAGGCATCATTCTTCAAGGCTATCAACTTCCAACGACAGAAAACATTTTGCAACCACCATTACTCATAGCAAGATCTTGTGGACAGCATTCTTGTGAGCGTCGTCGTCGTCCTCGTGGTCGTAATATCATTGGTTGCTTTTTCATGGCGATTATTCTCTCTTGTTGCTATTCTGCTGTTCTATTTCCTAATGCAGCTGGAATTAATGTATTTTAAAATATTTCTCAAAATATATTTAAGTTGAAAAGTTTGCTCTACCGGAGTTATTTTGGTTTCCTAGATAATAAAAATATCAAAATCATCGAAAATTATATGAAAAATCAAGCAAGAGTCTCTAAATATAATTTTACTAAAACAATTCCATTGTATTATCAAATAGGTTCTAAGATATTTTTTATTATTATTTCGGGCCAGTATGTGCGTACTTCAACTAATCCTATAGGCTATGAAGTTAATGATTATATAAACCTCCAGTAATCATCATATTAGTAACCACATGATTTTTAAGATATTTTCTTTTTTATACGGAGAGGTACTCAAGGTGTTAAGTTAACCTAGAAAATAAAGAAAATTTAAAGTAAAAGTAAATGATTTTCTTACTAACAAGATGGTCTGATCACGAGCAATTTAAAGAGGCTTTCGGTTCCTCGTGACTTCAGAGTTCATGTGTGTGACCTAGAAAGCTTGGCAATATTAGGCATGGTTTGTGCAGATCTACCTGCAGGTTGTATTGATTTAATAAAGTGTTTTCCAGTTCTTTGATCATTGGTTACGAAAAGGGTGTTTAAATTTTATCCCAATATTCTATTGTTGAAAAGGATTTTATATTTGATCTCTTCCAAATATTCCATCCAATCTTTACTTGTAGGTATATTTTCTCATGGTCACGGGAAATCCTTGTGTTAACTTTTTTGGCAGATTTATTAATTTGTATACTCACCTGTGATTTTAATACTTGGGTTGGCCTGATTTAAAAATACAAAAAAAAAAAAACATTTAAGTGGTTAAATAAAAAATCTGAGTTGATCTAGTTATCTAACAAGACTTAATCAAAAATCAAGTTGTAATTTATTGATTATTTTTTAAATAAAAATAATATTATTTTTTTAAAAAATAGAGATCTATCCGGGATAACTCGATAATCTGGATACATAATCAATTATTAGATCATATTTAAAAACTATGAACTCAACTTTGCACTTCTGGTTCATAATATAACTTACTAATTTACTTTTATGCTTTGCATGTACAAGCACAAGTGATGCTAAACATTGAAAAATATATATTATACGAATAAATTTCTAGATCATAATTTTAAAATGTAATTTACTTGTATATATTTCATTAATATAATGATATGTATATTTTTTTATTTTTTTTGTCATGTTTTTTTTATAGGTGTTTACGAGTATTCTTTCAAAATGTAGCCTTCCAAAAATAATAATTAAAAAAACTTCTGTTGACTATACCTTATAGCAATTTATGAAATTATTAAGAGTTTCCTTTCAAATAAGATGACTTTTTTCATTTCCCCCCCTGAGAATTGTACTTTATTATTGTCTAATCATATAAAATAGTTAATTAAAAATCTTATGTGAAATATATGACACATGTATATAGTTGTATAAACATTTGATTATTTATCAGTGAGAAAAACATATATATAATTTATTTATTTTTATGTGTGATGAACATCCCATGTTGCATATCCTATGCATTTGTGCTATATTTTTATTTTATTTTATTTATTTATCAGTGAGAAAAACATATATAAAATCAAAATCATCTTCTCCCACACAACTAAACAAGGTCTTATGCCACTGAGCTTTTACGAAAATATCTATGAAAACAAAAAACCCTAATGAGTTTTTTTTTAATGATATAATTTTGTCAATAAATTTACCACTAATTAAAAATACTAATAGAATTTAGCTTCAGTAATTTATTATCCAATTTTCTATTAGTATAGTGTCAACCATGCCTTCCACTTCCTGATAAATTAAAAATATATTAAAATAATATTTTTTAATTTTTTCAAAATTAAATTCAAAAAAAAATTCAAAAATTTACAAAGCTATGGTTCAATCTTGGCACCAAACACCCAAGGGTGTTTGGAAGTATGATATAGATTGTTTTTCTCTTGAAAATATTTTAAAATAATATTTTTTTTATTTTTTAAAATTTATTTTTGACATCAGCACATCAAAATAATAAAAAAACACAAAAAAATAATTAATTTAAAACACAAAAGAATCAAATCCCGATGAAAACAAACGTGTCCAACTTCAATGCTAAACACTCCCTAGAGAGTGCGTCACTTAAAAAAATTAAATTCATTATGGTCTTCAAATTTAGGCATGTTTTCGTATTATACCCTTAAAAATTAGCAATAGCCATCCCCTTCTTAATTTTCAATTTTTTTTTAAATATTCGTTAATTTAATCCATCCTTGACACTTGAGCCTCGCGATCCCTAATCATATCTTCCCTAATCATAATTTAATCCATCCTTGACACTTAATTTTCATTTTTTTTAAATATTCGTTAATTCTCTATAGTTCTTTTTCTTGCTTGCTGTCCTACATAGGATACCATACAATAATCAGTGCAGAGCTACTTCTGCTGATTGCTAATAAGTTCCCCTAACCACCATAACGTTTCTTTCCTCTAGGAGGAGAGTGATTTTATTTATTTATTTATTTATTATCGTATACCCTTAAATTTTAAAACAAACTAGCCAAATTGTTAGTTATCTGTTGCTTTTAGTGTTCGAGGCAAAATCATTTATTGGTGAGGTAATAAAGCATATGTAGTAGTAATAGTGTCGATGTCTAAATTTAATTTAGTAGTTGAGAAAAATATTTAGTTAATTTAAAGTAAATTCTTGTTTATAAAACCTTTAAATTTAGAAAACTGTCATTTCCAGCACCAAGCCGATAGTGTTGACTGGAAGAAATTATAAAATATTTATAAATTACCTCTTTTATTTATGAAAATTAAATAAGAGGAAAACAGTTCTATTTTTCTCTTAGTAACTGTAAGTATCCAGTGCTTTAAATTAATGAGTGATGTGAACTATAGAGTTCCCTCGTTAGGTTTCATGTAAGATGGACCTCGTAATTACGGAACCCACCACTCCAGTACTTTGAGTAGATGAGAAATATTTTCTTTTCACACCATCTATTAAATACTACTTATTTGACTCGTAAATTGTTATGGGTTGTTTTTTTTTAAAAAAAAAAACAATTAGATATACGAACAATTTTGAAGGGTTATTTTATATATAAAAAAAATTCAAAGTATAAATCAAAATAATTATGAACGTATTTAATTAAATAAATTAATAATTATTTATATAAATAAATAAATAAATAATTCATTAACAATAACTAAAAGTAAAATTAGAGAAATTAAGAGATAGATGTAGATTAAAATATTTGATCTTGTAATATAAAATATTTAACTGGTTGTGTTTATTGAATTTGTTTATTAAAATCAATAAAAGATATTAAAATAGACATACACATGAAATCAAATTGAATAAAAAAATATTATGCAAGGCATTAGAAATATCATCTAAAAATAAAGTTCATCTATATAAAACAAAAAAATATATAAATAAATCACAATAGTATTTTAAAAAATTAAATACACACAAGACAATTTAAAAAAGAAAATCTATATTAAAATAAGATCTGCAAAACTTGTGATCTAAGTTATAAGATTGAGATAAATCGATAGAAAATAAATTGAAGATAACCACAAAACTAATTATTTTTAAAAAAATAATATAGAACAATGAAATTATATTAAAAAAATAAGCCACAATTTTTTTTTGAATTGCATTAACTTTTCAAGATTGTGACCTGAATTATTAGATTGTAGCATCATAAATAGAAAAACTGTGAAGCCCAATTTCTAATAAATAAAACATTGAAGGATGAAATCAAGAAAAAAATTGATGAAATAAAATGATCTAAAAAAAATTATAATTAAAAGAATAAGGGTGAAAATCAAAATAAAAAAAATAAAATTAGAGGACAAATAAAAATCTTTTACTATGGGTTAAATTGAAAAAAAAACTTTTACAAAAAAAAATTAAAAGAATGAGGGTAAAAAAAAAACAATAGATTTTGATTGCAAAATAAAATTGAAAATAAATAAAACTTTAACAAATAAGTGAAGAAATAAAATAAAAATTAAAAATTAAATTAAAAAAATACATGATAAATTAACACTAAAATAAAAAAGGTTTATCGCTCACAATTACAGATGTATAGTTGACTCCTTTGAACATATATCCAATGCACTCTCTATATTCTCACACTTCTCTTACGTTCACATAGTATAAACAACACTTTGACCTTTATATCCATTACATTTTTATTTTTTTTTTACTTTCACATTCATTTTCAAAGCATCCTAACCCCATATATCAAAGTTATTAAGGCATTGTTTGTTTGAGTGTCTCAGCCATGTTTTTTATTTTTATTTTTTTTATAAATTAAGATTTTTTTTGATGTTTTAGTTTATTTTGATACGTAAAAATAATTTTTTTAAAAAAATATTATTTAAATATATTTTCAAACAAAAAATATTTTAAAAAATAATTTTTTATCATAATATTAAACAATATCTTAATCAAACTCGACTCATGATTTTATTTAAGGTTCGGGTTAATATTAATTAATTTGACGTTAAAATTTAATATTCCATGGTAACAACTAACAAGGCTAATTGTATAAGATATATCGCCTCAATAAAACGTCAGAGATTCAAACCTCAGCTATCAACCTCTGTTAAGCTCGTGTCTCCATCTTTGAGGGCTTCCAGAAGTTTAAAAGCCTTAACTCTCACACCATGGACGGTGAGAAAGTGGAAGGCATCTGTAGACAAAACAATTCTTAGAACTTTGGTGGTAGTTGTGTATTTATTGATTTCGGCTGGCAAGTAGTGTTGCTATCTGATCTCCATATATAACCTTCTAAACCTACTTTCCTTCACAGAATTAACAGCATAATACTTGCTTGTGTCCACATAAGAAAAGGGAAGGAAGAAAGATGTCGAAACTAGGCATCACCACCATAATTCTGACCCTAGCCCTCATTTCAACAGTGCCAGCAAACACGGCAGCAGCCCCAGCCCCGGCCCCGGCGGAAGCACCTGCACCTGTTTCAGGTCTTGGTCCGGCCGCCCCGGCTCCCGTGGAAGCACCTGCACCCGTTTCAGATTTTGGTCCGGCAGCTTATGGACCAATCCCTGGTAATGATTGTATAACAGCAGTGGCGAATGCGTCTGATTGCTTGGACTATGTAACAACAGGAAGTAACTTGACCGTTCCTGACAAGAATTGCTGTCCTGAGATTGCTGGGTTGATAGAGACCAATGTTATATGTTTGTGTCAGTTGCTTAGTGGTGATGTTGCTAAGCAATTTGGGCTCTCAATTGATTTCGGTAGAGCTGTTAACCTTCCTGCAGTTTGCAAGATTGCTAATGTTCCTTCAGCCTCCTTGTGCTCAGGTAATTAAATCATATAATCAACAGCTTAATCTAGGAGAACTCCTTAATTTCTTGTTTTTTTTTCCCTTTAATTACCATAAGATTAATGGAAAAGGGTCAGTTTTCCATACATGAAAAAGAAAAAAAAAAGGAGTTAACATTACACCAATGTTTTAAGCATTCTATATAATACCTAAATAGTTGAATTTGAATACAATAATAATATTTTCAAAGCTCAAATAATTATTGAAATTGAAATTTTAAGTAAATTATGTGTTAGATACCTTAACATTAAGAAAATTGATAGCAGTTGTTTTTTAAAATATTTTTTATTTTAAAATATATAAAAATAATTTTTTTATTTTTAAAAAATTATTTTTGAGATCAACATATCAAAATAATTTAAAAACATAAAAAAAATATTAATTCAAAATAAAAAAAATAAAAAATTTTGAATTTTTTTAAAAATAATTTCAAAACACAATACCAAACTACCTGGTCCATTCCTTTTGCTTTTCTTGCTCTAGATTATTTTTTTCTTCACGGGGCTAGTATTTTATTTATTAGATGAAATAAATCAAATCCAGCTTTAATTATTAAACAAATCCATGTCTTTGTAACAAAAACTAATTATTTCCAAATTAAAATCCAATAATTTACATTATTTTCTTACATTCATGAAACTGCATGGAGAGTTTAAATAATAATAAAAAAACTCTTTTTTTCTTCTTTTTTTCTACTAATAACATGTAAACCGATTTTCGATCAAGGAAAAAAACACACTCAGCTATTTAGTCCGTGTTCCCGTGACACCACATTCTAGAAAGTAGAAAGACAAGTTTTTTTTAAATTATTATATATTTTTAAATTATTATATGTTTTTAAATTATTTTAGTACACTCACTTTAAAAATAAAATAAAAAAATATTATCTTTACCGCCGCTAGTGCCAAGCAATACCCTACATTAATGCCATGCGGCGTGATCACGGGAAAGCGAGCTGCCAGTTTCTGTCATTTATGACCCGCACCAAGATTCTTTGTTACTCTCAACCAATCACGTGGTAGATCTTCTTCTTGTTTTTAAATATATTTATGAATATACGTATATCTGTACTATATCTACCCCGTGGATTGATTTAAAAAATTTAAAATTAAGTTAAACTTGTTTAATCTAATTCAGTTTTTAATAATATAATTTACTCTGTTGAATCTCTCTCTTTTTTTTAAATAAAAATAATTAACCAATAACATATAAATCAACTGTTGTATAGTTGCGGGATTCCCAGTAGCTGCTCCTGCAAGCGGTCCATCAACAGGCTTACCACCTCCAGTCCCAGGTACTGCGCCTCTCTCTCTTCTGTTTTTTTTTTTCCAACTATGATTTTGGATGATTTTCTTAGCCAAGTTCTTGTTTTTCACTGCTGATGATTTTGATTTGACTTGCTGAATATTATTAGTCTAATAATTGTTGAAATTAATGGATTTTAAAATTACAGCTGCTGAGTCCCCGGGAGGATTAGCGGCAGGCCCATCAGCTGGAGAAAAGGGCGCTGCTTCAAGCATTGCAGGCTCAGCTTTTGCCGTCTTTGGTGGCTTAGCAATTTCAATTCTTTCAACATTGTTCTGAGTGTGTTCCTCACTTGTAGCTGTTCATTTAAGTCTCGCCATTTTATTAAATACTGTAACCATGAGATCTTGTATGTCTAGTAGCAAAATAAAGTGTGGGATTTATTGAATTTATTTCATTAAAATAAAGTTCTTCAATCCGTTCTTCAATCCACTTTTAATTACCGACCTATAATATCTAAATCGACACAAAAATAAAATATATAAAAAAAAATCTAATACAACTCAATTTATATATACTATAATTATAACCCGGTCAATAAATTGATTTAAAAAACTCGTGAATTTATATTATAAATTTTGATTTAGATTGGATTTGAAGCTGAAACAAAAAAAAAAAATTACATAATAAAACGGTTTGACTCATAATTTAATAACCTAAAGTTTTTTTTCTCGAATATATCAGTAATAATCATGGTTAGTCCAAGCATTTTCATTAGTTCAAACACTTTCATGTCATCATTTGCACTCACATGTCAATTTGCTTTGGACAAACAATCAAAAGATGGAAAAGATTTTTAAAAAATAAAAGTTATAAAACAAAAGTGAAGGGAAAAAAATCACGTTGGACCCTCAAACAGGACACGAGCATCGAGAACTTGGGCTATTTGTTAGGAATCGGGTCTTGAGCCCGATGGTTGGGCCGGGCTATGCTTTGGAGACAGGTCTTGGTACAGAAAATTAACAAATGGGACCTGTATTAGTCCCCCAACTATCTATAAATTCTTAAAAGGACCCCGTGATTATTAGTTTTTCAATTGTGCTCACAAAGTATTATTTGTTTCTCAATAGAGTGCCCCCCCCCCCCCCCCCCCCAAGTCTATGTATGTTAATATTTTATTTCTAAATTACATATATTATGCAATAAAACGAGGATTTCTTAAGGAAAACACGACATCTTCGGTCAGAAAATGGAAGATTGTAAACAAAAGATCCAATTGAGAAATTAATATATAACAATTCAGGAACAAAATTGAGAAGATTGACTACCATTGAGAATATTCTGGGAATTACTTGGAGGATTGCCCTTAACTAATCAGATGTTCAAGTGTAATTGAAGTGTCCGATGAGTATCCATGGATATCCATGTTCAAGTATTCAATGTAAGACAAATACTCTACTAGGGCAAAACAAGTTTGAAGCAATATGGTGAAAGACTAATTTTTCAATGGACTGGAGATTAAGAATGAAGAAAGACTGGAGCCTAGCATATACAACAGGGAAAGTTCAGTAAAGCTAAAATGACTATGGAGAAATCAATCTAAGTAGAGATGAGTGAGATCCAGCAGAACCCAAAGTAAATATGGTCAGAAACAGGGATGAAGCACAGCAGTATCTGACGAGACACATCAGATGATCAGAAGATTCAGAACCAGCCTGCATACAGTCCAGGAGCAGCTGCAACGGAGGAAAATCACAATTGAAGAATAGAAATGACAGCAGAATAAAAAGAAAAAAAAGATCAATAACTCAATCTTAGAGCGCGATAACATTATTCATTGGTATCTCAGTATGATCAACATTATTCTTTGGATCCCAGGTCTTCTCACTTAGCCTAAGAAGGCTCCTAGTAGCTAAAATTGCCTGAGGATTGATATCATGCAAAGACCTTGAATACAAACTTCTACATGCTGCACAAGCTGCCCCAATCAATTCTTTGTCTTTTTTAGGACCCAAAAGGCAATGCCCTAATATCCTCAAAACAGGTTGCAAGATCTCGCATGGCAAAGGAATCCTCCCTTCCTTAGTAACACTCTCTTTGCCAACATTTTCTTGATCATCCCGAGTCTCACAGTCTCTACCCGCATCATCATCTTGACCAGACCAAACCTTAAAAAATTCAAAAAATTCAATCTTAGACCCCACGGGCATCAGAGAGATCTTACTATAATATAACTCTAATGCAACCCCGACAATTCTTGCCCTTTTTGTTGATCTCACCGTCCCATGAGGCTCCAAACTTGGAGATATCACAGCTAGGTTTAATTCTGCAGCCTTATTATCCTTTGCAGGCTCTTTTGTTTCATGATATATACTTGAATATGATAAATCAGGCACGTTAACAGTCATTGCACATGGCCTGCTCGTGAGGTGGTTTCATGCGCATAAAGGGCTAACAAAACTGCCTCAAAACCAGCCAAGGGTTTTTTTAGGGCAACACGGGATAGATAAAGGCCAGCAATGATAGGAAGGAAACGTAAGACAACAAGCTGGAGTTGGGGCTCTGAGGATTGGAAGGTGTCATAGAACCAACGGCAGAGACTGTTGTCACCTGCACCGGAGTCGGGGAGACGGAGGAGGGATGAGACTTGAGAGGAGATATCAGGGTCGTGGAGGAGGGAGAAGGCAGGGTCTTGATCTTGAGAGGAAAGGAGAGGAGGAGGCAATGTGGTTAGAATGGAAGAAAGGGATTGAATGGCTAAATGAGTACTAGAGGAGGAGGGAAAGGTCTCGGGGGGGACATTGAAGGCTGTGATGGTGGTGGTCTCAGTGGTGAACGTGTCTTGTGATATGGATGTGGTAGGGCTATAATTGGTTTCTTCAGAAGAGGAGCTATCTTCTGACATCGTTGGAGGGGGAGATCAGGAATTTGTGAGAGAGAGTTGATTAAGGGGAGGAAAAATGGTGCAAATACAGATGAAAAAGAAAGCTGAGAAGAAGATGAGATAATTAAGGAGGAGAAATAGGATCTAATTAATTTATTCATCCCAAAAAGTGGTTTTTTTTTTGTTTTCACTTACAAATTTAGGAAATTATAAAATATGATTTAAGATGATGCATTAATGATAATTAAGTGGTTAATAACCTTTAATTATTAAGAATATTGGGTTTTTTTATAAAATAATTAATGATTTTTTATGAAATTATTAACAAGGTCTTTCTTAATTTTACTTCAAAATTGTACTTACTAATTAGTAATTATCACAATCATGATACAATTAATTAATTAAAAAGTAATAGATACATTTTCACTGCATGATAAATAATAGTGCACTTAATAGTTCATATAATTAAGAAACAAGTAACATTCTTTTTTTTTTCAACGTATATAACATTACTCATTAAGTCGCAATTATACTATATATATATATCATTCTTAATTGGCACAACTATAAAATAATTAGTCAAGCTGCATATGGATGAAATAAATACTTATAACATAATAAATAAACACACTTAATATATACTCTATATATAATATAAAGTAGCTATGGATTCTTCTCATATGGAAGAGTTGGGTGTGCATGTGTCGTTTATATAACATCATGAGATGATGAAAAAAAAAACTCATAACAAAGGTTAACATTCATTGTAGCATTAGAAGGATATGTTTAGGAGTATTATTGCGGTTGCTTTTCAAAATGTATTTTACTTATAAATATATTAAAATATTTTTTTTATTTTTAAAAAATTATTTTTGATATCTGCGCATCAAAACAATCCAAAAAGACTAAAAAAAAAATATTAATTTTATGCAAAAAAAATCAAAAAATTTTAGAATATGGGTTGGACCGCATTCCGATACGCTCCAAACATGCTTTTCAAAAACAATTTTTAAATTAATTTTTTAGGTGTTTTTGGATCATTTTGATGTTAAAATAATTTTTTTAAAAAATATTATTTTAATGCATTTTCAAGTAAAATATATTTTAAAAAGTAATTTCTATCCCTCCTAAACACCCATTTAATGGTCTAATTTACAATAGTGTCTAGTATCTATAATAATTAAGATTTAAGATTTTTAAAGATTTAATATGAAGAACTTATGTGTTCTACATGCACCATTAGGTGTTCTTACCAAAGAATTTTACTAAAATACAATTCATGATAATTAATAAAATGATTAATATATTGATACAAGTAAGTGTGTGTTTGGTAATGTAATGTATAGTTATAAATTCATTAAAATAAATTGTTTAGATTTTTTTATTTGTATAGAAACATATAAAAAAATATTAATTTAATATACTTGAAATGAAAAATAATTTTAAAAACTGGAGTTAAAGTAATAAACAAATACTAAATTCTAAATGGATTGAGATCCTTTCTCTCTGAAATGAACAAAATGAGGCCAAAACTTGCATCAGAGTATTGGGCTTACGGGAAAGTCGAACTGATAAAGGCTTAAAAGGACTTTAGCGACAACACTTTTTTACAATCTTACAAACAGTATCAATTTTTTAAAAAATATTTTTTATTTAAAAATATATTAAAATAAAATTTTTTATTTTTAAAAATTATTTTTAATATTAATATATTTAAGCAATATAAAAACATAAAAAAATAATTTTTAAAAAAAATCAAAATTTTATTGAACACAATTCCAAATAGTCTCTCAATCTTCTCCACTAGCCAAATCCTTAGCAACTAAACAATAATAAATAAAAATTATTAAAAAAATTCTTCAATCTCGACATGAAAAAACTACAAAACATCTCACATTTTCTACCATTATAGATTTTAATGTGATTGAAAAGAAATTCTCCAACCTAGCAAAACTATTTATAGTTTCTACTTCAAAAATATTCTCTTTAACCTCTTTTTAAATAAATACCTTTAAAAACTCTATCTTTATCTATTAATTATCTTTTGAATTCCTTGAGGATCATATAATTTTATTTCCTTTTATTATTTTTGATTTATATTCATCAAGTTCTTATCTTTTGAAAATTTGGATCGTCATTGTTTTTTTTAGAAAGAGACAATTAATTATGAGATTGAGTCATTATTATATAACAATACATGGAGGTTTCAATGCAATTGGATATAAATAGGTTTTCGAAAGAAAATATAATAGTAATTGATCAATTCAAACTTTTAAAGTAATGTTAGTAGCCAAAGACCTTAAACAAAAGAAATGCTCCATGACTCGTATAACATTTATAAGAATATTTTTGGCTTTATCATCAATCTATAATTTATATGTACATCAAATAAATGTTAAAATAACTTTCCTCATAATGAATTAAATAAGAAGGTCTTTATGGAACAACCAAAGGGTTTTGCTTTACTAGGAAATGAGCATAAAGTCTGTAAATTAATTAAATCTCTATATGAATTGAAACAAACACCTAAGTAATGACATGAGAAATTTGATTATATAATTTTAGAATATGGTTTTAAACATAATAGTGCCGATAAATGCATTTATTCTAAATTTACTAATGATTTTGGTGTGATAATATATCTTTATGTGGATGACATACTAATTATTAGTACTAACATAAATGATGTTAATGATACGAAGAAATATCTAACATTCAAAATTCAAAATGAAAGACTTAAATGACGTAGATACAATTTTGGATATCAAAATAAGAAAACATAGTGGGGAGTTTTGCTCTTTGTCAATCTTATTATATTGATAAAGAATCGTTTGAATATCAAAGAAGCAAAGACTCCCTTTGATGTTTCCTTTAAGTTGACAAAAAATACTGATAGATTAATTGTTTAAATTGAATATACTAGTGCAATTGGTAGCTCAATGTATGTTATGCATTGTACTAAACCAGATATTACTTCCACAATATGTAAATTGTCTAGATTTGAACAATCTTATTAATAATTTTTTTTTAAAAAAATTAAAACAAAGTCGTATTGAATTTTTTTAAGAAACAACCAAACTAATTCTCATTTGGGTTTTGACCGAATCGATCAAGTTGCAAGTTGACCCATCAAGTTAGTCGGGTTTTAACTAATCAATTGTTATCTTGTTTAATATAAAACCTGACCAGGGCTAGTTCTCGGATAAAAAAAACTACCATATTGACTTGTTGGGTAGGACTAGATTTACACCATTATTATGTGTTTGATATTGAGATGCATGATTTTTTTCAAAAGTGTTTTTTGCTTTAAATGCATCAAAATATTTTTTTTATTTTTAACATCATTGTAATAAAACCATTAAAAACACTAAAAAAAAATATCAATTTAATATTTTTTTCAAGTAAAAGACAACAAAAAAATATAAACTACTAAACTCTCAACACACTTTTTTATAATAATACCTTTCCATTAGATCCTTTCCAAGGTCAACTTCTCTTTTAGCTTTTAAAAAAGATTTGGGATATAATTATTTGACTCGGTTAGATCCCAATTCAAGTTTAATAATTATACTCAAGACCGGTAAGTACTGCTTATTTAGAATCAAATTGCATATGAAATTGAACATGTGATTTGAATTAAATTGTTAACTTCTTATAATTCTTTTGTTTAAAATAAAATATTAAATCACAAAATTAAATTTTATTATACTGTTTGAAATACTTGTAGAATTGAATTAAATAAACAATCGTGTAGATCATTTTGCTCTCAAGTTAGAATTCATTTATTTTTGTTAAAAAAAATTTCTTTTTGTAAATGTGAAAATAAAACCCATATATTATTTTTTATAAAAAATCATGATGTATGGTATGATAAAGACAACATGTAATATTAACATGCATGAACCAGGATTATAGTAACATTAATAGCTTGCAAGTAACAATCTATCAATTATATTGTTCACCTCCAATTTGATGCAGCAACCGCAATAGAGCAGCAACAGCTGCATATCCACTAGCTCCAGTTATTGGGAAAAGAGTGCCCGACAGTGGAGCTAGAGCGCTAAATCCAGCAACAATTGCAAGGGCAGTAAGCGTGTTCAAAAATGAGATAACAAATTTAGCATAAAGTATTTTTAATTTTTTTAAAAATTATTTTTATATTAACACATCAAATAATTTAAAAATATAAAAAATTATTTTTTAAGTGCATTTTCAAACAACAACTTTAATTTTAAGGGTATAACTCAATTGATCAGGTTTTAAATTTGCTCTTTAGAGGTCACCGGTTCGAGTCTCACAAACCTCAGGACCACTTGATGCTTATATAATTATTAACTTCAAAGCCTATAATATCATTCGAGGTATACGTAAGCTGCTGAGTCAGATACCTACATTGATTAAAAAAAAACAATAACATAATAATTTCAATTTCAGTATCCAATAAAATTAACCCCGGGAAAAGCAGACATCACTAAAGTTTCATACCACCAGCAATGACCATAAAGTTTCCTCCCGTTATTGCATCCTGACCAATGATACCATCACGATTCCATTTAGCCCATTTGCTTTTTAGCTGTTTGGATCTGTGATAAAGGGTTTTTTTTTAAGTATTTTTTAAATTTTATTTTAATGTTACTATATCAAATAATTTAAAAACATTAAAAATATAATTTAAAACAAAAAACATTATTTAAAAAAAAAACACTTTTACACCTCATCCAAAAGAGAAGTATTTTTAAAATAATTTTTAATTTAAAATTACTACAAATAAAAAATCTCTCTTTAATTTATTTTTATCTTTATGATTTAAATTTTATTTAAAATTTAAATTAATAACCTTAAAAAACATTTCAAATACAAAAATTTATTTAAAACCAGACAGGAGTATCCGTTAAAGAAACAGAGGATGTTTGGTCCTATTTAACAAAAATGAATAAAAAATTATAAAAAAACAATGACACAAAAAGAATCAAACAGATTAAAATAATCAAAATGATTCTCTCCACTAAACCCAACTTCATTACCATCCAAACTGCCATTATCATTAATCACTCTTCTTTTACTCTCCTCACGCCCATCACTGAACCCCCCAGCACCATGGCTGCATTAACACTAACACACAACCTTCTTTTCGCTCCAACCCCACCTCTCAAAACCCTAAAACCCCACCAAAAACCAAAACCCCACAACCTAACCATCACCGCCACCTCCATCTCCGGCCGCAAACTCCGCGCCGCCGTGATCGGCGGTGGCCCAGCTGGTTCCTCCGCCGCAGAAGCATTAGCAGCAGGCGGAGTGGAAACTTTCCTCTTCGAACGCAGCCCTTCCACAGCTAAGCCATGTGGTGGGGCTATCCCTCTCTGTATGATCGACGAGTTTTCCATCCCTCTTCACCTCGTCGACCGACATGTCACTCGCATGAAGATCATCTCTCCTTCGAATCTGACCGTTGATTTCGGTTCCAGGACTTTAAAGTCTCACGAGTTTATCCCCATGTTGCGCCGCGAAGTACTGGATTCTTTTCTCCGATCTCGCGCTCAATCCAACGGTGCCCATTTTATCACTGGCCTCGTAACGGATATTGAGGTGCCTGATTTTTTTTCTTCCAAACCTTATGTTATCCACCACACGATTAATAATCGTAAACAATCGTTAGCCGTTGATTTGATTGTTGGTGCTGATGGAGCCAATAGCAGGGTAGCGAAGATTATTGATGCTGGGAACTACAGTTGTGCCATTGCGTTCCAGGAGAGAATCAAATTGCCGGATGAGAAAATGGAGTATTATCATGATCTCGCGGAAATGTATGTCGGGAATGACGTGTCGCCTGATTTTTATGCGTGGGTGTTTCCAAAATGTGACCACGTGGCGGTGGGGACAGGTACGGTGTGTGCGAGGCAGAATATTAAGGTGTATCAAAGAGGGATTAGGGAGAGGGTCAGGGAGAAGATTAAGGGTGGGAAAGTGATTAAAGTGGAGGCGCACCCGATCCCCGAGCACCCACGTCCGAGGCGCGTGCGTGGACGTGTGGCGCTTGTAGGGGATGCGGCGGGGTATGTGACCAAGTGTTCAGGAGAAGGGATATATTTTGCGGCGAAATCAGGGAGAATGTGTGGGGAGGCTATTGTGAAGGCTTCGGAAGGAGGGGAGAAAATGATTAGTGAGGAGGACTTGAAGAGGGAGTACTTGAGAGAATGGGACAGGAAGTATGTGAATACATTTAGGTTTCTGGATCTGTTGCAAAAAGTGTTTTATGGGAGTGATGTGGGCAGAGAAGCCTTGGTGGAGTTATGTGGGGATGAGTATGTGCAGAGGATGACATTTGATAGTTACTTGTATAAAAAGTTGGCTACTGGAGATAGATGGGGTGATGTGAAATTGGTTTTGAATACTTTTGGGAGTTTGATGAGATGTAAGGTTTTAGGAAGGGAGATGGAGGCTTTGAAGTTGTAAGCTAAGAGTTTTGCTCTTCTTGTTTTAGGGCAAGTTCTCTGTTGTATGATAAGTGACAAGCCGCCATAAACCCTTTGGGATGTATGTGAAGCTTTGTTAAGCGAAGATGTTCTTGATCAATGTTGTGTTCATGCAGGCCATTTTTCATTTTTTTTTCCGGGGGAGGAGGAAGGGAGAGTGGATGTAGCAAGCCTACTTCCCAATGTTCTTTTTGGAAACTTGAAGTAGCTATAGCAAGTATCTGTATGTTCCACATGTAATTTCCTTCAACCTTCCAACTAGAAGACAACCGGGAGCTAGATGTTGCTGGCTCTAATGATTTCATTGTACTTTGGAATGGATACGAAGATTGGTTCAAAGCCAAAATTGGGTTTCATCGCTGTTGTATTCAAGAGAATCATCGATCGTCTTTTTTCTCAGAAAGATGAGGAGGAAGGGTGTGGAAGTTGGAGAGGGGGTGGATGTAAAGGGCGTATGCTAAATAAATGCCTTGGAAAGTTCAGGAGTGGTCGAGCAGCTGGTATTCTGCGAGTAATTTCCTCCAAACTTCCAACTTGAATGCATCATTATTAATTGTGCTTAGAGGTTTTTATTTTATTTTTATTGTTGGAAAGAGGAGTTTATGATCCTGTTATCTTCTCAAGTTGCATGGTGAATCACGCATTGCTTTCAATTACGAGAAGTATGCAAGTAATCACAAAAAAACAAGTTATTTGTAAGGGTTTAATTATTGAAAATTCAATTACATCAAACACTTGATGTTATGATTACGTGATAAGCAAAAATGTAATTCATCTGGAAAAACGAAGAGCAAGGTGCCTGGAAGTAAAAGGAACTGCTATGCAAGGAGTTCAGTAGCAGAAGCATCAAATAAGAAATCTTAAGAAAAATAAAATTAAGTAAGAAAAATATTTATTTTCCTAAAAACTCAAGAAATAAGAATCTAGACATGCCAAATATCCATCTTCAACACATTCAGTACTTAATATCATTGTAAAAAAAACTTAAACAATTGAAGCAGCAGTAGTCGCACCAGAAGACACGAAGTTGATAGTCTCCAATATCGTCTTTAACTTGAAGTTCTTTTCCTTCTCAAGGATCATCTCCTCCATCAGATTCTCAATTTTTTGCACCATCTGTGCCTTTCCATCAGCCTCCCTTCGTAACAGAACATTCATGCTCTCCACTTGCCCCTTTAATTCCGCTAAACCCTTCTCAACAGTTCCTTCTCTGATAGTCTCCAATTCCATCTTTAACTTGAAGTTCTTTTCCTTCTCAAGGGTCAACTCCACCATCAAATTCTCAATTTTTTGCGACATCTGTGCCTTTCTATCAATCTCCCTTTGTTTCAGAACAATCATACTTTCCACTTTCCTCACTAATTCCACCAGATCCTCCTCATGAGTTCCTATTCTACTCATGTTTATACAGGTATGATCTCTCAATTTTGAACAAATCTCTAGAAGTTTTCTATGTATTCTGAATAATCAAGATGGCTTTAAATAGCCTTTACAAATCATACTAGGCAAAGACTTCTTAACATCATCTAACAACGTGAAGAAATTAATCAAATAACCATCTCCTAATAAGAATAAAACTCTAACATTGATTTATTACTGCAGAATTCGAACTTTAACAGAGTCATAATTCTTGCAAACCTCCAGTCTCCTATAAACTATAAACTTACAGCTGATGTAGAACTCTAATTCTGTTAGGTGACTCCTATCAATGATGGTTTCAACTCCAAAACAAACCATTTTCACAGCCGCGTCTTTTTTGACCCAGCTTGAAATTATGGCTCGAGTTTCTTCCCTTTAAATTTCCAGCCACTGGTCCTTCTATTCTTCAGCTTGAACCCACCGAGCCAGTATCAGTACCAACAGTAATCTGGCAAGCTTGGAGACGAGAAACATAGCCAGATAAGTATCCCCTGCAATAAAAGAACTCAGACATAAGCAAATGATAGTGGAACTTCAGAAATTCAGGCATTGAACCATTGTACATGCAAGAAGAGTTTTCAATTCTAATGTTGAACCATTTCTCAAAATCTTAACAGCATCATTTGAACAAACACCCTGCGATGTCTGTAAGAAACCAAGACTTTTCTTAACAGCATCATGTTCCTATGATTCTGGAGCTTGAAGCCTCTTCATTTTCTGGATTAGGCTTCAAGCCACTGAAATCCCCTTAGCAGATGGCTTCATTTTCTGGATTGTGCTCATGCCACAATCCACAAGGCAATCCGTGAAATAAACTCAAATGATGTTGCAATCAAAATCATTTAAGATTTTCACGTTTGTGTCGTCCCTTGACTCAGCGTAAAATCCTAAATGATTGGTAAATGATTTTACGCTGAGTCAAGGGACGGCGCAAACGTGAAAATCTTAAATGATTTTGATTGCAACATCATTTGAGTTTATGTCACGGAATGCCTTGTGGTTGTGGCAAGAGCACCACCACCAATCTGTTCCAAGATTCTGTATTCATTCTGTGTCCCTGGGTATCCAAGCACAGTTAGTTTATGAGCTCTGGATGATGAAGCCGACATGGTTTTGATCTTGATCTTGATCTTGAATGAGATGGATTTTGTTGGTTTCTTGAGCTGGGCAAGGAACTTTTCTTGATAACGAGGAAGGTTAGTTTGTTTTGGAAAAAGAAAGAAACTAGGTGTTTTGCAGGTGGTTTTCTTGTGAAGTCTCAGGTTTGAAAGGGGGAGAGATCGAGCAATGATTTATCTTCAAGAAGTAAGAGTCAATACATGAAGATACATGGCATGGTAAATACATGAAGATACATGGGAAATACATGAAGATAGATGGCATGGGAAATACATGAAGATACATGGCATGGGAAATACATGACTGCCGCAGTTTGAGGGATTCAATACGCAGGAGCTTGTGCTTCCTGGGCTTCTTGTACCCCAGTCCTCATGGTTTGGACTTTTTTCTTTCAGAATAACATTGAAGCTAGAGGAGGAGGAGAGAAATATCGGTTGATTAAGTTGGAAAAATTGTACAGAGCCAAGTATCACAGCTTCGGTTAAGCTATATATATGCTGCTCGCAAAGCAAGTGTGAAAGTATGCTCTTCTGCAAAGTCAGTTTGGTTAAACTATATCCTTCACTGCTCGCATGGAAAATCTTAGAAAACACGAGTTGTGTTTTTGTCTTCTTGATTAATATAAGACAAACAATGTGTCAAAATACTTAGAAAACCCAGAGAAAACAAAAACAGAGAACTTTTGCAAGAAAACAATTGTATGGTCAGTGGGGTTGGAGCCCAAAGAGCAAGTTGCAAGGCAGCACGGAGGCACCACCAGAAGTAGAACATGAGCTAGCTAGGCCTTGGTTTAGATTCCTGATTTGCAGAATCTTGGTAAGGTGAAGTCCTATAAATGGAATTTTCTTGCAAAAGCAATGATTTGAAGGGAAATTATAATGGGATCTCTTCCATAACTTATTCGCCAAGATTTATTAAATGAATATTGTAGACACGGATGTAAATTACATGTCTACTTGAATTTTTTATATATCATGAATATATTTTTGGATGTAATTCATATATTTTACTGCAACTAATTTTAACATTATTTGAAAATTATGAAACCAACCTTTATAATAATTTTGTATACATTTACCATCATCATTGGGGTATATAATTTATCTTTTAATTACCTTTTCACACTCCTATTGCTTAACAAAGCTTGATTTATCAGAGTTTATCAAATTAATTATTTTATTTAAAATAATATTATTTTAGTTATTTTTTATATAAAATTATAAGTTACTTGAATTTATTTACTTGTATTAATATCTGATAAAGTTCTAGAAATCCAAGTAATCTAGGAACAAGTTTCTCGAGTTGGATAGTCGGTTAATAAATTGATCCTAACAATCTTATTCATTCTATGCTTGATAACTTGTATTTGGTGTTTTGTAGGTCAAAGTGGCTTGTGGCTAATATTTGTAAAATGTTCTTTTTGGTGGAAGTAGAGACTTCCCGATGCTTAAATAAATATTTTTTAGAGAAAAAAATATAATAATATTCTAGAAAGAGATACTATAAAAATATATAAGCATTTGAGAATGAAAATTATAAACCTTTATTCTGGAGGTCTCAGAATGTGGATTTTTTATTTTATGGAGAAAAGCGGTGGAGTATAACTTCATATTTGTGATATTTTGAGTTGCATTGTGAGCTATATTCACTCATTTTAACCAGCTAAAAGATAGCGTGGCTGACCATAAAAGACTTTAATAATTCTAATGGTCTTGGTGTAGTATAAACTTGTTTAATTAAGTTTTTTTTGTTGAAATTACTCTGTTATTTTATATAAAAATCTATAGAATTGATGGTGTTAAACTCAATCATATTTTGGGTTTGGCTGGTGCCAAACCCAATATGTTTGGGCTAGGTATATTGCCAAGCTCATCCGTGCCCGAGGCTGACTAACACCAGACCTAGCGTGCCCAAGACCTAGCACACTGCCAAGCATAATTTTGTGGCTGGGTCTGGCTAGCATCAGACCTAGTGTGCTTGACGTTTAACATATTGTAAGGTTCAATTGTTGTAAAGTCTTGGCACACTGTCTGCCTAGCATGTCTAGGATTAATATATTGCCAAGCCCAATGTGGTGGGCACCAGACCCAACACGCCTTCACTAGGATGTGCTTAACATATTGCAAGGTCCAATTGTGATAAGGTCTTGGCATACTGTCATGCCTAGCATGTCCGGGGCTTAATATACTGCCAAGCCCAATATGGCGGGCACCGGACCTAACACGTCTTCACTAAGATGTGTTTGTGTTTTAAAAAATTTATACTTGTAAACTAATATTTTTTTTAATAAAGATATATCAATAAAATCTTGTAATCAATATTCTTGAAATAAAATTTAATTTACTTCAAACTCCGAGCAACACAAACTTGTGTGAAATAGACTCTGTTCAATAGCCCAAAAACTTAATTAAATAAATATTTTGAGAGCATCAATATGTAGAAGATTGTTATACTTATGGGCTATGTATTATCATGGGCTGACATTTTAAGTTGATAACACCTCTGGGCTCCCTTTGCTTGGCCCAGATATATTGCCACGTGTCAAAAATGATGCTATAAATCAATCCAATATTCCCGCCCTCTCAAAAAAGACGCAAACCTAAAACCCATTTTCCCCAGAAAATTATCAAAATTTTCCCGGAACCCAAACACCAAACTCTCTAGGGGTTCAAAATCGCCGGAATGTCAGTGCTCAATTGGAAGCACCACACTCTCATTCAAGCTCTAATGTCACGCGGGCCACTCACGGAAGACGAATTATTCAACATCTTCGCTGACGTCACCGGAAAAAACCCGAGTAAATACTTCGTTTTTCCTCTCTTTTTTATTTTTTATTTTTTTCATGTTTCTATGATTTTTAAGGCAAAGTCGATCTCTTTTTCTGTTGAAACTGGAGAAAATTAGGAATATTTAGTTTTTGTGAAATTAGAGATTAAGGTTTTTTTTAAAGAGGGACAAAATTAATTTATTATGTTTTCATGGCTATTAATTTTTTTTTTTTTTTGCAGGAGGTAATAAGAGAGAATTAAATGATTATTTACTGAAGATAAACAAGGAATTGTCGTATGTTCAAATGGAGATGAGGTGTTGTAGAAACCAAAATGATGGTGGAGTGTGTTATGGACTTGTCAATACTGTTCCTGATGAGCAATCGAAGCTCGGAACGAAGTATTCTGTCCCACAGATTGCTTTATTTAAAGGCGTTGTAAGTGTCATAGTGGAATTTGATTGATTTTGGGAGACATTTATTGTTATTGTTGTTAAAAGCTTTATGATGATGGTCATGTTGCTTGTTTCCATGGGATGACTCTGTAGACCGGGAAATGATGATCCCTGTGATCATTTCACCGATGCTTGTGGAATATGTGTTTTGGGAGTTGTTTTTGTTGGGGATTCTCTGTGGCTGATTTGTAGTTTGTATGCAAAAATGGGAATGTAAGGTGCAAGTGTTGGCTTGGGTAGGTTTTCATAAGAAATGGATTAGTTTGAGTATATTAGGCAATGAATAATAAGTAGGTAATATTGAAACTTTAATGAGATTTCATTTCTCTAATATACACCTTTGAATGCATTGAGTTATCCTCTTTATTAAATGCCATGCTGCCACACATCTAAGCCTGATGTTTGGAGTTACTGTTTGGCAGCTTAACTTTCCCTTTCAGCAGTAAAGGCATGTAATATGGAATGAGAAAAGGAAACCCATGCTGTGGATTCTGTATTCCATAGCATACTGAAAATAAAATTAAAAAATCACACATATAAGCTCCTTTATTCTCAGATTCTTGTGTGTGTGTGTGTGTGTTTGCTTTTCAAAAGCCAACTGTTTTTGTGATCTAAAAATGAATCGTGCTGGTCCACTGGTTTTGCCAGATTGTGAATGAGTAAATTTCAGGATTTGTCTTGTTTTTAATTTATTGAGCATGAGTAGCTAGTTTTGTTTCTGTTTTTTTCCCTCCATTCTTGATCATTGTATACAACTTTCTTTTCACTGTAGTCTGTTATAAGTTGAACAACTGTGCTATTGAAGTTCTGCCTTTAATTTAATGGGATTTAGATTCATGTTTTTTATGTTATTTATTTGTTTGTTTGATTTCATTTGTCAGATAGAAGCGATAGTGCAGGATGTCACTGCCCAAGGAAGCATATCCAACATTGATGCTCTCAATATACGACTAGAGAATCAGGTCTGAAAATTTTCTCCTACCAGCACTTTTAAGTTAATCAATGAATTTGATCATAAATAAAATGACCTTGCACCAAGAAAAGAAATAACATTGCGAGTACATTTTTTCAATGCCAAGTGGCTTCTATTTTTACCAACAAGGACTCAAAACTTCTGGGTTATTTTGTAATTAGGAAGTTTCTTCTCTGAAACAATGGCATTTATCTTTTATCTTCTGTCAAAACATTGTGAAATATCCTTCAGAGTGATAAAAATGCTTGCCATTTTCAAGCTAGTGTAGAGTTCTGTTAGACATACATCATGTTATACCTGAGGATTTGACTAGGATCTCATTGGGGTCTCTAACTTAACATGAGACAGTTATTAGACCCTAGCATGAATGCACTTTTCATGGTGTTGGGATATTTTGAAACTATAATCGGTAGAACTCTGCTCTTGAAATTCACTCTGGTATCCCACTTATCTTCTGGTACGATTCTGGAGCTTGAAACCTCTTCATTTTCTTGTTTAGTATTCATTCTTCTCTGTGTTATTATATCCTTCCTGCCATTTCTAGCTGCAGTAGTAATTTGTGGTTTAAAGCCAGTGAAATTCCCTTATCAGATGACTTCATGCATACTTATCTTATTTCTGTGATGGTTTTAAAATCAATCAAATTCTCATTGTGGTTTGTTTAGAAGCTTGATCTGTTTATGGAAAGGGAAACTCTGTTTGGGAAAAAAAGACTACACTCATCCAATTTGTGATCTCATCAATTCAATTTGATTTTTTCATTTTTAAAATGTATTTATTGGCCATTTGGAATTGCAGCTGGTTACTATATTCGAAGATGATGGCCTAAACCAATATTCCTGAGCAACAAAAATGACCATTATCTCCTTCACGGTCTCTAACTAGGCATTTCTTTTGTATTCCTCAAATATTCCTGCCACGCATGATCTTTTTGCAATGCTTAGCCAAATCACTCTGTAGATAAACTGTCATATTGTACAAATTAGCGCAGTCGATGGTGTTCTTTGCTTGATGGTCAGATCACAGTTAATAAATCTTGTGACAAAAAGATTGCTGAATCCATGAACTTTCAACTTAAACTGTTGTTACAGGCAGACAAGTCTCTTGCTAGCTGTATAAAATATATTTGTCTCTTTAACCATTAGCGTGATGTCAGGAACAATGAAGAACTCCGTCCCATTTTCATTTGTACAGACGTTTGTTTTGTTTTATGCATGCATGCATGCTAATGTGCTTGGCAATCCTGGCCTCTTTCCAGGTCCAGAATGGGACAGGGTCAGAATATCAGGAAGGTCCATCTCA
Source organism: Populus trichocarpa (assembly GCF_000002775.5). Classification (NCBI taxonomy): domain Eukaryota; kingdom Viridiplantae; phylum Streptophyta; class Magnoliopsida; order Malpighiales; family Salicaceae; genus Populus; species Populus trichocarpa. The sequence continues at coordinate 20,813,202 of NC_037288.2, read as the reverse complement.
GATCCCTCCTGCTTTAAGGAACTTCTCCATGTCCCAAAAGGAAAAAACACTTGATGAACTTGTTCGAGACAACTGGCTTTGCCACACACCAGATGGTGCCATTGGACTTGGTGCTAGATCCTACCTTGATTTGCGAAGTTGGTTCAATAGTTCTGGTATACCTTCATGTGAGGTGTGCAATGAAGCTGGAGTAAAGGTTTTGTTTCTTCGACCCTCCTGTGTGCTATTTAATCTGCTTTTATGTTATGAATTCAACTTGAATTCTTTTCAGTTGTTATCCTCGAGGGAAATCCATCTTAAGTGGATGATGTGAATTAGATACAAGTTAGAAGATTGTTCGACAATGCTTCTTACATTTGTTAGGTGACCTTCTTGATTGGAGACTAAGCTACATCACACATATATAGATTGAAAAAGAAAATAGAGAATCATGTGCATCATTTCAAAGTATTTGTAATGGTCAATTACCTCCAGATAACTGCAATAATGCTATGGAATTTTAGTCTTAAAAGCCTATCCTATGAACTAAACAACTGACTAATGGTCACAATTTTTTTTTCTATATAATTAGGCCTCAGCTATTGGAATGTTGTTTGTTGCTCCTATTAGATCCAATGATTTATTCCCATTCTTTTTGACAGGGAAAAGTGTGTCAAAATGAAGGATGTACAGCTCGAATTCATCATCACTGCCTGGAGAAGAAAATTTCTCATAGCAGGGTATTAGTGTTGATGAATCTATTGTCTCGATATCAACAATTGACAGATAGTCACTTTTACTTCGTGAAGTCACTAATATAAAGATTTTACAGGGTGACATAGTCTGTCCAAGCTGTGGCATTCAATGGCATCGCGGAGTGGCCAAAACTGAGGTCATAGGGGAAGAGGGTGACCTAAATGGGCATATTCAAAGCCAGCTGCCAGCAGGATCCAAAAGGAAGAGGCTGAGAGCCGACACAAATATCCCAGCAGCAGCTTTTGGATGTGTTTCCTCTCAGGGTTCCCAGTCCGGTTCTAGTAGAAGGATTACCCGGGCTTCCGCCCGATTAAGTTAAAATTTGTCAATATCTATCTTGATCGGAAGATCAACTGAAAAATAGCTGTATATTTTGCAAAAAGGAATTGCATTTCTTTCTTGGCTAATCTTTCATGGAACAATGGCTGTTAATATTAATTTAACTTTTATTGTACACCTCGATTTTTAAGAATTGAAATGTAAGATTCCGAGAGAAGGCATTACAATTACATTTGCTGACCAGACATCATAGGAAGGTTGTTTCCATGGTTACAGAATTTTGAACTTTAACCTGCATTGCTTTTCACGTTCAACATTGACTTCTGATCATTGAAGCAAAGTTGAAGCCTGCATTAACCATCTTCTCCTAGCACATCTTTTATGTCGTCGAAGCTATAGACATGTCTGAATATTTGATTCCTGAAGAGAGGTGAAGTTATGGATTAAAACCCTGTTCAAACAACAACCGGGCGTATAGAAATTGCATTAAAATTAAAACAAATTACTAAATTAGCTCAATGTATCACTATTCATTTTTTTATTGTATTATTCACTTAGATAAATTATTGCTAAAATTGTTTTTACCAAATAAACTTTCTATGCATGCAGTTGAGGATATAATTGTTTTTTGATTATTTTTTATTATGTAACATACATTATTGTGAAACAGTTTAATGATAAAATTGTTTTTTTATAAAAAGAAACTTGTCAAATATGTACTTGGAGTAAAATAATCTTTTTCATGAGATATATTTGATATTGAAAGAATAATTCGAGACGAAATGATTTGTTCGGGTTTTTTGAGCTATAATATTAATACTAATTTGCTTTTAAGAACATAAAAATTTAACTTTTGGATTGAAAATTTCTTTTATCTTTTCAAAATAATAATAATAATAATAATGAAGATTCAACATATTTCTAAAAGAGAAAAATATACCTTAATATGTTAAGGGGTGTCTCCATTTTTTATTTATTAAAATAGTTAAAATTATAAATATCATGTGAGTCACTTAGATTCAGCTGTTTGGGCACCTACTAGAACCAAAGTGTTTGGGTGGAGCGTGATTGATGAGCAATGTTCACCGTGAAATTACGATTAGCCTCTAAATATATTTTCTTTATTATCATTGACTTCTTCTTTTTTATTTGATTGCTGCCATATTCTGTTTATATTTCGTCTCATATTATTGTCTACTATTTAAATTAAATTATTAAATTACCTGATATTATTAGATCCATATTCAATATTAAGGTTTTTCTTTTTCTTTTTATGTAAAAAACATTGTCATCTCTTTGACTTTCTTTTTTAACATTAAAAAGAATTTAGACCGGTCCGCCTCTGAGCGCGGGTTCCTAGTTGACATCCATGGGCAGTCCTGCATGCACTTCCCTTAGCTCAACCCTCACTTTCTCGCCCCAACAAATCCCACCAACAAATGTAACAAAAAAAGAAACCACAAGTCTCCCTCTATTCTCTCCTTTCCAAGCCCCGGAACACAAAGGTGTCATGGATTTCTCAGCCCTTCAGGCCAGACCTTCCACAGCGGCCTACTTCCCACTCCACCGGACCCAATTACACCCACGCATGCACTCTTTCTCTTCGCCCTACCCACCACAGCAACAAAGCACCAAATCCCAAAAAACCCACAAATTGTTAGCCCTTTTAGCCACCCTTTTGACCATCCCTTTCCTTTTTTACCTTTTTTCTACTGCCCGAAAGATCCACCATTCCTCCAAATTTTCCAACCCTAATACCCGTTCTTTTAGTGTTGTTATTGATTCGGGCCGGGCCGGGTGTAGAGTGCGGGTCTATCAGTTGTTGGGGGAGGGGAATTTAGGTTTTAGTAATGGGCAGTTGCCATTGGTTACTGGGTCAATGAAGGTGAGGCCTGGATTGGCTGGGTTTGCGGAGGACCCGGATAATGCGGGTGGGTTGATTGAGGGCTTGGTTGAGTTTGCAAAAAAGAGAGTTCCGAGGAGGGACTGGGGGAATGCCGGGGTGCAGTTGATGGTTAGGGGTGAGGAAATGGTGGGGTTGGAAGGGAAGTTGAAAGAGAGGATTCTGGAGGTGTGTAGGAAGGTTTTGAGAGGGTCTGGGCTTGCATTTAAGGACGAATGGGCGCGTGTTATTGAAGGTTCGTGATAACGTGTTTGGCTTTATTTTGATTGTTTGTGGTGTTATGAATGTAATTTGATCTGGGTTTTTAATAATGAGGGGTGTTTAAGTTAGATATGTTGATATCCGGCATTAGAACTTGATTGTGTTAACTAGTAAATGAAATAGTTATGAGCGAAAAGCGGTCTCATTTGCTATGTGATGATTTGTTTAATTTAGGCAGATGATGTGGTTAACTTAATTGTGTTTAAGTTTTTATTGAGTGGTGTTGATTTGAATGACATGTTGATGTGTTCTTCGATACAGAAGAAGAAAGGGGTGTTTATTCCTGGGTTGCTGTTAACTATGTTCATGGAACCATGGGAAGTGAACCTCACAAAACTACTGGGATGGTTGAGCTTGGTGGCAATTCTTTGCAGGTTCTTTTCTTGCCTCTTTTTTATGCTTGTAATTTCTGTCTACCTAGGTCAATGAAGTTATGGAAATAGCATGTTGACATTGGCATTTTGTAGCATTAAACTCACTATAAAAATAGTATATGGTTTGCAATTGGTAAGATATGGTTTGAAATTAGTAGAGTCAGATTGAATGAAGAAATGAGAAAAACAGAAGGGGAAAGGACGGAAAAATATGGGCTGAAAGGGGCAGAAAGGAGGATTTTGTTGTGCAATATTATAAAATAGATGCCATGCCAAATACCATGAACCTCGATGGTGGTTGGTGGCTACACCAGTACACCTGTTGTTTCAGACCTGTCAATTCAAAAAAGAGTATACATTGTAAGATGACCTTGAAATCCCATTATTTACAGCTGTTACCAGTCCATTTTATGCTAGCCAGAAGATTAGTTTGCTAAAATATTCAAACAAAAAGCAGTCAATAATGGGTTTATGTTTGGTACAAGTGAGTAGATGTATGGATTTAAGTGGCTAGTGATTCATGATAACTTTAGTGCCTTTGTTTACTTGGTCTGCTGGATAATTCTTTCACAGTTATAGAGGAATGATAATAACATCACACCAGAATATGTGCACTGGGACTTTGTTTGGATAAATGCTATTCTCAACAAGAATTTGAACAGTGTGACTAATAAATGCTATTCTCAACAAGAATTTGAACAGTGTGACTAATAAATGCAGATTACATTTGCCTCAAGAGAAGCAGCACAAGTGCAATCTTCACGAAGGATAAAACTGGCTGGAGTTGCTTACAACCTTCAGGCACAAAGCTTACCAAAATTTGGCCAGGTGTTTCCCATATGTGTTACTTTGTTGATGATCAAAGTGTCAAATGTTCATCTCCTTTGGTTTTCCAGTCATCTTTCTGACTGATGCATGCTCAAAAATATCAAATTGACATTTCTGCTAGAAACAACTGTTGACAAAGTTTCTTACACTTTTGCTCTTGCAAGATTGAAATAGACATTATCTGCTGTCAGTGAGAAAACTTGAGAGTTTTCATTGAAAATTTTAAGACTTTGTTTGGGATAGGGGTTTTCAAGTTGAAGGGAAGGAATGCTTTGCTTGGGAGCTCTTTTTCCCCGATAAAAAAGGAGACTGAAGGGGTTAGGAGGGTTTATTGTCTTAGGATGGAATGGGACCATATTGTCTGTGTTCATTTGTGCTTTTTTGTTATCTGCATTCTGCAACAACTTTGCATTGGTTTTTGGTGTTTCAAAAGTAGTAGTGTTGAAGAAGGTGCCTAACTAGGGAGGGCCCATTGTTTTTGTACAGGACACAGCATGGGAATCACTGCATGAATGGCACAGCTCAAGAGATATGAGCTCATGTAAGTTTCTACACCGACCTTTTCTTTAGATGAAGGCTGAGTTTAGTGGGCTTCAAAATTGAATAAGAATATCACAATTACAAAACAAAAAAATAGATTGGAATATAGATCCAATAAAAGAATTTATATATAAATAATCTTAAAATAAATGTGATAACATAGAACAAAGTCTGATTTGGATTGTGATTGCCAATTTAAAAGATTTATTACTGATGAGCCGTGGCAATCACATCTATCAAAGCAACTAAAAGAATTATTGAAATGAATTCAAATGGAAGAAAAAAAATCTGTTGATAAATGAATTCCAATTTGTTGACCATTACTTGCCAAATCTTGCTCTATAATCTGGTTTGCTCTTGTAGTCCAAATAATCCCATACCATGTTGTGTCTGGAATAATAGTAATTAGTAAAACAAAAGGACTTGCATTGCCGCTCGTACCATATTTTGCTGTAGTTGCTTTTGTTACCCCCCTAACAATTTATTCCATTTGTTCTCAAAGCAAAAAATGGGCCCTGCTGTTGTCTTTGACATGATTAATTGTTGTTGTGGAAATACTTTTAAAGCTGTAACTATGTTTAAAGAAAAGTGTTGCAGATAATTTTGTGGGTTTGAGCAGTACATTTTCCATTCAACATCGAAGAGGAAAGACTTTACCTTAAATCATGGGGCCATGTTTTGCAAATTTACTCTTGTTGGTAATATATTGTATGCGAGTTAATCTAGTGAAAAACATTGATGCATCATGCATGGTTGATGTTCTAATTTCAGATTTGAAAAATGTCATTGAATCACCAATCATAGCAAGTAACATTATATTTGTGCAGCGTCGGTTTATAGGGATGGATTTGTTGGTAACCCTTGCATTCCCAAAGGATATGAGGTGGCATATAATATAAGTGACCCAAAGCTTCTGCTGTCTCATGGAGCTGGAAACTTTACTGCATGCAGGCTTGAAGTTTTGGCATTGTTGAAGAGCAGACAAGGTATCTTGTTCTCTTTTGTCTTGATGGGTTTTTGTGCTGTTTGTATAATTTGATTGTGTTCTTTTGTATTGTTTGATCTGTGCTTTATAACAATCCCTAAACAGAAATTATTCATGTTACTTGAGCATTTGGCATTTAGAATAGGCGAGAAATATGTATATTGTGCATAGGCCATGTTAGTATTATAGCAAATATGTGATATTAAAAATGACAACTATCTCTGCTGTTGTTGAATGGACTTTCAGACTAATAGGTCAAGCAAGATTGCAGGGCGAGTTTGCTTGGTAGTCAAAATATGCTTCAAAATTGAACTACTCAACATCCAATTTGTACTCCCTAACTGGATCAGCTATTATAAACCTTTAACTTAATTACCTTGCTACTGAGACAAACTGCAATTTCTATTTTTATTCTGATAAACAAAGATGTCTAAAAACTAGAAGTATTGAGCTTCTAATCATGCTCTTGTTATCTAGTATCAAAATATTGGGCATAAAACCCCATGTAACTACACATGGACTGCATTCCTTGTAGTTTATCTCCTCTCTGCTCCCTGTACTCTCTCAATCATGCACATTTGCCATTGCTGCAACACGTTCATGGTCTAATAGATTTATTTATTGTTGGCTGATATTTTCCTTGGATAAACTGTTTGACGCCTTCAAAAGCCTTTTGATTCTTTAATTTAAAAGAAAATAAAGAATTACTTTGTAATAATTCCTTTTTCAATGTTTTATTTATGCAGAGAAATGCTTGCGTCCTCCTTGTAACATTGTCTCCCCTTTTTTCATGGAGCTACAAAGCAAGCCTGTTTCTCAAAACAACGTGTTCTATGCTTCCGAGGTTTGTGAATAATGACATGAGTTGAAATTAAGGGCAACTTTTTTGTTACATAATTCGAAATGCATGTCATATGTGGACGTTCGTCTTTAATGTGTAAAAAATGTACCTATATCCCGTGCTTGTAACCATGTTTATGTTTCTGTGATATGGTTTGAGTTGAAAAGAATAAAGATAGTTTCTCAAAATGGGATTGAAAAACTCTTAGAGACAAGTCACCACTGCTGAATAATTGTTTAACTTCACCACTCTTGGAATCCACCTAAGAGATAAGAAAATTTACTAAAAATACTGCAAAGAGTTCTATATTTCATGAATTTAACTTATTGAAGTACACTCTGAAAGTAGACAAAAATAAGCTAGGAACATCTCTCCAAGAATAGGAAAAGCCATCTTGACCAGCTTTAATGTTTGGAACAAACCTCCAAACATAGAAAACCCAAATAGAATTATAAAAATAAAACATAATAGACACTTAGGAACCCCAAGCGGACTTGAATGTAACTTTAAACTAATTGGATTTCGCCAATTTGGCCACAAGATGCAACCAGGTCCATATCCACAACTTGGGCTGAAAACTCTTCCATTGTGGGCTGAATACTCAAAGCTTTTTGGTCTCGATTTGAACTCGATCCACCACTATCACTCTGTCTCTCTCTCTGTTTTTTTTTTCTTCCAGTTTTTTCTTACAAAAATGGTGAGAGGGTGGGTAGATTGTAACTATTCTGGCTTGGCTTTATCTTATTAGTGCCATATTTATTATTTATTAGAACTGAGAGCTTGACAGGAGGGGCCTACATGGTATGGTTGTTCTGCCTGTGCTTCCTTAGGTCCGACCAATCCATTAGTTGCTGCACCCACCATGAAAGGCACAGTGGAAGGAAGCTAGTGCTCTAGGATTGGTAGCTTATTCCAGCTTCCAACTATATTCAATAGAGAATCCAATCCATAATCTCTATCCCCCAACCGATCAACTTGGCAATGAAGCATTGCCACTATATCACTAGCTGTTTGCTGGTTTCCTGGTGTCATAGCATTGCTAATAGCATTACTGTTGATTTTTTAGCCAAGAAGTAGTGAAACAGCACATTGACTTTAATTATCTAGACTAAGAATGCAAATGCTAGCAAAGCAATGTGCTTAGTTCAGCCAATCCAAGCTTTGCTAATATTCTAAGTCGTCTTGCTATGGTGGAGGCACTGTTATAAAATACTCCTGAGTGTGAGTTTATGTGCCTGAATGAGTGTAGACATTTCAACAGCATGTTGCTCAATTGACTTAATTTTCTTTGGTCAAATAACTATATGAAAAAGATATAATATTAACAAACAAAGTTTTAGATAGAAAAATGTAAGATCATATGTTAACTTGAATTTGCAGGAAAGGAAAAAATCTCAAAATTGTACTTGAAAATGTATTAGGAAATTTTCAGCACTCGTTATTGCCATTTACTATGCTTCTTAATACAGTGCAGACATCCTACACTTTTTTTCACCTATAAGCTGCTCTGGTTGTTGTCTTTTCTTGCCTGCAAGTACTAAACCTTGTACAGTTTTTTGGACTGGTTCCTAGGGTTTCTTTGTTTGAACTAGAGGCAGCTGGGAAACACTACTGTGAAGATGACTGGGATAAACTGAAAGATCAGCATCATAGCATCGATGATTTGGATCTGTTGAGATATTGTTTCTCTTCTGCCTACACAGTAGCTCTGCTGCACGACAGCCTTGGAGTATCAATGAATGATAAAAGGTACTATTGCTCTCCTTGCACCTAAGGCGTGTTTCAATCTTCTCCTTGTGTTCTTTTGTGAAACTTGCATGTAATTCCTGGCCTTGGTTGATGGTTGGGGATTTTGCAGCCTTGGTTTTTCTAGCAACCTTTTTTCAATACTTGGGAAAACCATCATGTGTTGAAAATGGGAGTAAGTTGGACATGGTAAAAGTTTGTAGGTCAAAACTGTATGCACTCAAGTATGACCTTGCAATCTTGAGGAGCCTTGGTCGTTTATGACCAGCCACTGGTATAACCAAACTTTTCATTTGAGCTGCAAATAAGGTGTCTTGGTTTGAATTAGTAAACTGGTCTTCTAATGTCTTAATGTGCGAGACTCTGAACATGCAGTTCTATGTGCATGCATGAGCCTATGTTTGTGGGTGGACAGCATAAATGTTTCGGAAGTTTTCAGTCTTAGAGAAAACAATCTTTCTTCAGCATGTTAGACGGAAAAAGATTTGGTGTCACTAATGAATTTGCATGAGAATATTTTTTGACCTGGTATTGAAATACCAATGTTTTTTTTTTTTTTTTTGTAGGATTGGATTTGCAAATAATACTGAAAGTGTTCCTTTTGACTGGACTCTTGGTGCTTTAATCTTTCAATCAATGCTGGAGCCCCTTGAATCGGAAATCAATAACCTTGATGAGATTGTTGGAGATGAGTCAGTGACGTATTTCTCATTATTTGCTGTTCTTTTAATAGCTTTGCTCGCAGCATTTTTTGTATTACAATTGCGAAAACCACAGTTGAAAACAATATATGATCTAGAAAAGGGCCGATATATAGTAACTCGTGTGCCCAGATAATTTTGTCCCTCACCCAATGTTCTTGTTCATGCAAGAATAATTTGTAAATTCTGCTGTATCTTTCTGAATTCTATCAATAATGTCTAAAATTCATGCACGAGAGAGAGCTGAATTATGGAATGAACAGCAAGGGGATCCCAAATTTTATAGTGCAGACGAGTATGTTACAATCAACATAAATTTGCTGAAGATTTCTGCTGTAAAAGTAAATGCAGATGTCTGAAGATTACATCTTGCCATCAATTTGTTTGAAAGCAAGCAATGCTTGCTTGCAGTGTTGTTTTCAGCATGTGGAGGGCTTGTATCCATGCTTCTTACTCGATGGAATTGATGTGAAAAATCTCAGTTTGTTTTAACTAAGAAAAAAAATAATTATTTTAAATAATTCAATCATATTAGGCTTGGACATCAAGAAATTCATATCCAATTATGTTCAGATCTGATTTAAATAATTATTTTAAATTCAAATTCAGATAGGAATACTAGAAAACTCAATGTACAGATATTCATCGCCATCCCTATTTGCAGGAATGCTTGGCATTTTACCAAGCACCTTTTGGCTTGAAAATGTGTCCCTTATTTAATGCAGTGGTCTCTAGAGTTATAACATGGCTTATGCAAAGTACGTTACTTTAAATTTTATGTCCAAACCTAACAGAGGGGCCGATATATTTTTTCCAAACTAAACGTTTAAGGACCTAATTGTTTTTTTTCAGAACTACTAGATTTAATGTGCGAAAACTGTAATAACCCAAGGACTAAAAATGCCATTAAACCTTAAAAGACGTACTTCAAATCGTGTGCACAGAATTTACAGAATTCATGGACGGAAAATGAGCAGGGACTCAAATTTAACAATAAAAGCTACTTAGGGATTCAATCGATATTACTTTCATACATGAGGGACGTGTTTGGAGTTTTTCAAGTTTATAACTTTTTAACCCAAACAGACGGGGAGAGAGAGAGGGAGATAGAAGCTAGAAACAACCAGAAAATTAGAAGGGAAAAAGAAAAGTTACACTCAAAAAACACATACAAAACCCTAGCTCCCCCTCCCTCCTTCCCTCCCTCCCTTCTCTACTCCCTCTCCCTCTCTCTATCTCTCTGAATCTGCAACAATGGCAGCCATGATGGTAAGCGATCAATTTTTCTGTATTCTGACATGTAATCAGTAACTGAGTAACTAACTAACTGAGTGACTGAACTGACCGACTCTGTTTGTGTTTTGAAACGAGAGCAGCAACCGCAGATCATACTGCTGAAAGAAGGAACCGACACGTCGCAAGGGAAAGCGCAGTTAGTAAGCAACATAAACGCGTGCACGGCGGTGGCGGATGTAGTGAGGACGACGTTAGGACCTCGTGGTATGGATAAATTGATCCACGACGATAAAGGAAATGTCACCATTTCTAATGACGGCGCCACGATTATGAAATTGCTCGACATTATTCATCCTGCCTCTAAGATCCTCGTTGATATCGCCAAGTCTCAGGACTCTGAGGTAATCAAGTAATTAATTTATATTTTAAATTTTTGTTGATTTTTTTTTTTAAGTTTTTGCTCTTATTTTTTAAAAATTTCTTTAGATAATGGAGATTGAAATGTAGTGTTTTTTTTTCCCTCAGGGTTTTGTGGTTGAAAAAGTGGCGTTTTTTTTAATGTTTTGTATGTCGTTTGAATTGATTGTTAATGTGATTTTTCGAGTGAATGTGATACTGGAATGTAAAATAGGATGAGGCGACTCGTGTTTTTGGCTGGAGGAAGATTATTTTGTTGGAGAATTAGTGTGGGAGTACTGTTTTTGTTTTGAATGAGAAATTGTGAAGGTTAAGGAGGGTGCCAGAGTTTTTTTTTTTTTGTGGAAATTTATTGTGTTTGCTAATAGGGGAGAGATTTTTCAAACATGTTTCCTTACTATATATTAGAAGCTTACTTTTTTGGGAACTCCAATAGTTTTTTGTGAAAGGATTTATGGGCTGTTTATTGTTGAAGATTAAAGTTAAACCGTCTCTTTTGTTATGCCGCAGGTTGGCGATGGAACAACTACTGTAGTTCTACTTGCAGGGGAGTTTTTGAAAGAGGCTAAACCTTTTGTAGAGGAAGGAGTCCACCCACAAAACTTAATACGTAGTTATAGAACTGCATGCAATTTGGTATGTGATTGTTATGTTTGTGGTTGACATGTTAGGACTTGCTTTCTGGCATCTTAAATATTGAAAATGATGTTATAGGCAATTGAGAAGGTCAAAGAACTAGCTGTTAGCATAGAGGGTAAAAGTCTAGAGGAAAAGAAAAGTTTATTGGCTAAATGTGCTGCTACAACACTATCATCAAAACTTATTGGTGGTGAGAAGGAGTTCTTTGCATCAATGGTCGTGGATGCTGTGATTGCAATTGGGAATGATGACAGGCTAAATATGATTGGAATAAAGAAGGTAAACTTACTGGGAAATGCTTTTGTATTTTTTCTTCCTATGTTTTTTTGTCTCATTCTTCATGTTATTCTGTGATAATTGGCAGTTTTATAAATAGCTTCAAGACATAGAATTTAGGAAATCGTGTGGGTTGGATTTTGAAATGTTGTTGAGGACATTTTATGATGAGAATCTGTGGTGTTCATAGTCACGTGGGCGTTATAATGTTTAAGGCAGTTTGGCAACATGAGATCCTGGACCTGCACATAGAAATCTCCATTTTTTTTTGTAATGTATTTGTTCATCATCTCAAAAGTTCTCTCAGATTCTGGTGTTGTGCTGAGCTGCTGGCTCCATAATGAAAAATGAAAAATTCTGAACTTGCAAATTTTCTGTTGCTGGTATATAATGAAAAAAAAAATTGATTTCCTTGAGTGAACATTTTTGTTTGCCCCCATAGGTTCCAGGTGGTACTATGCGAGATTCATTTCTGGTTAATGGTGTTGCCTTTAAAAAGACGTTTTCTTATGCGGGGTTTGAACAACAACCAAAGAAGTTTGTGAATCCCAAGATGCTCTTACTCAACATTGAGTTGGAGCTGAAATCTGAGAAAGAAAATGCTGAGATAAGGTAGGATTCGTTTTTTTTTTTTTTTTTAAATTAAACTATACATTCCTATTAAGAACTCCCCACTATTTCGGGATCTAGGCTTAGTTGTTGTTGATATTTCTTTTGAGAGCTGATGATTGAAATTCCCAATGCTACTTTTCACATGCTGTAGGCTGTCAGATCCATCTCAGTACCAGTCCATTGTTGATGCGGAATGGAATATCATTTATGACAAGTTGGATAAATGTGTGCAAAGTGGGGCAAAAGTGGTTCTTTCACGCCTTGCAATCGGTGATCTGGCAACACAGGTGGGTGCCTTTTGTTTCGTAAATGCTCTGATCTATTTCTGAGATGTTGAACTTCTGATTCTATTCTGAAAATGCATGGCCAGTATATCCTCTTATTTTTTGGTTAATTTTTTAGTTGGTAGTCTTTTTTGTATAAGCTTTTTTTGGTCTTTCTGGTCATAAAACTTTTTCTCCACCAATATTGCATGCTTTTTTTTGTAAAAAAAAAAACAATTACTATTTATATTCTAACAGGGTTGGTGTAACCACCTTATAAATTGCAGATTATGTCTACTTGAATTCTCTTAGATTTTCAAAGACGTGTGCAAGAAAGTTCTGTATGATTCATATGTTAGTCTCATAGGACTTCACAGTATACTTCTTTTTGATAATATTGATCGAGAGTTCAACATATGGAATAGTGACTATTTAGCTGTATGGCTATCTATCTTGCTGAAAACTCTTATTTCTTCTATTTGTTTAGGATTAATAGTGGCATATTAATTAGATACCCTGTCTGTAACAGTATTTTGCTGATCGAGATATATTCTGTGCTGGTCGTGTAAGTGAAGAAGATCTGCAAAGAGTTTCTGCGGCATCTGGTGGAACTGTACAGACAACTGTCAACAACATAATTGATGAGGTCTTGCGATATCTTGATTTGGAAAAATCTGTTAAAAGTTTTAATCGATACAGTATATGCTTGTTAACATTTTCTTTTCTTCATTCAATTTTTTAATTCTTGTCTGTTGTTTGGCCTAAAGGTTCTTGGGACTTGTGAGATTTTTGAGGAAAAGCAAGTTGGAAATGAGAGGTTTAATATTTTCAGCGGATGCCCTTCTGGAAGGACAGCCACCATTGTTCTTCGTGGTGGAGCTGACCAGGTAGGTAACCGTTGATATTATGGGTACCTGTGGTGCGTTGGTTCTATTCTGACTCTGGTTTTCCATTATACTGTCATTATCAGTTCATTGAGGAGGCTGAACGGAGTTTACATGACGCAATCATGATAGTCAGAAGAGCTATGAAGAACTCAACTGTTGTTGCTGGTGGTGGTGCTATAGATGTATGAATCCTATTATGAGTGATGCATCATGATTATAATATTTGGAGACATTGTGTTCGGTAGTGACTAAACCTGTGATTTGCATGGCAGATGGAAATAAGTCGGTACTTGAGGCAGCATGCTCGCACTATAGCTGGGAAGTCTCAACTGTTTATCAACTCTTATGCAAAAGCCCTTGAGGTAATTAGCTAGTAGTGTGGTAATATTAAATATTCAATCTTTGTGGCATGGACTACATGCATGTGGTTTCAAAATTGTGAAAATGACCATCTTTATTATGATCTACCAATCTTGATTTGCTAGGGAATCAATTTTGCGAGCTTGCTTAGTTTATATTAAAAATGTTCGAAAGATTATGTATTTTACCTGCTATTGCGTTGGTGAAAAGCCACATCATATTGTTTTCCCATATTTCTAATACAACACTCTGTTAGCCCCTCTTCTATGACGTCATTCCTCCCTGTGATTATGTGCTTGGTTGAAAAGTAACTAAAAAATGTAGCACTGCTGATTCCAACTCCCATTATTGAGCATTCCATGCAAATGTTTTGCCCCCAGAGCCCCACCTAAAGTAGAGTTCATGCGAGAGTTAGCTAGTCTATCACTCCCTGGTTAACAAAATGAGAGGTGTAGGACCTTTTTTTTGTATTGGTGTTGCACCACAAAACATTTTAGATTAAAGTATGGGCTTAGATTATAAACTTAACAAGGTATACTGCACTCATGTTGCAGGTTATCCCACGACAACTATGTGATAATGCCGGGTTTGATGCAACTGATGTGCTGAACAAACTAAGGCAGAAACATGCACTTCCATCTGGTAGGTCTTTAACTTGTTGGAATTGCCTTTTGAAATATGTTTCATATGGCATTGCTTGAATGCTTTTATTACAGGTGAGGGTGCACCGTATGGAGTGGATATCAACACCGGTGGAATTGCAGATTCATTTTCAAACTTTGTTTGGGAGCCTTCAGTTGTGAAGGTGCGTGTCTATCTTCAACAATTTGATTATGAATACTGATTATCGATGAATTACTCTGTTGCCCTTTTCATTTCTGCCTGCTGACTTGTATGTGATTTAAATCCTCAACCCAGATCAATGCTATAAATGCTGCTACGGAGGCTGCTTGTCTTATTTTAAGTGTGGATGAGACAGTAAAGAATCCCAAGGTAAAGAAATGAAATATTATTTTGAGTTCCTTGGATAATGGTGGTTTGCTTCTTTGAATAATAAGTTGCCACACTTATTTTAGCTAATATATGTACTGTGGTTATTCGAAGTACTAGTGAAATATGCTACAACATAGTGCATATTAAGATATTTATGTCACTCTGCATTCAAAAAAGTGTTTTAAATGTTTGTATTAATGTTCCTATCAGATCATAATGTGGAGCTTGTGCCAAGTTAAATCGGATCTGAAAATAACATGAACCTCTCTATTCATGCATTTCTGTTTTTAAGCTGATTGTTTCCCATCATATATGATGTTGCAGTCTGAAAGCGCTCAGGGAGAAGCTGCTGCAGGTGCTATGGGTGGACGTGGGGGAGGTGGTTTCCGTGGCCGTGGACGGGGGATGCGAAGACGATGAGCTCACCAAATAGCAATTTTCTTGGAAGTGTAGGTGGATTAGTCAAACTTTTGTCTACTTGATTTCAGTTTATTATGGGTTTCAAGTTGATGTTCAATCTTGATGTCTGGGATTTTGAACCCGAGTGGCTTTTTCTGGATTATGGCAGCAGATTATTTTTCCTGCATGCCCTACCCCCTTGTCTGTAGGAGATCTTTGTTGAAATTTTTGTTTCCTTTATTTCAGAAGAAATGGTAGAAGGCAATATCACTCACTCTTTTTTTACCCTTTTTTATTTAACGCAATTTCTTGCGCTCCCCTTTACTTACATTTGTAACCTCATTGATTGTGTGAAGATTCCTCATCCTACTTCATGTCTCATATTTTTTTTATAATATACATTTGCATACATTCTTTATATTCATATAAGATATTAAAATCTCAAACAATTTTTTTTATCTTCTTGAGTCAACCTATGTGACCTTCTTGACTCAACCTATGTGACCTGAGATTTGACTACTCACACTGGGTTTAATAACTATGGTTTATAGTTGAGTTTGAGGGCAAGGGCTTTGTTTGTTTCTGTGTTTTAAAAGCGTTTTTGAAAAAAATTAAAATTATTTTATTTTTTTTATTTTAAATTAATATTTTTTGGTGTTTTTAGATTATTTTGATGTGCTGATGTTAAAAATAATTTTAAAAAAATAAAAAATATATATTATTTTAATATATTTTTAAATAAAAATATTTTGAAAAACAACTATAATTATATTTTTAAACAGTAGAATTTATAGTCACGATCAAGATCACGGCGAGGGGAACTCTTACACAACTGGTATTGAAAGTGAATTTGGGAACTCCAGTGTAAGCTACTAGGCTCACCTCTCTTTTATGTGTGTTTTTCGTATCCTTGTCCTATCAACATAATGCAGGCCATAAAACTCAAGATAGGTCAGCATCCAAGTGTCTCAATAAATACCCGATTGCATGAGGGGGCTCTCATGCTCTTAAAAATCTTTAATGAGCCTCTCGAAATGTTCACATAACAACCCGCGGCATCGCGCGGGCAATTCACCTGGTCCAAGCTGTACCAAATAGTGGGGAGATAGGGCACAGAAGATCGGTGACATAGGCGGCGAGGGAAAAGAAAGATGGAGCCAATGGAATGGCATTGGACGGAGAATATGACAGAGCCGAGATGGGTTCTTCGTTGGCGTTGAAATGCGTGGAGAAAGACAAAGATGCAAGCCCCCCCATGAGCAAAGTCGTCGAGATGCTTCTGCACCATGAGAATAACTGTTAGCAGGGATGTAAATGTGCATCGTTTCGAGTTAGTTTTGATAATATATATTTATATTTTTTTATTTATTATCCATAGATTGATACGGTCTGAAAAAAACTCATTAAATCATGTAATTTAATGTCAAGTCCATTGAGTTTGGGTTGAATTCATGTCAGATAAATAAGTCATGAATTATCCATGCGTAATCATTATAGTTTGACAGTGAGTCTTCATCTTTGATTTTTCTCTTTCAATTTCTTTTTTCAAAATTGTATAATTATCAGAGGCAAGAACCTGCTTCCTTCCCTTCTTTTCCCAGCTTGACATTTCCAAGTGGTTTCTCTTTAGTCACATCCTGTGTGCGAGGAAACGGCGTCTCCCTTGTAAACTTTTGAAAACAAAATTTAAGCGTGCTAAGATTTTATTTTATATCAAGTAATATTTAAAACATTCTAGTTGTAAAAATAAAAAATAATAAAATTTTTATAATAAATAATTTATTATTTTAAAGTAATTAAACAGTTAAGTACTATTTAAGCATAATTTAATAATTTTTAAGTACTATTCTTATTTTAATTTAAACATAATTAATTTTATTATTAGTATACAACATGAATTGTAAGTTTAAATATATGTTTAGTATGCATGCTAATATTTTATTATTATTTTTGTATTGAAAACATATTTGTTTTTAGTTATGCTTTTACATCCTTATAGTTTTAAACATATATAAATTCTAGATTTTTATTAAACATCTTTCATTTAGCATGACGTCTTTGTGATTATAAATTAAGTATCTTTATTATCAGTCTAACACACACACACACACACAAAATTTTTTATTTATAAATCTTACTCAACTAGATGAGAATATATTCCAATCAGATTGTATGGATGACCTATTAGTTGTTTTTATGAATTAATGAAATATAATTTTAATCAAGAAAAGATCTGATTATGCTAAATTAATATAGTGGTTAAAAATAATCATATTTTTTTATTTATCTATTAGATCAAACATGAATTTTTCAACAAGGTTCTAGATACTCTATTCCTTATAAAATACACATTGTTGCCTTTCCCACTACTACTCAAATTAGGCTACAAGGATCTTGTTTGTGTCAATATTATTTATTTTCATGAATTTTATGTTTAGTTTTGAATTTTATGCTATATTTCCTTTATGTTTCATGATTTTAATTTGTTATCTAGTAAAGATCGATTTTCTAACCTATTTAAAGGAGTTCTAACCTCTTTAAAAGGCAAACTTTATTTGCTTTAATTTAGAGAAATAAACTGTATTTTAGAGTTCAAGCTTGCAATCCTTTTCACTCATCAAACCCATCTTTTTCTGTGATTAATTTCCCATCTTTCTAGCTTTTGTCTCCATCAAACATAAACTTTTGGAATGATATTTGAATTGGGTTGAAACATTGCTAGCACTCAAGAACATGCCTAAATTAGGATTGGAAGTTGTTGATTCTAAATTTTATTTATTTTCCTTGTTATTTTCAAATTCCTTTCATAATTAGATTATAGATTTTTATTTGATTTGGATTTTATTAATTAAATCGGTTTAATTTACTATTTAGATAGTTTTGTATGTTATTTTTTAAAATAGTTAAGAAAATTTTGACATTCATAATGATTAATATAGCTATAATATAAGGGCTTAGGAAATCCTAGTTTTTTTTTTCTTTTCGCTATAAGCTGCGTCACAAGTCCTTCCATTTGACCATTTGATACTTTCCTGGTTCCTGGTACTTCAAACTTCAAAGACGTGGATGGTGTTTGGCTCATGGAAAAATTTTAATATGTCCATTCATGAGAGTCTATCGTTTTCCCCTTCTTCGAACATCGAAGAAGATTGGATAGAAATCACTAACAATTTCTGAAGTTTGTCAGGGAGCTTCCCTTCAAACTATGGGCAGCCGGATGTTTGTCAATTACAAGAATTGGAATCTTGTCAATGGTTTTTTTTTTTTTTGACATCTTGGGGGTATTGCTAGCCTAAAATTCTAGAGTGAGAGACAAGTGAATTTCATAAGGGCGGGTCCATATTTTAGTTTTATTATTTTATAATATAATTGTTGAACTTGAAAAGCTTCTGACGCCAGCAAGAATGACTATGTTCAATTTCTTAAGAAAGACAGTATCTCTCTGCTTTTGAACTTGAAAAGCTTCTGACGCCAGCAAGAATGACTGTTCAATTTCTTAAGAAAGACAGTATCTCTCTGCTTTTGTGCTGGAAAGAAGGCAAGACCATGCGTATGCTCCTTTCTTTTATTTTTGTGTCTTCTCTGTCTTTACTAGTTACTCCTCAATCAGTGCTCTCTGTCTCTCCTCTTTGCCTTCTTCTTTTGCCACAGTACCTAAGATTAGTTTCTAAAGAGTAGTGATCTACCGTTTTCAAGGGACTTACAGGTAATGCACAGAAGAATGCTATATCTATCGTTTGGTCTCCCTAGCCACAATTTGGCTACTAGTTTCTTTTTCATCTTTTAAACTCTGCTAAATTATATCATTACTGGGTAGTTTTCAAGTTTGAAAAGCTGATGACATAATTCTTCGTGATGCCAATATCCTCTCGATGATAACCTACTATATTTAGTTTCATAAACCGGGTTCAGTGTTTTTTGTTTGCGGTTCATTGGCTTTTGCCAGGTTGCTTTTGATACTGTTGGGGTTAATATGCTGTGAATGTTACAGAACTTTAACCTTAACTTTAATTAGTGTAACGTATGCTTAGTCAATGTAATTGGAGCTAGTTTACGTGGTGATTGAAATGAGCAAGTGTAAGGATAAGATGTGATGATTTTGGAAGTATAAAAGTGCTGTAATATTCTGGAATTGTAAAAGAGAAGACAGGGAACGAAAAATCTGCAGTGTAAAGAAAAAACTCTCCCTTGTTCATAGCTGATTCTGCAGAAAATTGCAGGCATGTGTTTTGCTAATTTAAGTGATTTTTTTCGTATATTTGATAACTTGTTAATGACGTAAACATCCACCCAACACAACAGATGCAATGGATTCTTAGCTTTTTCTTATATTTTTTTTTTTACGTTTTTGACAATTCTTAGTCTTGTAGGTGAAATTGAGTTAGACTACCCTCATTGTTTAGGCAAAAAAAATTGATCTTATCTGTGACGTCATTCAACAGGATGGAAGTTGTTGGAGAAGTCTTTCTCTCGGCTCTTCTTGAGCCTTTGCTTGGAAAGTTGACCTCTGGAGAACTTCTGAACTTCGTACGCAAAACGCAAGTGGAGAAAGAACTTAACAAGTGGAAGCTAAGACTGTCAGAAATTGATGCAGTTCTTAAGGATGCAGAAGAGAAGCAAATCATAAATTCGACTGTGAAAATCTGGCTTACCAAGCTCCGAGATTTGGCTTATGATGTGGAGGACGTGCTGGACGAGTTTCAAACAGAAGCTTTGGCAAGCAAGATGAGGGCAGAATCTCAAGCCAGCAGCAGTACTGTCCGGAAGCTCCTCCCAACTTGTTGTGCTGGTCTGAATCCAAGTGCTATTGAGCTTAATATGAGGACGGGGTCCAGGCTGCGGGGCATAACTACACGACTAGAAGCAATTGCTAAAGAGAAAAATGAGCTCGACGTGGGAATCATGGCTGAACAGAGGTCAAAAGGAGTGAAAAAAAGCGCGACTACATCACTGGTCAAAGAATCCGATGTTTGTGGGAGGGACAATGACAAGAAAGCCATACTTGAATTGTTGATGAACGATGATGCTAGCAACCTTGAGTACTCCGTCATTCCAATAATTGGAATGGGTGGTATCGGGAAGACAACTCTTACTCAACTTGTCTACAATGATGAGAGAGTGAAGTTTGATTGCAAAGCATGGGTCTGTGTTTCTGATGATTTTGACATTCCGAGGATAACAAAAACAATTCTCCAGCACTTGGAAAGTTGTGAAGATAATGATTTAAATGTTCTTCAAGAAAGATTGAAGGAAAAATTGTCTGGAAAGAAGTTTTTGATAGTGTTGGATGATGTTTGGAGTAACAACCATGATGATTGGACTGCCCTTTCTCTTCCCTTCAGTGCAGGAGCAAGGGGGAGCAAAGTCATCATCACAACTCGTAGTGAAGACATTGCTTCAAAAATGGGCACTGTTCGTGCTTACACTTTGGAGAGGCTATCATTTGATGAATGTCTACGCATATTTACCCAACATGCTTTGGATTCCAGAAATTTTGATGCTCATTTGGAATTGAAAGAAATAGGAGAAGAGATGGTGGAAAAATGTAAAGGATTGCCTTTGATTGCAAAGACACTTGGAGGACTCTTACGCCATAAGCAGAACCTTGAAGGGTGGGAAGACATTTTGAGCAGTGAGATGTGGAATTTGCCAGAAACTGAAAGTGGCATTCTTTCAGCTTTGAGATTAAGCTATAATCATCTTCCTTCCCATTTGAAGCAGTGTTTTGCTTACTGCGCAATCTTTCCTAAAGATTATGAGTTCGAAGAGGGCGAGCTAGTTTCCCTGTGGATGGCAGAAGGTTTTCTGAAGCAAAAAATGAAAAAGAAGCACATGGAAGACTTAGGCCATGAATATTTTCGTGATTTATCATCAAGGTCGTTTTTTCAACGATCTAGTAGCAAGATATCACGATTTATAATGCATGATCTTATAAGTGATCTTGCTCAGTTTGTAAGTGGAGAAATATGCTTCTATTTGGATGACACGAAGAAGGAACCATGCTCAGTAGAATCATATGCTGCAGTTCGCCACTCTTCATTCACTTCTCATAGATATGACATTTCTCAAAGATTTGATGTCTTCTATGAAATGAAGAACTTGCGAACATTCTTAGCATTGCCAACTTATTTATCACAGTCAAGGCCTTATCACTTATCTAGCAAGGTGTTGGATGATTTAGTGCCAAAATTAAAATGTTTAAGGGCATTGTCACTAGCTGGTTATTCTGTTGAGGAATTGCCAAATTCTACTGGTACCTTAAAGCGTTTACGTTACCTTAACTTGTCCTATACTTGGATTAAAAGATTACCTGAATCGTTGGGTGAACTCTTCAACTTGCAGACTTTGAGGTTACGTGGGTGCCGGAAGCTTGTTGAGTTGCCCACATGTGTTGTCAATTTAATTAATTTGCAGTGCCTTGATATTAGAGATACAGATGGGTTGCAGGAGATGCCTCTGCAGATAAGCAAATTGATAAATCTTCGCATGCTGCCTAAGTTTATCGTGGGAGAAGGAAAAGGGCTTGGGATAACGGAGTTGATGAAGCTTTCGCATTTACAAGGGCAGCTTAAAATAGAGGGGTTGCATAAGGTGAATATTCGAGATGCAGAACTTGCAAATCTGAAAGAGAAGGCAGGTCTATGTGACTTATCCTTGCATTGGATTAGTAATTTTGATGATTCACTGCGAAATGAAAGGAATGAACTGCATGTCTTCGACTCATTAAAGCCTCACCGAAGTCTAGAAAAGCTTTCAGTTACATCATATGGCGGTACCGAGTTTCCATCATGGATAGGGGATAGCTGTTTTTCTAAAATTGTGCACCTAAAGCTTTCTACTTGTCGGAAGATCACATCACTTTCATCGGTTGGAAAACTCCCTGCTCTAAGGCATTTGAGCATAGAAGGAATGGATGGGGTGAAAGAAGTGTATGCTGAGGATTTCCAATCTCTTGTGACTTTATACATCAGAAATATGTTGGGGTGGGAGCAGTGGTTGTGGTCTGACGGTGTCAATGAAAGTACTGTGGGAAAATTTCCTAAACTCAGTGAGCTTACCTTGATGAATTGTCCGAGGTTGATTGGAGATTTGCCAAGTTGCGTTCCTTCCCTCAAAAAGCTTCACGTTGAAAAATGTTACGGAAAGGGGTTTGCCACCTAACCTGACTTCACTTGAAATTCTTAATTGCAAAATTTCACTGCCAATATCTGAGTGGGGACTCCGCATGCTCACCTCTCTTAAACGATTCTCAGTCGAATCTACAATGGATGTGGATCGCTTTCCGGATGATGAAGGTCTGCTGCCTCCCCCTTCGTTAACTTTTCTTGAGATCTCTAATCAGGAGAATCTTAAATCGATATCCAGAGGCCTCCAACACCTCACCTCCCTTGAAGTATTAAACATTTTTGAGTGCCCTATACTCCGGTTCTTCCCCAGGGAGGGCTTCCCTCTCTCACTTGGATGTATACGTATCCGTAGCAGCCCTCTTCTGGAGGAACGATGCTTGAAAGAGAAAGGAGATTATTGGTCCATCATTGCCCACATCCCCAAAGTTGATATCTTTGTTCCGAAGGATTTGAAAGAGAAAAAAAGTGAGATAATCAGGTATTCTTTCTTGGTTTATCTGCTCCATAATCACATCCAAGGTTTATTGCTTCCTTTTTTCTTTCCATACACTCCTGTAACGACAAGAAAAATTAAAAGAAAGAAAAAATGTACATAAACAATTGGATAATTTAAAAGGCTTGCTTGGATTGGACTAGTCCATAGTCATGCACAGCATAGACATACCTACATATTTTTCTCCCTCTTCTTAAAATGTGCTATGCAACCTCATGCATCTGTAAGGAGAACAACCTTTTTTATTATTATTGTTTACTTTGCTAGGCAAGCAATGGATTAAATTGAGGAAATAAGTTTGGCTGGTCTGTTGCCCAGGATGGAACCCCTGCAAGTTGCAACTCCAACATAATTTTTTGTGATCATGAGCAAGTATCAAGTCTCCATCACTTAATATTAGGGATCCAAGATTTTAAGGCGGCTTAAGTTCCGACAGACAGTCTTCAATCAAACAAGGAGGCTTGCCTGGTACTGTTCTCCAGCGTTTCTGTTATCACACAGGTGTCATGCAATTCTACTATCTTAAGATAAGAAATTAATTTCAAGTTCTGATTTCAGTTTGATGTACAAAATGCAGTTTCATCATCTTTAACATACAAGTTAAGGAGACTTACAGGCATTCTATTATTCTTGGATGCAATTCGGTGTCTGATGTTCATTTATGCGGGCAAACTGTACTTTACAAGCCTGTGCAGAGGCCAAATGAAAGGCTGCATCTCAAATCAGTGGTGAGCTGTGTGTTTCCTCGCAAAACACTGTCATTTACTTTCAACTTATTTTCTATACACTAATGGATTGCTGTATGCTATGCATTTATGAAGGTGGCAAAAAGTTAGGCAAACTACACTAAATTTTTGTAATGCAGATGCAAAATGTGTGGAGGTATGCCTTTTCTACTAACGGTTTTCTTTTGTTACAAATAAATGAAAAAGAACAACCCTGTTCCAGGTTTAGTATATTCCAGCGTTAGATTTTCAGAGGCTTTTACACGTTTCCTATTTGCAGGCAAATTTCATCATGTTATTCACAGCAATGAGTTGTACCGCATGAACGGTTCTCATCGTTGAGAGGACTCCTTCTCTGGGTCTTTTCAGCACACGTCTACACAGCGTAGCTTTACCTCTTTCTTATTGTTTGAAAGACGCTTTCTTATGCGAGAAGGAGTTCTTTGCATCAATGGTCGTGGATGCTGTGATTGCAATTGGGAATGATGACAGGCTAAATATGATTGGAATAAAGAAGGTAAACTTATTGGGAAATGCTTTTGTATTTTTTCTTCCTATATTTTTTTGTCTCACTCTTCATGTTATTCTGTGATAATTGGCAGTTTTATAAATGGCTTCAAGACATAGAATTTAGGAAATCGTGTGGGTTTGATTTTGAAATGTTGTTGAGGACATTTTATGATGAGAATCTGTGGTGTTCATAGTCATGTGGGCGATATAATGTCTAAGGCATTTAGGCAACATGAGATCCTGGACCTGCACATAGAAATCTCCGTTTTTTTGTGTAATGCATTTGTTCATCATCTCAAAAGTTCTCTCAGATTCTGGTGTTGTGCTGAGCTGCTGGCTCCATAATGAAAAATGAAAAATTCTGGACTTGCAAATTTTCTGTTGCTAGTATATAATGAAAAAAAAAATTGATTTCCTTGAGTGAACATTTGTGTTTGCCCCCATAGGTCCCAGGTGGTACTATGCGAGATTCATTTCTGGTTAATGGTGTTGCCTTTCAAAAGACGTTTTCTTATGCGGGGTTTGAACAACAACCAAAGAAGTTTGTGAATCCCAAGATGCTCTTACTCAACATTGAGTTGGAGCTGAAATCTGAGAAAGAAAATGCTGAGATAAGGTAGGTTTCGTTTTTTTTAAAAAAAAAATTTTAAACTATACATTCCTATTAAGAACTCTCCACTATTTCGGGATCTAGGCTTAGTTGTTGATATTTCTTTTGAGAGCTGATAACTGAAATTGCCAATGCTACTTTTCACATGCTGTAGGCTGTCAGATCCATCTCAGTACCAGTCCATTGTTGATGCGGAATGGAATATCATTTATGACAAGTTGGATAAATGTGTGCAAAGTGGGGCAAAAGTGGTTCTTTCACGCCTTGCAATCGGTGATCTGGCAACACAGGTGGGTGCCTTTTGTTTCGTAAATGCTCTGATCTATTTCTGAGATTTTGAACTTCTGATTGAAAATGCATGGCCAGTATATCCTCTTATGTTTTGGTTAATTTTTTAGTTGGTAGTCTTTTTTGTATAAGCTTTTTTTGGTCTTTCTGGTCATAAAACTTTTTCTCCACCAATATTGCATGCTTTTTTTTGTAAAAAAAAAAACAATTACTATTTATATTCTAACAGGGTTGGTGTAACCACCTTATAAATTGCAGATTATGTCTACTTGAATTCTCCTAGATTTTCACAGACATGTGCAAGAAAGTTCTGTATGATTCATATGTTAGTCTTATAGGACTTCACAGCATACTCCTTTTTGATGATATTGATCGATAGTTCAATATATGGAATATTGAAGAATGATGTGACTATTTAGCTGTATGGCTATCTATCTTGCTGAAAACTCTTATTTCTTCTATTTGCTTAGGATTAATAGTGGCATATTAATTAGATACCCTGTCTGTAACAGTATTTTGCTGATCGAGATATATTCTGTGCTGGTCGTGTAAGTGAAGAAGATCTGCAAAGAGTTGCTGCGGCAACTGGTGGAACTGTACAGACAACTGTCAACAACATAATTGATGAGGTCTTGCGATTATCTTGATTTGGAAAAATCTGTTAAAAGTTTTAATCGATACAGTATATGCTTGTTAACATTTTCTTTTCTTCATTCAATTTTTTAATTCTTGTCTGTTGTTTGGCCTAAAGGTTCTTGGGACTTGTGAGATTTTTGAGGAAAAGCAAGTTGGAAATGAGAGGTTTAATATTTTCAGCGGATGCCCTTCTGGAAGGACAGCCACCATTGTTCTTCGTGGTGGAGCTGACCAGGATGGTAACCGTTGATATTACGGGTAAGCTGATTGTTTCCCATCATAAATGATGTTGCAGTCTGAAAGTGCTCAGGGAGAAGCTGCTGCAAGTGCTATGGGTGGACGTGGGGGAGGTGGTTTCCGTGGCCGTGGACGGGGGATGCGAAGACGATGATGAGCTCACCAAATAGCAATTTTCTTGGAAGTGTAGGTGGATTAGTCAAACATTTGTCTACTTGATTTCAGTTTATTATGGGTTTCAAGTTGATGTTCAATCTTGATGGCTGGGATTTTGAACCCGAGTGGCCTTTTCTGTCTAGCTTCTTTCTGGATTATGACAGCAGATTATTTTTCCAGCGTGCCCTACCCCCTTGTCTGTAGGAGATTTTTCTTGAAATTTTTTGTTTCCTTTATTTCAGAAGAAATGGTAGAAGGCAATAGCACGCACTCTTTTTTTACCCTTTTTTTTTAAAATTTATTTAATGCAATTTCTTGCGCTCTCCTTTACTTTCATTTGTAACCTAATCATGGGCGTTTGACCCATACAGAATGTTTTAAATTTTTCCAAGTATAGGCCTCCCTAGACCTATAGTCTACTTAAAGGGATCCTTTCTATATTTTTTGAAGTAGAAGATGAGATATAGAAGTCTTAAATCTATTAAAAGACACTACAATCATACTTAGAAAGGGCCAA
The DNA here is from genome assembly GCF_000002775.5 of Populus trichocarpa. Classification (NCBI taxonomy): domain Eukaryota; kingdom Viridiplantae; phylum Streptophyta; class Magnoliopsida; order Malpighiales; family Salicaceae; genus Populus; species Populus trichocarpa. The sequence continues at coordinate 20,786,628 of NC_037288.2, read as the reverse complement.
CTCCAAGGTTTCAAAGCTAAAATATTCATTACATGATTAAACACCCTGCAATAATAGAGCAAATAATGTCTACTGAAAACAAACAAATAAAGTTTTCACATGTCATCTCATAGACTTCATCCTTGGCTGTAGTGGCGAGGGAAAAGAAAGATGGAGCCAATGGAATGGAGAATATGACAGAGCCAAGATGGGTTCTTCGGTGGCATTGAAATGCGTGGAGAAAGACAAAGATGCAAGCCCCCCCACCATAATAATACTTATCCAAGCTGTACCAATAGTGGGACATAGGCGGCGAGGGAAAAGAAAGATGGAGCCAATGGAAATGGAATGGCATTGGACGGAGAATATGACAGAGCCGAGATGGGTTCTTCGTTGGCGTTGAAATGCGTGGAGAAAGTCAAAGATGCAAGCCCCACCATGAGCAAAGTCGTCGAGATGCTTCTGCACCATGAGAATACATGTTAGCAGGGATGTAAATGTGCATCGTTTCGACTTAGTTTTGATAATATTTATTTATATTTTTTATTTATTATCCATAGATTGATACGGTCTAAAAAAAACTCATTAAATCATGTAATTTAATGTCAAATCCATTGAGTTTGGGTTGAATTCATGTCAGATAAATATAAGTCATGAATTATCCATGCGTAATCATTATAGTTTGACAGTGAGTCTTCATCTTTGATTTTTCTCTTTCAATTTCTTTTTTCAAAATTGTATAATTATCAGAGGCAAGAACCTGCTTCCTTCCCTTCTTTTCCCAGCTTGACATTTCCAAGTGGTTTCTCTTTAGTCACATCCTGTGTGCGAGGAAATGGCGTCTCCCTTGTAAACTCTTGAAAAAGAATAATAGTGATTTATATGGTGTAATTATTGTTTTTTATTTGAAAATATATTAAATTATTTTTTTAAAAAAATAGTTTTGATATTAATATATCAAAAACGATAAAAAATATATATAAAAAATTTTAAACAAAACAAATTTAAAATTTTAAGAAACTCCATTCCAAACATGTCCCAAAACATCCTCTAAGTGAGTAACATGTGTAGAAGAAGATATCAAGATGACTTTATTTTCTCTTTATTTTGTAGGATTAAAATTAAGAGGATGAAAATTATATTTTCTTCTGATGGTCTTGTCCTGGAAGCAGAAAACTCATAGCTACAGCCTCAAGAGGAAGTAGAAGTTCAAATTATTAGGAAATACAGGATCTATCACATTCGTTCGAATAATTAATCAGTAGTCCAAGCTTGTGCAATCTGCAGGATGAGTATATATTTGGTTCCAAGCTTGGGTGGGTGCTCGGAAATAAACAGTATTATCAAGTCCAAGCTTGAAACTTTGCTGACACTAACTGAGGTCAAGAACATGCCTAAATTAGGTTTAGAAGTTGTTGACTCGGAATTTTGTTTATTTTTCTTGTTATTTTCAAATTCTTTTCATAATTAGATTTCATATTTTTATTTGATTTGAATTTTATTAATTAAATCGGTTTAATTTACTATTTAAATAATTTTGCATGTTATTTTTTAAAATAGTTAAGAAAATTTTGGCATTCATAATGATTAATATAGCTATAATATAAAGGCTTAGGAAATCCTAATTTTTTTTCTTTTCGCTATAAGCTGGCTATCAAGTCCTCAACTCCATTAGACCATTTGATACTTTCCTGGTACTTCAAAGACGCGGATGGTGTTTGGCTCATGGAAGAATCTTAATGTGTCCAATATTCATGAGAGCCTATCGTCTTCCCCTTCTTCGAACATCGAAGAAGATTAGATATAAATCACTTACAATTTCGGAAGTTTGTCAAGGAGCTTCCCCTTCAAACTATGGCAGCCGATGTTTGGCAATTAAGAGAATTGGAATCATATCAATGGTTTATTTTTTTTTTTTACATCTTTTTTTTGTAGTGGGGGTATTGCTACCGTAAAATTCTAGAGTGAGAGACAAGTGAATTTCATAAGGGCGGGTCCATATGACCGTGTTCAATTATTTGTGCTGTAAAGAAGTCAAGACCATGCGTACGCTCCTCTGTTTAATTTTTGTGTCTTCTGTCTTTACTAGTTACTCCTCAATCAGTGCTCTCTGTCTCTCCTCTTCACAATCTTTGCCTTCTTCTTTTGCTACAGTACCTAAGATTAATTTCTAAAGAGTACCGATCTACCGTTTTCAAGGGACTTACAGATCGATTTGCTACTCGGTGTAAAACAGGTAATTCACAGAAGAATGTTATATCTATCGTTTGGTCTCTCTAGCCACAATTTGGCTACTAGTTTCTTTTTCATCTTTTAAACTCTGATAAACTATATCATTACTGGGTAGTTTTGCAAGTTTGAAAAGCAGATGACATAATTCTTCGTGATGCCAATATCCTCTCGATGATAACCTACTATATTTAGTTTCATAAACTGGGTTCAGTGTTTTTTGTTTGCAGTTCATTGGCTTCTGATACTGTTGGGGTTTATATGCTGTGAATGTTACAGAACTTTAACCTTAACTTTAATAAGTGTAACGCATGCCAAGTCAATGTAATTGGAGTTAGTTTACGTGGTGATTGAAATGAGCAAGTGTAAGGATAAGATGTGATGATTTTGGAAGCATAAAGGTGCTGTAATATTCTGGAATTGTAAAAGAGAAGACAGGGAACGAAAAATCTGCAGTGTAAAGAAAACTCTCCCTTGTTCATAGCTGATTCTGCAGAAAATTGCAGACATGTGTTTTGCTAATTTAAGTGATTTTTTCATATATTTGATAACTTGTTAATGATGTAAACATCCACCCAACACAGCAGAAGCATTCGATTCTTAGCTTTTTCTTATTATTGAGTTAGAGTACCGTCAATGTTTAGGCCAAAAATCTGATCTTATCTGTGACATCATTCAGCAGGATGGAAGTTGTTGGAGAAGTCTTTCTCTCGGCTCTTCTTGAGCCCTTGCTTGGAAAGTTAACCTCTGGAGAACTTCTGAACTTCGTACGCAAAACACAAGTGGAGAAAGAACTTAACAAGTGGAAGCGAAGACTGTCAGAAATTGATGCAGTTCTTAAGGATGCAGAAGAGAAGCCAATCACAAGTCCGACTGTGAAAATCTGGCTTACCAAGCTCCGAGATTTGGCTTATGATGTGGAGGACGTGCTGGACGAGTTTCAAACAGAAGCTTTGGCAAGCAAGGTGAGGGCAGAATCTCAAGCCAGCAGCAGTACTGTCCGGAAGCTCCTCCCAACTTGTTGTGCTGGTCTGAATCCAAGTGCTATTGAGCTTAATATGAGGACGGGGGTCCCGGCTGCGGGGCATAACTACACGACTAGAAGCAATTGCTAAAGAGAAAAATGAGCTCGACGTGGGAATCATGGCTGAACAGAGGTCAAAAGGAGTGAAAAAAAGGGCGACTACATCACTGGTCAAAGAATCCGATGTTTGTGGGAGGGACAATGACAAGAAAGCCATACTTGAATTGTTGATGAACGATGGTGCTAGCAACCTCGAGTACTCCGTCATTCCAATAATTGGAATGGGTGGTATCGGGAAGACAACTCTTGCTCAACTTGTCTACAATGATGAGAGTGTGAAGTTTGATTGCAAAGCATGGGTCTGTGTTTCTGATGATTTTGACATTCCGAGGATAACAAAAACAATCCTCCAGCACTTGGGAAGCTGTGAAGATAAAGATTTAAATGTTCTTCAAGAAAGATTGAAGGACAAATTGTCTGGAAAGAAGTTTTTGATAGTGCTGGATGATGTTTGGAGTAACAACTATGATGATTGGACTGCCCTTTCTCTTCCCTTCAGTGCAGGAGCAAGGGGGAGCAAAGTCATCATCACAACTCGTATTGAAGACATTGCTTCAAAAATGGGCTCTGTTCGTGCTTACACTTTGGAAAGGCTATCATTTGATGAATGTCTACGCATATTTACCCAACATGCTTTGGATTCCAGAAATTTTGATGCTCATTTGGAATTGAAAGAAATAGGAGAAGAGATAGTGGGAAAATGTAAGGATTGCCTTTGGTTGCCAAGACACTTGGAGGACTCTTACGCCATAAACAGAACCTTGAAGAGTGGGAAGATATTTTGAGCAGTGAGATGTGGAATTTGCAAGAAACTGAAAGTGGCATTCTTTCAGCTTTGAGATTAAGCTATAGTCATCTTCCTTCCCATTTGAAGCAGTGTTTTGCTTACTGCGCGATCTTTCCTAAAGATTATGAGTTCGAGGAGGGCGAGCTAGTTTCCCTGTGGATGGCAGAGGGTTTTCTGATGCAAAAAATGAAAAAGAAGCACATGAAAGACTTAGGCCATGAATATTTTCGTGATTTATCATCAAGGTCGTTTTTTCAACGATCTAGTAGCAACATATCACGATTTATAATGCATGATCTTATAAGTGATCTTGCTCGGTTCGTAAGCGGAGAAATATGCTTCTACTTGGATGACACGAAGAAGGAACCATGCTCAGTGGAATCATATGCTGCAGTTCGCCACTCTTCATTCACTTCTCATAGATATGACATTTCTCAAAGATTTGATGTCTTCTATGAAATGAAGAACTTGAGAACCTTCTTAGCATTGCCAACTTATTTATCACAGTTTAGCCCTTATCACTTATCTAGCAAGGTGTTGGATGATTTAGTGCCAAAATTAAAATGTTTAAGGGCTTTGTCACTAGCTGGTTATTCTGTTGAGGAATTGCCAAATTCTACTGGTACCTTAAAGCGTTTACGTTACCTTAACTTGTCCTATACTTGGATTAAAAGATTACCTGAATCGTTGGGTGAACTCTTCAACTTGCAGACTTTGAGGTTACGTGGGTGCCGGAAGCTTGTTGAGTTGCCCGCATGTGTTGTTAATTTAATTAATTTGCAGTGCCTTGATATTAGAGATACAGATGGGTTGCAGGAGATGCCTCCGCAGATAAGCAAATTGATAAATCTTCGCATGTTGCCTAAGTTTATCGTGGGAGAAGGAAAAGGGCTTGGGATAACGGAGTTGATGAAGCTTTCGCATTTACAAGGGCAGCTTAAAATAGAGGGGTTGCATAAGGTGAATATTCGAGATGCAGAACTTGCAAATCTGAAAGAGAAGGCAGGTCTATGTGACTTAGCCTTGCATTGGATTAGTAATTTTGATGATTCACTACGAAATGAAAGGAATGAACTGCATGTTCTCGACTCATTAAAGCCTCACCGAAGTCTAGAAAAGCTTTCAGTTACATCATATGGCGGTACCGAGTTTCCATCATGGATAGGGGATAGCTGTTTCTCTAAAATTGTGCACCTAAAGCTTTCTACTTGTCGGAAGATCACATCACTTTCATCGGTTGGAAAACTCCCTGCTCTAAGGCATTTGAGCATGGAAGGAATGGATGGGGTGAAAGAAGTGTATGCTGAGGATTTCCAATCTCTTGTGACTTTATACATCAGAAATATGTTGGGGTGGGAGCAATGGTTGTGGTCTGACGGTGTCAATGAAAGTACTGTGGGAAAATTTCCTAAACTCAGTGAGCTTACCTTGATGAATTGTCCGAGGTTGATTGGAGATTTGCCAAGTTGCCTTCCTTCCCTCAAAAAGCTTCACGTTGAAAAATGTCAAGGGGTGGTTCTCTCTCTCAGAGCTGCGCCTGATCTAACATCCCTCTCAAGCTTACATTTAATTCAAATTTCCGGCCTTGTAAGGTTACATGAAGAGCTCGTGCAGGCCTTGGTGGCGCTTGAAGATCTTGATCTTATATGTTGTAATGAATTGACGTACTTGTGGCAAGATGGGGTTGATTTAGACAAACTTTCTAGTTTAAAACGTTTACAGATCGTTGAATGTGAGCAGCTCGTGTCGCTGGTAGAGGGTGAGGAAGGGATTTTGCCTTGCAATCTTGAGGTTTTGACAGTGGAAGACTGTTGTAACTTGGAGAAGCTGGCAAATGGGCTGTGCAGCCTCACATCGCTCAGAGACTTGACAATACTTGCATGCAGAAAACTAGAGTGCTTTTCTGAAGGAGCAGGTTTGCCCCTCTCTCTCAAACGTCTTGTGATTTCAAATTGTGATTCTCTGAGATCGTTGCCCGATGGAATGATGACAATGGTGAACGACAGCGATTGTAACCACTGCCTTCTTGAAGCGCTGTCGGTTACTGCTTGTCCATCCCTAAAATCGCTTCCTAAGGGGAAGTTGCCAAAAACACTCAAGTTCTTGAACATTTCCTGGGATAACCAAGAGTCTCTTCCGGAGGGGATTTTGCAACGTGATGCAAGGGAGACGTCTCGCTCTAATCTTGAGCATTTAATTCTACAGAGTTTATCTGCCACATCCTTCCCAACTGGCGAGTTTCCTATTTCTCTAAAGGAACTTACTATTGTCAATTGCAGAATACCGTCATTACCACCCCTGCATTTCCTCTTCCATCTCACTGAGTTGGAGATATTTGGGTGCAATGAGTTGAAGTCGTTCCCCAAAGAGGGCTTGCCCCTCCCAAATCTCATCTCTCTTGGAATACACCGTTGTGAAAAGTTGAGGTCCCTACCCGCTCACATGGATAGCCTCAAGTCTCTTCAAGATTTAAGGATATCTAATTGTCACCGTCTGGATTCCTTTATGGAAAGGGGTTTGCCACCTAACCTGACTTCACTTAAAATTCTTAATTGCAAAATTTCACTGCCAATATCTGAGTGGGGACTCCGCTTGCTCACCTCTCTTAAACGATTCTCAGTCGAATCTACAATGGATGTGGATCGCTTTCCGGATGATGAAGGTCTGCTGCTTCCCCCTTCGTTAACTTTTCTTGAGATCTCTAATCAGGAGATTCTTAAATCGATATCCAGAGGCCTCCAACACCTCACCTCCCTTGAAGTATTAAACATTTTTGAGTGCCCTATACTCCGGTTCTTCCCCAGGGAGGGCTTCCCTCTCTCACTTGAATGTATACGTATCTGTAGCAGCCCTCTTCTGGAGGAACGATGCTTGAAAGAGAAAGGAGATTATTGGTCCATCATTGCCCACATCCCCAAAGTTGATATCTCGTAAGATGCCGTTGATTCTTCAGTTTTTTGTTATGCAGGATTTGAACGAGAAAAAAAAAACAGAGAATCAGGTATTCTTTCTTGGTTTATCTGCTCCATAATCACGTCCAAGGTTTATTGCTTCCTCACCATACTTCACGCATTAATGGACTTTTACTTGTCCTTTTTTCTTTCCATACACTCCTGTAACGACAAGGAAAATTAAAAGAAAGAAAAAATTCTACATAAACAATTGGATCATTTAAAAGGCTTGCTTGGATTGGACTAATCCACATAGTCATGCACAGCATAAACATGCCTGCATATTTTTCTCCCTCTTCTTAAAATACTATGCAACCTCATGCATCTGTAAGGAGAACAACTTTTTATTATTGTTGTTGTTTACTTTGCTAGGCAAGCAATGGATTAACTTGAGGAACTAAGTTTGGCTGGTCTGTTGCCCAGGATGGAACCCCTGCAAGTTGCAACTCCAACATAAATTTTTTTTATCATGAGCAAGTATCAAGTCTCCATCACTTAATATTAGGGATCCGAGATTTTAAGGTGGCTTAGGTTCCAACATGCAGTCTTCAATCAAACGAGGAGGCTTGCCTGGTACTGTTCTCCAGCATTTCTGTTATCATACGGGTGTCCTGCAATTCTACTATCTTAAGATAAGAAAGTAATTTCGAGTTCTGATTTCAGTTTGATGTACAAAATGCAGTTTCATCATCTTTAACATACAAGTGAAGGAGACTTGTAGGCATTTTATTATTCTTGGATGCAATTCGGTGTCTGATGTTCATTTATGCGGGCAAACTGTACTTTACAAGCCTGTGGAGAGGCCAAATGAAAGGCTGCTTCTCAAATCAGTGGTGAGCTGTGTGTTTCCTCGCAGAACACTGTCATTTTACTTTCAACTTATTTTCTATACACGAATGGATTGCTGTATGCTATGCATTTATAATGCAGATGCAAAACAAATGTATGGAGGTATGCCTTTTCTACTAACGGTTTTCTTTTGTTACAAATAAATGAAATAGAACAATCCTGTTCCAGGTTTGGTTTATTCCAGCGTTAGATTTTCAGAGGCTTCTATATGTTTTCTATTTGCAGGCAAATTTCATCATGTTATTCACAGCAATGAGCTGTACCGCATGAACGGTTCTCATCGTTGAGAGGACTCCTTCTCTGGGTCTTTTCAGAACACGTCTACACAGCGTAGCTTTACCTCTTTCTTATTGTTTGAAACCCATTGTTGGAGAGAGTGAGGAATTTGTTCCTGTGAGAATCAAATGCTGTTAAACCTTTGTTATAGTGGATTTTTTCTCGGAGTTGCTCCCGTGGTTTTTCCCTCGAAGTAGGGTTTTCCACGTAAAATCTAGCGTACATGTGGATGTATTTGCTCTTAGTGTCTGTTTTTGTTGTGGTTTTTTTATTTGGATTTATTGTTGGCTAAGAAAACCTCAACCTGTAGGAAACCCGCATCCTGTGTTTTCTAAAAGCACCAAAGCATCTGTGACACTTCCTAGACCTAATCCCCTTGCTGGGATCAAGGGGAAAAACAAAAAAAAATGGTTGGGAATAAATTGTTTTATCAGATCAGAAGCAGATATGGAATCTTGCAAGGTACCTCATCGAACAGCTCCTGCATTAAAATTTTTTATCAGATTTCATCATCTTCCATTTGAAATGGGGCACTCCAGAGCGCCATTGTACACGCATAACAACTTTATATTAGTAGATTGTTGATATCAAGAAAAAAAAACATCACTGTACAGAGGAATTTTCTTCGTCAGGCAGTAATTGTTAATTGAAACTCAACAATCTTCATTTCGTCATCGCTTTGACTGTTAAAAGAGTTCGATCCTAGCAAGATAATATTAGTTTGATCAAGTATAGCATCAGGATGCAAGTACGCAACACATAAAAGCACTGCATCAAACTTTAAAAGATATTGACATGAGAGGGTAATGTTGATCTTCTTCATCAATTATTAGAAATCAACAAAACAATCATGCTGTGCCTGAGAAAAAACTGAAAAGCAGATCAAAGTCCCAAGACCAATTTGTTCTTTACTGCTGCTATAACAGAACAAACAAAAAAAAAGAAAGAAATAAAAGCACAGACAGTTTTTACTGCAAATGATGTTCGAAAACTCCCTATCATTGCTACTGCCAATTATATGCACAAGAAATCAGAATCTTGACATACCAAATATCCGTCTTCTACACAGTCAGTACTCAATAACATTGAAAAAGAATTTGAACAGTTTAAGCAGCAGAGTCAATAGATGCATCAGAAGACGTAGCGTTGATATTCTCCACTTCCATCTTTAACTTGAAGTTCTTTTCCTTCTCAAGGATCAACACCTCCATCAGATTCTCATTTTTTTGCACCATCTGTGCCTCTCCATCAGACTCTCGTCGTAACAGAACAATCATACCTGCTACTCGCCTTCTCTGCTACTGTCTCTTGATTAAGGGTCTCAACAGCTCCTTCTATTCCACTCATGTTTGCACCAGCATGATCTCCCACTAAACCCTCCAAGTCACCTGACCCGCTTGACGACTCACTGAACCCAATGTTGGTGTCCGTATCGATGATGGTTTCACCTCCAAAATGAACCGTTTTCACAACATCATCTTTTGACTCAGCGTGAAATTCTGGCTCAAGCTCGAATTTGCTCTCATTAAATTTCCAGCCACTGATCCTTGTAGTCTTCACACTTGAACCCGCTGAGTCAGTGTCAGTACCAGAAGTAATCTGGCTTGATGTCCCATCACTTGAAGCGTTTGGTTCTTTGAATCTTTCTTCAACATTAGGCAACCCACGGAAAAACTCGTTGAACAAAAGGTCCAATCCTTCACAGTTCTTGAACAAAGAATACTGTAACAGCTGATCAGCAGAAGGTCTCCTTGAAGGGTCTTGATCAAGACAAGAAGCAACCATATCTTTGAACGCTTGAGAAAAGTGGTTGTTCTTGAAATCTTTCTTGCTCTTCTCATCGTAATCATAATCAGATAACCCAAACCTCTTCTTTATCTTCAACATCAAAGACTTCGAAGGAGGAAGGTAGGAGAAAGGAGGTCCGCCATGGGCCAATTCCAACGCAGTAACACCAAAAGACCATATATCAGACTTGAAACTATAACCTGTATTTGAGTCTTGTATAACCTCTGGCGCCATCCAATATGGAGTCCCTGCAACATCAGTTAACCTCATTTTTGATGAGGAAGACAATGAGGATGATTTCTCAATGCTGTTGGAGTCGTAAATCCAGACCGACATGCCAGAATCTTCAAGTTTTATGCTGCCATTATCTGTGTGATTTAATAGAATGTTTCCTGCCTTGATATCTGTGTGTAAATAGTCTAGGCGATGAAGATAAGACAACCCCTTTAGGGTCTCTTTGAGAACTATAGCAATGCATGGCTCTAGCAGGCCATCAGGGAAAAAAGAAGAGACTATGGATTGGAGAGAACCAGCAGCCATGTAAGGCATAACCAGCCAAAGATGGTGATCCACGGTAAAAGAACAAAGGGAGCCAAGAAAGTTAGGGTGTGAATGAAGTGACATGGCCTTGGATTCACGTCTGAGACCATCAAGATCGGCTGCAGAATATTGTTCAAGATCAATAATCTTGATTGAAACCAAACCTGAGTACCGGATGTCGTTGTTGACACATGTTGCTTTGTGAACTGTGGCACGAGCACCACCACCAATCTGTTCCAAGATTCTATATGCATCTGCGCCCGTTGGGTATTGAATTTGAACTTTTCCATCAGCCCTGGATGATGAAGATGAAGCTGACATGGTTTTGATCTTGATCTTGAATGAGATGGATTTTGTTGGTTTCTTGAACTGGGCAAGGAGCTTTTCTTGATAATGAGGAAGGTTAATTTGTTTTGGAAAAACTAGGTGTTTTGCAGTTGGTTTTCTTGTGAAGTCTCAGGGGGAGAGAGCAGTGATTTATCTTCGAGAAGTAAGAGTCAGAAGATGCATGGCATGGGAAGTACATGACTGCCTTTTATATAGAAGGGAGGGATTTAATAACAGAGAGAAGCAGGCCTGTGCAGTTTGAGGGGTTCCATACGCTGGAGCCTGTGCTTCCTGGGCTTCTTGTACCCCAGTCCTCATGGCCTTTTTCTTTCGGAATAACAATGAAGCTAGAGGAGGAGGAGAGAAATATGGGTTGATTAAGTTGGAAAAATTGTTCAGAGCTAAGTATCACAGCTTCGGTTTAGCTATTATATACTGCTCGCAAAGCATGCGTGAAAGTTTGCTCTTTTGAAAATTCAGTCTGCTTCTCAATTCTCAGCTTGCACTAATATATCCTTCACTTCTCGCATGGAAAATTTAAGAAAACACAAGTTCTTTTTTGTTTTCTTGATTAATTTTTATTGCTATGAAACAAGAGTTTGTGACAAACAATGTAATTAAGCAGTGGACAAATGAGCAATATGCACCGGCCTCGAGCACTGTTGGAGCGATTATTCAATACAAATCATCAAACGATGGGAAAAAAAAAATAGAAGTACAATAAAATATAAGAGGAATACAGGGAAAGAATGGTGATGAATCCCATCCTCAAGGCTTTGGTGCAAGACCAGCCTTCAGAGCTTGAATGGTGGCAACATCAGTCTTGAAGGCCTTAGCCAAGATGTTATCGTCAATGCTGGTGGTGAAAAGGGTAGTAGGAAGTGATACAGTCCCTGCACTAGCACTTCCGAAAGCAGAAATTGCCAAAGCTGGATTTTGAGCATCGGCATTGTATTGGAAGTGGACGAGCCCCTTGGGAAATATGAACATATCACCAGCTTGTAGAGTCTGGGTGAAGAGCTTGTTGGTTGTGTCGACGAATCCTACTTGAAGAGAACCATCAACAAGGAAAAGAAGCTCCGCAGACCGAGGATGAGTGTGAGGTGGATTAGTAGTGCCAGCCGGGAATTGAAGCACCGCATATGAAACGCTTTGCCCAATAAGAGCTGGAAATTCGGCTGCACTTACCTTTGAGACCTTGAAAGCTGAAGGTGGTTGTGCGCCAACAAGGGCACGCATCCCAGTGAAAGTGAAGAATGCTCCATCAACCGTGGTTGCATTTAGTGGGACTATAAAATCAGAAATAATATCCGGGTCTCCAGCAATTGCCATTTTGGCGACGACAAATAAAGCTACTAGCAGTGACAAGAATTTGAAGGTGGAAGAAGCTGATGCCATGATGAAGAACTTGATGTGAAGATCAAGGTAGAGCTACTATAGTCTATTATGGCATTTGTGATGATGTGCTTGGTTTTGAAAGATTTATATAGAGGAGAAACTAACAAAAAGGCAAGCATGTACAGCAGGCTAGCTCTTCGATAATAACAATTGATGAACAATACAATGTTATCAGCACCAATGTTTGTATTGTTTATTCTTTATATATATATATAAACACAAAGTATGATAATATAAAAAAAGAGTACAGATGCCGGCGGATGTTGTTACTGCGGGTGCAGGGAATGAATATGAAATTTTCTTTTCTATCATACTTTGATGCTCCTGCAAATTACAACCAGCTGGTAACAATCATCTGAAACTCAACTTTCATAAACATGTTTTCAACTGAAAAATCCATGATTGAACAATCAAATATCAAATCAATGTTCAAAATTTAGTTCTCAAATCCAGATTATTAAGCCTTCAAGAGGAGGTTGGTTTAGATACTAATATATATTCAATCTAACCTATTAAAACGATCATGTATCTATATCAGATTAGCCTCATTCGTAGAGGTACAAGAAATCTGTAGATATGTATAGTTTGTGCGTATAGTTGTGAAGGATGTGTTAAGTTGTAAACACTATTTTTTGTTAGATGTGCAATCATTTCAAAATATTAATCAGTTCTTTATGAGTTGATAAATAAACACAACAGCAAGCCCTATCTCCATTACTCAAAATCAAACTCGAAAAAGACTGTGAGGCAGCCACATTGAGCTTGATTTTAACACAAGTTATCTCTCTAACTTGTTTATATCCCCTGGTGTTTTCCAGTTTCCACATGACCTTAATATCCAGATTTTAAGGTATCAAATTCCTCCCCTGCCATCCGCCAGAACAAAAGAAATGCCTGTTTTCTGTGTTCTCCTCGTTCCTTTGTTCTCAACAGCACTTCAAAGCAGCTTAGGTCAAAAAAAGCCAAGGACCATGCTACAGATCCTGAATTTCATGGCATAACTTAAGATGCCATTAAACAGCATGTCGAATAGGCCTTGGCATATAGCCGAACCCCAGCAGCTCTTCTACTGGGCTTCACACATCCAACAGTTCATGTCTTCTAACGAGTCATTTCATTTGTCCAGAGAGAATTTTAGAAAAGCTAAAGCATGTTTGTTTAAATATCAATGCGAGTTTCAAATGAAATTTTTGCAGAAAATGATCAGCTTCAACCTATATGAAGAATGTCAACTAGCCAGTCTCACATGAAACCCTATAGAGCTGAAATTAGTTAGTGTATATACTCTTCTAGAGATCAATTAAACTGTATACCGGTAAAATTTGATGTGTTATTTTTATTTTATTTTTATATGGAATAATAAAATAAAATTGAAATAAAAGATATAAAAATAAATAAATTTTCGTATGTTTCTTGACCAATAAAAAGTTGATATATGAAATGAAATATTTAAGATATCTTGTCATAAATACAAGATTTTATTAATAAAAATCAACCAATAAAATAATACCATGTGACTTTAAAAAAAGACTCGAGGGCCCCTACAAACTTCTATAAATTGCGGGTTTCACCCTAGACAAAAAGAGAAGAATTCTTGGAGATACAAAACAATTTTAAAGACAAGCACTTCAAGCAATGAAGCTCTCTCGAAAGCTCTCAAGCTCTTTTTATCTACACTTGAAATCTACAAAAAATGAAAATTTGTTGGATCAAGCATAAACATCCTATAAGAATTCTTTAACAACACTTTGAAAACAAATCAAAGGTAACTTTTTAAATATCAAATTATCAAATCTCACTTCGCAATACACGTCCAAATTTGTATTCTTGCAAATCACAAATCTTGGCTTGATGTCATAAATAAATTAAGTCATTATATATCAAATCTAAAAGAAGAATCAGAGGATTGTCTTATTCTCTTGTAAGAATATTTTAAATAAAGATTATACTTGGTCATATATTTAATAAAATCAAATATTTGTACATGTGTGCTTGTTTAATTTCAGATGCTCAAAATTATGTCAACAAATTTCTAGCAACTCAACTAGGGACATCTCTATCTCTCGTCTATTCTCTTCAAAAAAAAAAGATCTCAACAACCTCTCAATAGCAACTAGGAAGAATATGATCATCGTTGTTGCTTCCAGAAGTAACAAGGCTACTGATTCAAGTCGTACAGTAGCGAAAAGTCAAACTATCCAATTTGAGTCTTCGTATCTCAATCCTTGTGTAATGACCTTGATTCTAACAACAAGCCCTTCTTGAACATGAATCAGATTAAACAAGCTTGCTCTTCATATTTTATTACCCTTTTGAAATCCACCTTAGTTTATGTATCTCAAAGAAGTCTATTGAAAGCCTCTTTGAACTTCTTAATTCTAAGCCTTGTCACTAGACCAAACCATTAAAGATTCTTTAACCCTAAAATCCCTCATCGAGTTATATGTTCAAACTAAGTTGATTCTCGAGTTGATGTCAACATCAAATGCAAACAAGGCACGTGAGCCCACTCTAAAGCTGAAATTACAAGTAGCTCCACCTCAAAAGTCAAGTGGGGGCGCATAGACTTTTCTTTAGCATTCAAGGCAACTACTTTGACAATTCACTCATAGAGACTTTTTAAATTCAATCACCAAGTAAGGCTTCAGGCTTTGACACTATGTCAATGATGATGACCAGGACTACATCTTTGGAGGATCAATTGGTTTATTCAACAAAACTCATTAAGGGGCTTTCGACTTCACCCAAGGTAAAGGACCACGAGATAGTAAAGTTGATGAACAAACTTGAGAGCATGAATTACAGAGGTCAAACTTTGGCTAACAAAGTTGTGCAGGTAGATCAATTAGATGTTGTTGAAGATTCTATAATCGGAGCTACAAGGAATATCCACAATATTACTGATGGCATTTTCCCCACAAATCAATTGAAAAAACTTATAAAATAAACCATCATCAACTAAGTAAAAAGTTCAATTCAACTTTCATATTCTTATATGAAGCCATACACCTAGGGATTGACCTGCTAAGGATGCCTCCACCAAAGTTTCAACAATTCAATGGCAAAGGAAATCCATGTCAACATGTGGCTCACTTTATGGAGACTTGCAATAACGCCAGAACTAATTATGACCTCATGGTAAAATAATTTGTCCGTTCTTTGAAAGGTAATGCCTTTAATTGGAACACTAACTTGGAGTATGGCTCAATTAATATTGGAATGCAAGTTTCTTAACCTCTTCTATAGCACTTGTCGTGTGGTCAACATGATTGAATTCACTAATGCACATCAATAAAGGGAGGAGCTTGTCATCGACTACATTCATCGGTGGAGAAACCGTGGCCTCAACTGCAAGGATTGACTCACCGAAACTTCTACGCTAGATATATGTATTCAAGGATGCATTGGGGACTACTCTACATTTTACAAGGTATCAAACTAAAGTCTTTTGAAGAATTGACTACTCAAGCACATGACATAGAACTTAGCATTGCTATAGTCAAAAACTCATCATTACATATTCAAGAGTCCTTGAGAAATAAGCATGAAAGTCATAGATTCAAAAAGGGTGATCTAAAGATAGAGGGAAAGCAATCTTTAGTAATTAACTATGTTGTTGTAAAGGTAATTAACTAGAGTTAAAATGAATGATTGTGCAACATCGAGTACTTTTTAAAAGAGTGAACGAAAGAAGTCATCCTTGAAAGAGCGACAAGCAAAAAACTATTCATTCCCCGACTCAAACATATCTAGAATGCTAGATGATTTGCTCAAAGCAAATCTCATTGAGCTACAGGAGTTAGAATGTCCCGAAAAAGCAAACCAAGTGGAAAATCCAAATTATTGCAAATATCATCTCTTGATCAATCATCTCGTAGAGAAGTGTTTTGTGTTGAAAGACAAGATCATGAGGCTAGATGAGAATGGGGATATCATTTTAGACAATGGGAAAAGTGAAAGAAGCCTCATTACAGGCTCAAAATTGGAACTGCATTTGGGCAGCATATCCAAGATCATTTAGGTTAGATGCCATGGCCTTGTTCATTGGTGGAGGTCCACACCTCAATATCTGCAAAAGGACGGTTTAGTTGTCAGTGTCAATGGAGCGGTGGGCAGGGGGTGGAGGTTGCACATTCAAACATTTACCTGAACATCTGCAGCTGGTGGGGGGCAGTGTGACTGAATCATTTCCTTGGATATGAATCCAATGCCACCCTCCCATCCTTCTGGTGGCTGAACATAAAATTTTGAAATTAACATAAACAAGCATTTGCAGATCATGAAACCAACAAATCATGCATTTTGGTGAGATTTAGGGAATTCTCACACTGAAAACGAATGCATTAACCATTTATGGAACATCTGGAAAACTGCATTAGTAACCTGGTTTCCTTTTTTACTATCCATATAAAATGCAAATAGAAGCTAAATTTCCCTTTTCAGTATTAGTTTTGTTTTATTAGCAGTCTTCTTGAGATATGCATCTTCCTTTCAACGTATGGATAACAAGTTTCATTCTTCAACTCAGTGAAGATAACAGAAAAGCAAGCTTTTCAATAAATAAATTGGAATCAAAGAAGTATGCAACTTAAAGGGGTAGAAATTAAAAGAGAGAGAGAGATTGAAAAGACAAAATTAAGAGATGGAAAGAAATAAAAATAATACCTGATTCAAAACATAGTAGACCTTAAATCGGTTAGGAAAAGTGGTTGCAAGATTATCAATCTCTTCCTGCAAACATGCAAACAGAGTGGAGTTATGCTTTTTTAATACATCAACCAAAGAAGGGAGAGAGGGAAAGGGAGATTTACCTTCAAAAGAATGTCCTCATATGTGACATTGGCATAAATAAGATGTATGTTGGTTTTGTCATTTGGGTTTTCTAATATGGCTCTAGTAACCTAAGAAACCAAAGAAGAAAGAAAAGTAGTCAGTAAATCAGATTAATAATTTGTTCTGTCGCAAAATACGAGATTGTTTTTAATATGTACTTGGAACATGGGAGTGATTCCAGTGCCTCCAGCAATCATTCCAAAAGCTCTGACTTGGTTAGGTTGATACTTGAAGCGCCCCTAGAAAAATTATTTTAGTACATCAATGAAAAGCACTTGTGATAAAGTTTCTGAAAAGAAGTAAAATGTGATATGATTCTGATAAGTGACAAGGTTTATAGGGTTAATTGGTTGAGAAGAAACCCATCCATTCAAGCAAAGCAATGGGAGGAACCATGTATTTATGGTACAAAAAGTTGTGCCTCGAAATGGAAAATCAAATTTCCATGGTAAAATCAAACTATAGTTTCTGACAAGCAAGTTCTGAGTACTGCAAGGTTTATAGCTAATTGGTTGTGAAGAAACCCAACCAATTAACCAAAGCAAAGAGCAATGGTAAGAACGGGAACCATATATATGTTGCTGCTCAAAATGGAAAATCAAATTTTCTACAGAAAAAAACTCAAACTCGCCTAACAAATCCCAGATTGATTTAAAAAACTAACTAGGAAATGTCAGAAATTTTAAGGCAAAGAAATGCAACTGAGGAAATGAAATAGCTTTACCTTAGGCCCCTTAACAGCCAAGTAATCACCTTCACGCATTTCACGGAAGTGGTGGGACATTCTACCTTGTGGATACATCTATTTACATGAAAAAACAAAAACAGGATGACAAACCAAAATAGGATTGTGCTATATCATAACGAAATGCAAACAGTACAGTATAGAATCAATCCACCTTTATAACTAGTTCAA
The DNA here is from genome assembly GCF_000002775.5 of Populus trichocarpa. Classification (NCBI taxonomy): domain Eukaryota; kingdom Viridiplantae; phylum Streptophyta; class Magnoliopsida; order Malpighiales; family Salicaceae; genus Populus; species Populus trichocarpa. The sequence continues at coordinate 20,768,671 of NC_037288.2, read as the reverse complement.
AGCACCCAAGATCAGAATCCAAAGTTGTTGGAGTATACGGCTTGATAACTTCTTCACCAGCACTATCCTTTCCTCTGTTAATCAAAAGGTTTGATTAAGTCATTCGTGGAATCAGCTCATATAAAGCAAAAAAAGGGATTTCACCCATCACAAAAAAAGGCAAACCATAAACCAAACCTGCAACTCATATGTTGTCCAATTGGCAGTCCCAATACTGAATTCGGCTTGGGAAGAGCAAATTTAAACTTAGCCACATTATGACTGAGTTCGGTTCTCTTAACAAGTTTAAATTCCTTAAAATTTTCAGGGTCCAAGCAGCCTATCAAAAACATGTCAAGCCATCAATCAATCTGCACAAATCCTGATTTATATCCTCGAAGCTATAAGCTTTGGCTCCATAACCATGAAAACCAATTCTCCATTTGCCAATCAAAAGAAGCTCAGATTGGTAATAATTCTAATCAAGCTCCAATTCCAACAAATGAATCCTCTCATTTTGCATCAAAATTAATCAAACAGCTAATAAATTCGAAAACTTGGGCATTATTAACAAATAATAATTAAACCCCACAAAAGGAAAAGGAAAAGAAAAAGAATAAAGAAGCTTCAAACTTCATAAACAATAAGCAAAAATTACAAATACCCAGATACCAAAATACAAAAAAAAATATACCTTTAGGTTTCTTGGTGATGTAGAAATAAAAAGCAGTGCTAGCACCAATGGCAACAAGAGCCACAGCTATGCCTATCATTTCAGCCCTATGCGACTGTAAATTTTCCATTTTGGGTACGAATGAGGGGAGGGTTTTTGCTTCCAAGGGGAAAGCTTTTGCCTTTCTCTTTCCCTCTTAGGAAAAAAATGGCCGGTGGTTAGATTTAGGAACCGGGACTGGTTCACGGAGGCTGTGTTTGGTATTTATATGGGTGCATGAGATTTTTAGGAGTCCTTGCTGCAGATGATCATAGTTCCTCGGCGTTGAATTTGAGATGTAGCCCTATAGATTCACAAATGTTCCTTTCTCATCCTTATATTTTGACATGTGCAATTAGTGTCCCTTATAGTTTCTAAAAAGTTCCTAATGGAAAATACACCTTCTTTAATTATTATTTTTTCATTTTTATTAATTAAAAAAAGAATTGGAGAAGAAAATTGGAAACAAACACGATTTATAGGATTGAAATCTTCTCTTGGTCATTCACCAACTATATTTCTCTTACAAATACAAGTATGATTTTTAACTTGAGGTTTCATTGCTCTCATTTGAGCTATCATCAGTCTCTACTTGTCTTGGAGACTCTTCTGGTTTGCTGGGAGCTTCGACAGTGGCAAGCTTCGAGACAAGAAACATGGCCAGATGAGTATCCCCTGCAATAAAAGAACGCAGACATAAGCAAATGATAGTAGAACTTCAGAAATTCAGACATTGAACCATTGTGTACCTACAAGAAGAGTTTTCAAATCATTTCTCAAAATCTTAACAGCACCATTTGGACAAACATTCTACGATGTCTGCAAGAAACCAAAACTTTTCTTCATCAGCTTGAAAATAATAAGTCGTAGCAATCTAGAGTATGAATTTGTTCCCTACTCTATCAAGTGATATGATTTCTTTGGGGGCGTCTGGTATGATGGACAAGACGGGACAAATGGAAATGGATTAGAAATGCATGCATCTTGCCCCTTAGAAAGTCAACTTCTCTAGCAAAATCTTAACAAAAAATGAAAATGAACAAAAAGTTAGATCCATAAGAATTTCTTATTGGATTGTTTTCTAGCACATGGTATCCTATGCAAGTTCATGAGTTCAACAGCTTTCTGGAGTACTCTTTCAATTTCTTGTCTAAATCTCAATGGAATTATTACTGGTGTCCTGATAAAAGATGACACTGCATGCAACGAAATCGGTAAGAATCCGAAAGCAATCAACTTCAATTAGGGTCTAGAGAACAAAAATACTGCAGCATAATAATTATGCAGAAAATGGGGGAAAATGATATTTCTAGTTAGACTTAGTACCAAATGTGATACGACTTCCAGGCGATACACTGACAGCAGCTCCAGGAGTCCAGGTCTCAGCCGTTTCTCATCGATGAATGTTCCATTATTACTGTCCAAATCTGTGACCACAAGTGTTCCTCCCTTTTTCTGAATGCGGGCGTGTAGAGCAGACACTGTCAAATGTGGAAAGCAAATATTTAAATTGAAAGCTCCTGTTTACTTATGCAATAAACATGGCATTGACAAGGTAATTCAAATCATACCTGTTGCAACTGGAATCACCATGTCTGCCTTTTCGGTAACCTCACTCTAGAACGATGCCTAAAAGGTCTTGCTAATTGGTGTATATTTGAGTAAAACTGAATTATCATGAACAGGTGATTGAAACACTCACAGAAGCAATTTCAAATGCATCTGGCATTTTAACCTTGAATCCTATGTGCCTTGAATCCCCATCACCTACCCTTTTACAGATAGACCAATGTAAGAGGCATCATTAATTTATATTTGATTGATGCAATACAATCAAAGTGAATTTTAGTATGAATCTTTGTAGCAAAAACACCAAGAAAATAGAAGTAATATGTAATTTAAAAAATATACTACAGTTCCTAAAAGAACCAAGCAATGAAGAAATTATCTTATATCATTACTTCACTTATGCCTCCTTGTCTTCCATTTTTCCTATTTTCAAATTCTTCTTCCTTTGAAAACTAATCAGAGAACATGACAGAACTTCATGGCCCCCATGCTCCAATTTTGAAGCAACATCAAGTTTGATTCAGATTAAGCAGTAATTTGCCTCTCTTTTGATTAAGCAACAAACTTTGCAATGCATGATCAATAATTTCAACTTAAATTTTATTTATTTTCTGGACAAGAAAGTTCATCAATGTTACTAACCAACAGGTTCAAGAAGCCATCTTTCTTCAACACTAGTCAATGTGCTTTCAGTCCCAGAAGCATGCACGAAACCAAAACCCCTCTGCTTCTTTGCTTTAATCCCAACACCTTGTAGATTTGAGAAAAAATCCTTAGGGGACTGAAATGTGATTGAATTATGAGCAAGAAGCGAGACTTTCGAATGAAAGATGGGAAAGTGACTGTGTAGTTATGTCTATTTGGTGCAAAATCTGGCCAACTCTATGACACTACACAAATTAGCTATTGCTTTTCATGTTGGTGTAGATAAAGAGGTTTTGAGCTGCATGTGGCAACCATTTAATGCCAAGACAGATGTGGATAATCAAATCTTGATTTCCTTGTAATTAATTCTATCTTTTTACTTCTCTCATGCATATTCTATTTTTTAGAAACATTTATCCTAGGAACTTCTTTTCCAGATCCTGCCTTGTTCAAAAATCAAAACTTTAAAGATGCCTAACAACAATAAATTATTAGTATTTAAGAAATAATTAAAGATACTAATATTTTTAAAAAATAATTTTGTTAATTGAGAACCAATCATCTCTAGCAAACATATTTTGAACGTCTTGAATTTATAAATTAATGCTATTGGATGTTTCAAGTGTGTGTGGATTTCCCTTGATCTCTCCAATATCCAGAAAAAACTAGACAGTCACTTCTTCAGATTCATGCAGGCCCTTAGATTGCAATAAAAACCATGCCTTCTTATGGGAATTGCATGAGTTTGCAGCAGTGATACACCCTCACATCCTTTTCAGACTTGGAGTGGAGGAAGCTCCATTAAGTTATACACCTACACCTCAGAAACTTCTAAAAAAACCCTAACACTATTAATTAATTTCGTGATCTTTTATTGCTCTATATATGAACATTTATCACGGCATTTGTTCGAATTGATTTTTTTAGATTTCACTCTTAACACATGCATGCATGGAAGTGGGAATTGAAAAGATAGAAACAAGATTTAGGCATGGCAATATCTCCAAAAGAGATTGACCAGTAAATTATTAGGCAGGAACCTTGAGCTCTTATACAGTTGCTAGGATTCCTGGCCTAGGCTGGTAGGACAGAAAGATCTTGCTAATTATAACATCTCCTTCAATCAATTCCAATTCCTATCTCTAATTTACCCCCACACTATCTTTATTCACTTTAACACTTGGCCTTTTAGCAGTGTCTAATAAACCATCATCAACATTTACAGAGGATTCATCATCAGCTACTTGTACATTATTCCTCCTTCTCTTGGTTCTTTTAGATCTAGGATTTCTTATATTGAGCTTTTTGTGCCAAGTCAACATGCTAAGAACCTTACCACACATAGAGCATGACCTGCAGCAGATCATTAAATAAAACCATACAGACAATTAGAAATTAATTGCCTTTATGTATATAACCATGATAATGAGAACCTGTGAAATTATACTTACAAGAAATCTCCTTCGCGTAAGGTCTGGCACTTTATGGCACAGTGAGTGCACCAAAGCATTGTGGACATGGCTAAATCTAATGAACAGAAAAAAACTGAATTTCTTATGTGGGTAGGAGAAAAATCAACGAAAACCCAGTCTCATTCCAGAGTTTTTGGTATGTTGTACGGTGTGATTTCTTGGGGTACAAGGAATATATAGGAGTCTTAATTCCTTGGGGAGGAAGGACTACTTGATCACCGACTATGATTTTTTCTGAGAAGATACTCTTACAATATATTAGACATGGGCCATGTATCCTTGAGAGTGAGTTCTTCGCATGTTTATGATGGGCTGGGCTGATTTTTGTCTATCGGGCCTCAACCGGGTATGATGACAGTCTTGAAAGATTTTTTCTGTCCAAGTGTGAAGGGAAAATAGTGTTTGTGATAACAGGATCCTAGCTAATTATTCCTCTCAATTCCATGAAATATTTTCTTCATTAGGGTTTTTAACAGGCATTCAACATCATCTAACAAATCCATAAATAAAACAATTTCACTCAAATTGTTTAAGAAACCCTACTTAACAGTGACAACAGGTCACTTTAGAATCTCTCCAATCACTCAAGAGGTGAAATAAATCTATTCAACAGACTTGGACACCAAATCCACCTGAACTGCTGTTGCTTGAGACACAGAAAACTGAAGAGAACTGAAAGGAAAGGGGATTTAAAGTAAAGAAGACTCTCTCTCCGTATGAGAAACTCACAGTTTGTTAGCATGTTACAAGGGAAAAGGAGAATTTCACAAGGCATATTCCATACCTCCTCAAAACAACACACCCCCACAATGCAACACCAGTTCGAACTGAAAAAACGTGGCAGGCCCTACTACTATGTTACACATTTTGTTCTTTTTCTATCCTGCGTTTTGTCTGTCACCACCCTCATTTACAAAGATCAGCTGGATGTTCACATACTAGGTTCTTTGTCTAACCCTTCGGCCATTGGTGTCACCGCCATCTGAAAGTTGGGCCCATACACTCCGCGACTTTCCACCTCCACTGCTGCAATCCTCCTCACAACCTGCCACTGTCTTCAGTAACTCTGATTGCAGTAACGGGCAGTTCTCCTTGAGGTTGGCAAAGCCATCTGACAGCATTACAGCTGCAGTAATGATGCCCAAAAGAGAATAAGAAAACAGTATCATGCACCAACAATCCATTACATATTGAACATTGAGCGTATACAGAAATATATACTGTACAGCAGTTGTTAAAAGCAGCAATTTACATTATGTAATGCTGTTAAGTTTCAAGTGATTTAGAAATGTTATTCATGTCATAAAAACCCTGACACACTTCCCTGGCGGGAACATCTTCTATCTAAATACCACATCAATTACCGTCATGGGAGAATTAATGGTCAGTGAGGAATTGTATTAGGCGAGATGCATGAGTTTAAAACACCATTGCCTGGCTACACAGATGTATGAAGTGAAACATAAATGCCATGGCAGTTAAATTTATGCACTCCAAAGCTACATCCAACACGGAGGCCCTTCTCCTACCACCACCAAGTGATAATTGTGCACAAATTTATGCAGAGGACTTATTTCTTTACTGATCTTCACCTCCAGATTTCACCATGGTCCTTAGCCTATCCCCTCATTTGACAACTGTGTTTATTTTGACAGCCATGCAATTCTCAATATAATGACAGCTACAAGAAATTACAAAGGGGAAACTAAAAATTACCTGCAAGGTTTTCAGCAGCAAATTTTAGGCAAACAGCTTTTAACTCTGTTGCATGATGACAGTCAGCCATGGTAAGGATGCTGGCAACAGAGTTCACAGATATATCCTTGCAGAGATGAGACCCACACATCAGTTTGAGTCTGTCCAGACCATACCTGTCTGCCGCAGCTAACAACTTTGTTGTTAATGTTTCAGATATGGAGGAGACAAGAGATGAGCTGGACGTCACCATGTTCACATCTTCAGTGAGAGTATCTCGGTAAACAAAGTGCAGCATAGCCTGTAGGGAATCACATAAGAAAAAAAATAAAGAAACACAAACCAACAAGAACACAAATCCTGACCCAAAATGCTTTTATAAGGCACAATCTTAGGGGTTATCACCTTGAAAACCTTTGGTTCTAGATCAGAAATGACAATCTCTTTTTCATCTTTCTCTACGCCATCAAAAAACTTGGATCGGAAAAAAGGAGATCGGGCAGACAGCACCAACTTATGAGCATGAAATTTTTCCCCTGCCACATTAAAAATAACATCTGAACCTTCCATATTATCGAGCATCATGCCAAAATGAGCTCCTATATCAGACTCTGGAACCTGAATTGAGTTTAACTGCGAACAATCTGTTGCAGAAACCACTACTCCAACAGTACAATTGATTTTCAAGCAATCATCCTTAAGGTAATCCGACGTTTCAAGCATTGCCCGTCTGAAAAATCGCTTGTATCCCCTGTAATAAAGCAAACAGGACAGTATTAACATCCAAGTCCAAAAGTTGCTATTGAATCATAAATAAGGACCTCACCTGACTCGTGTGTGTGTGTGTGTGTGTGTGTGAAGTTAGGAAAACTGGGAGATTGAAATTAAAATATATCGAACTTTTTACATATCAACATCAAGGTGAAGGAGGCAAACATACAATGGATATAAAAGAGACAAAGCAGGAGAAGAGAATAAAAACTAAGGGGGCAGTTGAATAAAATGAATCAAAACTTTCTGCTAAAAGGCGCCATGCAAAAGATTTGTCCTGCAACAGCAGAGACATGAGCTAAATTGAAATGTTTGTTCATTTGCTACTCGCAACTTTAATTTATAAATATTGATCACTCACGATTGTCCAACAATAAAATCAAAATCTTTATGAGCAACACAATGAGACTGAAGTCACCCTTTTCTCAGTTCTTTGTAGCCTGATACAGTCAGCGTTGGGTTTTTTTTCCACCAGTAATGATTGATAGTTAGTAAAAACTCCATAAAGAAAATCCACCCTCAGCTTTTCAAAGACCTCCGATGCATTCCCCACATGTTAACAGGCACTGCCATAGGATAAGAAGCCACATGAGCCAATTGGCTATTGGTTCCTCAAAGTGTGAATCAGAGATATAGTTCAATTGATCATACACAGAGAATCCAAAGAAATTTGAGTGCTCAGCAACTAATTTCTAAATCAATCAAGAAAAGAGTGTCAACTCAGGCACAACATTATAAAATTTAACCAAGTTGGCAGTGATGAGAAGTTGATCTACAAACCTTAGGACACTTGGATTGAACTTGTCAATCTTATGTGCATTACACTCCAGCAAAAATGATAATAGATATACAATTGAAATTGAAAAGGAAGCTGGATGAAATCTTCAAAAATTTTATCATGTGAACTTAACCCTTGAGTTAACGCAAGCAGGAAGTTGACATAAATACAGAAGAAACAAAATAAAACAACAGCCATGAATACAGCAAAAGCTATGTAAAATCATACTAGAAAGCATGAATAGAACCCTAGTACTCTAAAGATGCAAACTCTGGTGTTTTCTTTCTGTTCCTGACAAGTAACTAACCTTCAACGCCTATTCACAGAAAGTATACATAAAGAAAGTGGAACACTCTGAAGAGAAATATTTATCAAAGGAATGAAAACCATTAAAGAAAACGAAAACAAAAAGATGAAAGGGAAAAAAAGCAGGATGCAGGAAACTAGATGCTAAGATTGACCAGGTACAAGAGCTTCAATATGTTAAGAGTAGAACATATAATAGGAGGTCTAGAAAACTTATATTAAGATGCACAGTACAAATTTTACATACACATAGTGGAATAACATCCCAAGTTTAAGGAGCCCTTCTTTACCAAACCATCAATTCCAAACCTCCAGCAACTGAAAACTGCTTCCATTTTGAATTGTACAAGTTCATGAATCTTTGCATGGCAAATATTAACATAGATCCAGTAAAGTCTACAACACCCTAAAACTTCAGAAGACTTGAGCAGCATTTAACATTCTTCATTATCTGGTGTGTACTTTCCATACTTAAGAGTGGTTTCTATAAAAGGCAAACTAATCACACTGTTGTTACAGCAGTAGTGGGGGTCATTTCAATTTTAACATGAGTCCATAACTGATATGGCCTCTAGGATTTGAAGAAGAATAGACAAAATCACAGTGATTAAGTATACCTTAAAGATGAATGGAGGGAAGAACAGATTCTGCATTACAAACATAATCCCTTCCAAAATGGAGGGAAGTTCCAATTCAATAGAATCAGAACTAAACTGAATAAAGAGCTCATTAAAGGTAGGTTTATTCAATTCAAAGAACACCATCAAGCTCTAGAATAAAACAGCAAACTTGTAGGAATTACCCCTGTAGCTCTATCCTACAAGACAAAAATCCACTCCACAGAAAAAGAAATTGTACACATCATATGATGTCCAATTGACCAATAGCACAACTTTAACCATGGATAACTAATACAAACACCAGTTAGACCAAAATGCAGTCAATATGCACCCCATAATATCACCTTAACAAAATGCTTCAAGATTTCCAAACGTGTACAGAAAAAATACAAGCTAAAGACATCAGAGCGATATCTTATTTCTCTTCTCTTCCTAATTAAATAGCCCAATCAAGTACCAAAGCAATTCAACATCAACAACACCTAATATATCAATTCAGCATTTCTATACAGAAATTTTTCATCAAACTACCTCTAGAATCAACCTATCAAACACGTAACATAACGACACACCATTTTAACCAAATAACACAATCCAACGAACAACCAATTTTTAACATCAAGAACAACTTGCACACCACAATGCCTCTCAACCATCGTCACACATAAGCTAATCACACTAAAAACAATAACCCATCTAATAGAATCCAACCCTCACAAAAACCAGTCAAACACATACCCAGAAAAACCCCATCATCTACATTAACAAAAAGAACCACTCTTTCCAGCACAAAATCAAACCTCCACACGCCATCACAACAATCAACAGAAATTTACCCTCACGCAGCCCAATTACAACTAACGAACAAATCAAACACGCAGACACGAAAAACAAAACACCCACATAGAAAAAAACTAAAAAAGGAACCAAATGTATTACCACATGCTGCCACGATACTTGAGCGTATAAGGCCCACTCTCAAGCGACCGATCAAAATGACTATGAACTTTATGTTTCCCTTTACCACTTTGATCAACAAGCGTCAATTCAAACAAAGCCCTAACATCCGTCCCTTCGCTAGCCAACGCGATAAAAACCGAAACATGAGCTGAACTATCCTCCGGATTTTTACCATCGGGGTAAAAGTAAATCGCCCATTGATACCCTCCCACCGTAAAATTATCGCTCGCGATGTGCTTGCCTACTCCCATTCCTTTCGCTAGCGAGTACCCTTGGATTACGAACTTGTGCGAGCCATTTACCGTTTCGGTTACGGACCGGGAGGAGGTTGGCGAGACTAGTGGGTTCGGTTCGGTCATCTTAAGAGACTATGATTCATGGAATTAGGGTTTTTTGGTTGTGATTGCAGAGAATGAATGGGGATTTTACAAGGTGGGAGGATAGTCTAGAGCCTAGCTCAGGGGATAATATTAATGGGGGGTGGAGGAAATGACCGTGGTGGGCTTGAGGAAGGGGTGGGTTTTGATGACGTGGTGGTTGTTTATTGGATGGGTTGAGAAGTTTGGAGGTTGGTGGTAAGAAAGTGGAAAGGTTTGTTTTTTGTTAATGGGTACCGTTCCGCATGTGTTTAGCGGCGGTGATTGGTTTTTAAAATATTATTAATTTAGAAATATATTAAAATAATATTTTTTTTTATAAAATATTTATATTAAAATAATTTAAAAATATTAAAAAAAATAATTTTTAACAAACAAGGTTGAATTTCAATTTCTAACGGGGAAGTGGGATTTCTAGATGAAGATGATTGATGGTGTTCCAAAATGCATCATGTAGAGTTGTTGCCCTTCCCTTTGGATTGATTAGATTATGATGTATTAGAGATTATAATAATGATTGTTTTTTAAAATATTTTATTTTTATTTTGTTGTTTTTTAAAAACACTGTATTTCGTAAAATTTGTTATTTTTAAGTATTATAATTATCTTTTCACGCTAAAATATTAAATGTTGTATTTTTAAAGCGTAATAAGACAAAAATACGTTATTATCTGGCTTAACTGATCGACTAGTACATAATAATTAGTGAAATTGGTTGATTAATTCCAAAAATAATAAAGAAAATTTTAAAATTGTCAAAACCGGGGGCCTCAGTGAGATTTTTTATATCTAAAGATCTAATGGTCCGCGTTGCGACGTAGTGACTACTATAAGAAAAACAGCATCTAAAAACTCCTATAAATATTTGAGCATGATTCAACGGTCGGATCAAAAGTAATAACTCTTCTGATCTGTTATTCTAGTTTGACACAATCAGACCTTCTCTTAGGCCTAAATCTATTTTATTGGTCAAAAAATATATCTGCTAGGTCATCCGTATAATATATTTGGGACAAATCCTTATTTAGTTATGACAAATCTATACCTGATTACTCAAAATCACCCATTACCACAAGTTGAACAAAATAATTGAATTTTTACTTTGTAGCACCTCAAAAGCGTGACATTTGGTAAAATATTATATTTTTACTTTGTTGCTTTTTAAAAACACCGTATTTAGTAAAATTTGTTATTCTTAAGTATCATAATTATCTTTTCACGCTAAAATATTAAATGTTGCATTTCTAAAGCGTAATAAGACAAAAATACGTTATCATCTGGCTTAACTGATCGACTAGTACATAATGGTTAGTGAAATTGGTTGATTGATTCCAAAAATAATAAAGAAAATTTTAAAATTGTCAAAACCGGGAGGTCTCAATGAGATTTTTTATATCTAAAGATCTAATGATTCGCGTTGCGACACAGTGACTACTATAAGAAAAACGACATCTAAAAACTCCTATAAATATTTGAGCATGATTCAACAGTCGGATCAAAAGTAATAACTCTTCTGATCTGTTATTCTAGTTTGACATGATCAAACCTCCTCTTAGGCCTAAATCTATTTCATTGGTCAAAAAATGTATATGTTAGGTCATTCATATAATATATTTGGGATAAATCCTCATTTAATTATGACAAATCCATACATGACTACTCAGAATCATCCATTACCACAAGCTGAACAAAATAATTGAATTTTTACTTTGTAGCACTTCAAAAGCATGACATTTAGTAAATGCTATGCTTCTGAAGCGCAAAAGAGTGAAAATGTGTTATTTCATCAAATTATTTTCAAACGGTGTTATCCCATCATTTTTTTATGATCAATGTGCTAATTTGACAAAAAAACTTTTAACGGTTATATTAAAAAAAATTTATTGTGGTTTTAAAAAATATTTATAATTAAAATTGTTGCAAGATAAATTTTTACATATCTTTATAAATAAAAATATATCTGCATAAATAAATAAAATATTATTTTAGCTTTTACAAATGAAACACTTAATTATTTTAGTATCTTTTGATTATTCGATATAAACTATCACAGTAACAAATATTCTCTTAATATGTACGATAAAATGTTCAGAGTAGCTGTTCTAACAGTGAGTGATACCGTTGCATCAGGGGCTGGGCCTGATCAAAGGTGTGGTATCAGTTGTTGCTTCTTCTTTTTTCTAACATTTTAGCATCACCCGCACAGAAGCTTTCATACTTTCTTGATAGACTGATCAGTACCATTGATAGTTTCCTTGCCACCTCAAAACATACCATTAAAATATGATGATTTGCATTGTTTGATTTCTGTGACTGAACCTCTATTCAAGCTGCTTGTGGTAGTTTCGTTACTTTATTTAAAATCCAATATTTCAAGGTAATATACGTGTACGTCAAATCAAAGTTCATGGCATTCTGTCTTGTTTCCGTGTGTCTGCACAATTAATTTCTATTTCTATGTTCCTGATTGTATCCAAGCTCTGAAAGAAAATAAGCTAAAAAATGTTTGGAAATTTGCAGCGGCCCTAGGGCAGTGTCAGTCTCTGAAATTCCTCATCAGAAAAACTAGGCGGAGCAAGAGTAGTTTTGACAGCTGTTGTCTCAGATGATGTGAGCAAACTCAAGGCTGTTCTGCAGAAATGGAGTTATAATGATAGAATGGATCTCATTCTTGACTTGAATGCAACATTGCAATATTTTCTTTTACCTTTTTCTTTCTTCCTCTCCAGCATTTTCCCCTTCTGTACGTAATGTTATATTAATTACTGAAGGTGGAACTGGCTTTACCCCAGGAGATGTGACTCCTGAAGCTACCAAGGAGCTGATTGAGAAGGAAACACCTGGCCTTCTTTTTGTCATGATCATGCATGAGAGTTTGAAGGTACCTTATCCTCAAGCGTGTTCTTCCTACAGCTCAAAGCAGGAAATTCTACACGAAACTTGGTTATAGAACTAAGCTTTGGACTACCCTAAAATGGAGAAAATTACAATAATGTTTACACGAGGAAATATCGAGATTGAGTTTGCTTTTGAATCCAGTTAAGAGTTAATTTAGGCAAGTCCAGATAACTGGATGGGTAAAACCATGATTGAATTGACACTATCAAACTTAGATGAGATAATGTCAGGTCAACTTTAATAATTTTTAAAATTTTTGTTTAAAATAATATCATTTTTCTTTGATGTTTCAAACATCTACGTTTCATTTGTTTTTAAATAAACAATATCATTTGGAACAGATCCGGATTACCAACTAAATCATGAATGAAAACCTGCAAATCAAACCCTGGGTCAGGTATAATAATTTATTTTTCCAAGACAAATAATTCTACGTTATAGCTAATTGTGTAATTTGCCATAGCTCATAAAATAATTGCCTAGTTATAAGCAGGAACTACCAGTTACTTGGTTCGCAAGTTACTGGCCACATCCTAAACTTGGTTCGCAAGTAATTAGCAAAAACGCTAACTTGATTCGCAAGTAACTAGCAAATTACTAAGACTATATATATACCCGCATGCACATATTATATAGCAGTAAACAGTTGGAGAAGTAGGCCAAGGAGAGAAAGGAAAGATGCAGATATTTGTGAAAACCCTAACTGGGAAGACTATTACTCTCGAGGTTGAGAGTAGTTACACAGTTGACAATGTCAAGGCCAAAATCCAAGACAAGGAAGGTAACCCTTTTTTGTTCTTCCTTTTTCATATCATATCATATGCTTTCGTTGTTCTTTTTAACTAAGGTTGCCAAAGAAAACTGTGTGTGTAGATGGTCTAAATTTACATGGTGATTAATGTTGAATAGGAATTCCGCCGGAACAACAGAGGTTGATTTTTGCTGGAAAGCAACTTGAAGATAGCCGTACCTTAGCTAGTTACGATATCCAGAAAGGTTTGTTTCTCATTGTTCGTCAGAAAAATGCGAAGGGCTTCTGGTTTTTTGCAGTGATAGATTTTGTGAAAGGTTTTATTGATTGATCGTAGTTGGTGTTGTTGTTTAGAATCCACACTTCATCTAGTCTTGAGGCTTAGGGGAGGAAAAGGAGCTCCTAGCATGAAAATTGAGCCCTCCCTGAGGGAACTAGCTCGTAAATTCAATCAATACAAGCTGATTTGCCGCAGGTACACCTTCTGTCTTATCCTCGATGTTTAATATCCTAGAACTGATTAATGAACTCTTAGCTAGTGGGGCATACACATTGATTGACAAATTCTTGATTTAGAAAGTTAATATCATGCATGGATGGCCGTGTAGATTTTGTTTCATAGCCGGTTGAGATGCATTCCAAGAGTATAATCATCCCTTTTAAGATCACATTAACAGCTTATTTAAGCTAAACTCTCTGGATTAATTAAGGATCAAGAAAGTAATCCAACATGGACAGACTTGTGATCTAGCAAACCAGTACTGAATGTTTTTTAGCTTAGTACTGTTTTGGCTTGCTAGATGTTATTCTCGTCTGCCTCCCAGAGCTAAGAACTGCAGGAAGAAGAAGTGTGGCCATAGCAATGAGGTTATGATCAATTGTTTTTGCTTGATTTTCCATTATTTTCTTGTTTTGATTTCATTGTGCTGTGAGGACATGCTCTGATATCTTGTATTTTCTCTTTGCATGCAGCTGAGGCCTAAGAAGTTACCCCAGGGCTAATTAAATATGATCGTTTTGAAATTCAGGCCTTCTAGTTTCTACAGTAAAATGCCCCAGTCGAGATGCCTGCTTGCTGTTGAGCATTAATAACATTCAAACCTGTTATGGATTGAAATTTAGCTGTTTATCTATGTACTTTTGCGATCTAGCAACATAAAAATGGATCTAATTGAAAATATTTAGTACACATTGAGGACGAAATTGATGGACGCCAGGCAACTGGTGAACGGCAATATTCAAAATAAAAGGGTCTTTTTGCAATCAATTCAATAAATAAAGGATTACCTTAGCATTATGCAACTTTAAGAAACCCGATCACTTTTTTCACTCTTAAGAGTTTAACTACAGAAATAGGAAAAGGAGTGATTCGCTTTGCAAAATAAAAATGAGAAAACATGACGGATCAAAAACAACCAAAATAAGTGCAAAAGCGACAGCAGAAAGACCACCCAAAGCTTGAAAGTCTTCTGGGATAACTTCAAATCAGTCCCCATTCCACAGCCTCTTTCTCAATTAAGTCCCCAATCTGTACGTCTATCCGTCCTCAACGCATCCGTTAATCATCAACACATTCCTAAAATTATTCATACTCTTACATATGTTGTCTTTATGAGCTGTTAACACCTTTTTTACAATTTATTTTTTTTCTTTTCCAAAATTAAACTTTAACCAGAAATAGTTTTATTCGAGTTTAATTATTATTTTATTTTTTTAATATAATTAAATTTCAAACCTGGGATCCAGGATTAACTTTCTGGGTTGAGTAGAGTGTAGCAATTATGACCTAATTGACAACATGCTTGGGCATAAATGCAAACAGAAGGGCAGATCGGGGATTTGATTTGTTAAAAATACATACTAGGGACCTAACGGATAAAAAGGGTGTCTTCTGGGGACTAATATGAGCCTACCCAACCTTTCTAAGACTCCCAAATCTATTCGGGAATAAATCCCCTTCCCCTTTCAATGCAAACCCTAAAAAGTACCCAATTTCTCCAGCTATAAATATATTGTCTCACTCTCTCTCTATCTCCTTCGCGAATCTTCTCTGATCCATCAAATTCACTCTATCTTCTCTCTCTCTCCAATTACCGCAATTCGCTACTTGCGATTCCCAATCTCACAGCCAAGGAGTTACGGTTTTTGAAGCTGCTTGTTACCGAACTGAAAAGGAGCCGTCGTGGAGAAGACGAGAAGGAGAAGCAGAGGGGTTATTGTAAAATTACGTTTTTGCCCTTGTGATCTCGAAGAGCACAGATAAAAACGAATTCTGGATCCATGCCAAAGGTCTGTTCAAGCAGAAGTTCTAGCTTTTTGATTGCTTAGCTTGCCAACATTAGGGTTTTGTGATTTTGTTTCAAATTACAACTCTTCCATTCCTTCTTGCTGTAATGCGATTAGGTCAGCGAATGTAGAGAAATTCCATAGACTTAGCGTAGTAGTAGCGGCGGTGAGACTTGACCGGGTGAAAATTTTGGTTTATAGGATAATTAATGTGGCTATTTGTAATTTTTTATGTTACCAGAGCGGAGTTGGTATTAGTACGTGGAGTATCCGCAACAGTAGCTGTCCCATAGGTGCATTGATTGGTTGATGAGGTGTTGATTTACGTGTGCCTTCTGTGTGCTACTCGTCGAGCTTGGTAGTGGTCAACAGTTTCGAAATCTTTAGATATTCTTGAAAGGAAGGGGAAAAGATTGGTCATTCGATAATCGTATATGTAGGAGAGGTTTGTGGAGCTGAATATGATCTGGTGTGGTATACTGGGATAGAGGATAGTGTTTTCATTAAATGGAGGGAGAACATTGCCTTGCATAGCGCATCAGCTCTTTTTTTTCTTTTCTTTTCTTTTTGTGGGTTTGTTGAGTGTTGACTAGGGGTGTTTTTATAGTCCAGTTTGGCTGGCAATTTATTTATGCTACACATGAGCAGTATAACCAAAAAATTGTCTAATCAATTAGCTCATCATTTTCGAAAAGCTCTGGGAGCTTATTTCTGATGGGTAGTTGTTGAGGTTGTATCATAACTCTGACAAAGGTATCACTAGTTGGATGGGTTCCCTAATATAAGGGGCTGTTTATTGAAATTCTCGTCCTATGAATCATATGTGATTTTTAAGCTGCCAAGTCTCCTTGTTGCATGTTCGAATTTTTCCCAATGTTTTGTATGGTGTTTGGAAGGATGGTCATTATAGATTCCCTTGTTTCCCTGAGGTTTAAATAGATTCCCCCAATGTTTACCTTTTCTGTTGATTATAGAATATCCATTGACCCCTTCAAAGTATAGTGGCCTTAGAAAAGATAGTGAATTGATGTGTAAATCTAATGTGCTATAAAATGAAGGAAATAAGCATTGAATGCCCACTTGTTTGTTCAGATGTTGCCTATAGCGTGAATTTTTTATATGAGTCATGCTATTCATGACCCTTGGTGTGATCATTTGTTTAGTCTATCTTCAGCAGCAGTTTTGTTATTCAAATATCTTGTTCTGTAGATACTTGGATTACAGTATAAATTGACAAGTAGCTACTTGATGCATTCTTTGTTTATATACTGAAATGCTTTTTTAAAGGCATTTGATAGTTATGAAGCATTTTTCTCTTGTGATAAATAACATGCAGTTGGTGGTTCACCTTCTCATTAAACATTGACCCATGGATCCAGAAAGCAAGAAGTTTGGAAGAGGTAAGAATTAGTTTTTAGAATATTTTTGGCTTGTTGCCCGTTACACCTACCCCCTCTTGATTTTAATGGTTGATGGGCGTTGTGTCCTAGGGTTATCATCATTACTCATTTCAAATCATTCCATAGCTGGGTCATTCTATCTGAACATGGAGATGTAGGTATCTTGTATTGATGTTACAACCTGATGTTACAAATATTTTTGAGGCCAAGTATAATTTTTTTTGCTCTCCTCCCAACCAAACCAAAATGTTATTATATACTTATACCAGAGCTAACATGGAGATGTAGGTATCTTGTATTGATGTTACAAATATTTTTGAGGCCAAGTATAATTTTTTTTTGCTCTCCTCCCAACCAAACCAAAATTATACTTATACCAGAGCTGAAACAATATCTCCAAGTCTATCATCTACCACATCATCCAAAAGAAAGTTAAGGCCAGCAGTCCTGTACTGTAACTGTGAGAAGTGAAGAGAATATGGCTGGAGGTTCATGTGGGGTGTGAAAATTGCTGTAAATCTTATCCAAGAGCATAATATTTAAACAAATATATAAGACTAAAAGATTGTAGGTAGAATTGATTATTAGGTCTATAACCATAACTTGGCCAAAAACGGAGAATGATTATTAAAATATTCAAGGGCACTTCTGAAATTCTCCATTTAGAAACATCAAATATAAATCATCTTCCAAAACGGTTTAAATTCTTTAGGAGGGATGAAAAAACTAGGTATTTTTTTAGCAATGTGCCTTATTGATCACTGACTTGGTAATGGCTCATCTCGCAATCATCTTTGTATAAATTCATTCATGTGATTGCATGTAACGCTTGCATATGCAACTGAGCTTTATCTCTACCCCCTTGTTTTTATGAATCAAGAAAAAAACTCATCTTACCCCCATTCAGACTTGTGCATTCAGTTGACCTGCTCAATTTATCATTTCTAAATATCTGAAAAAGGAAACACCAGATGTCAAGCTGTCTTTATTTATTCAAAGCAATGCAAGTATTTTTTTTCCCTAATGTCATTTAAATACAATAAACATCCTTCATCCACTTGAAGAAGGGAAAGGGTCAAGAAGGTATTCATAAAGAAGGAGCTCAGAATGTGAAATGAATATATAAGTGAAGCTTGGAGAAAAAAAAATTGAGGTTTACCTGATATTTTGTTGCATACACTGATGAGATGGTGCCCTTTTGAAACTTCAGGACCAAGAGAGCTGACTGGTGCCGTTGATCTTATAAGTCACTTCAAATTGTTGCCCCACCATGAATTTTTCTGCAAGAGGTCACTACCTTTGTCAATTGCAGACACGCATTATCTTCACAATGTGGTGGGAGACACTGAAATAAGAAAAGGAGAAGGGATGCAACTGGATCAGCTTATCCAGAATACCTCCAGAGATAGTAATGCACACATAGAGCCCTTTGACCTAGATGTACTTAGGGAGGCCTTCCAACTGAAGGAAACTACTCCTATAGATTTGCCTTCTGTAAGAAATCTATCTTGCCTTGAATTTTGTGGGTTTATCAGTCACTTTAGTTTAGTGTTGCAAAATTGGCATTGGTTCATAACACCAATGTATTTTGACATTTAGTACTATTTTGTTTGGTGTCCCAATGTATTTTTATTTATTTATTTATTTTTCCCATCCTCTTTAGGCAGAGAAGGGGACTCCTACCATAGCCGGGAAATCAAAAGTTGAGTCCAAGGACAAGGATAGGAAGCATAAAAAACACAAAGAAAGAGATAAGGAGAAGGAGAAGGAGAAGGAGCACAAGAAACGTAAACACCGTCATAAAGATAAAGATCGAAGTAAAGACAAAGACAAGGAGAAGAAGAAGGATAGAAGTGGACATCATGATTCTGGTGCTGACCATTCCAAAAAACACCACGATAAGGTTAGAACTTACTAGTTTGCAGCTACTGCTTGAACATGACGCGGCCTATAAAATTGTAGTTAAATTTATAGACTAAGTTACTTTTGTATGGTGTTTGACATCTATAGTAAACATTTCAACTTCCTTTGTGCACAATAACTCAAATCTCTATTCAAATAAATGTCACATTCACCATTGACAATTAAAAACTAGTAAATTTGCTGATGGCTAGGAATGAACTGCAGTGATTGGTGATTTTGACATTAAATGTTTTATGCTCAATGTCATTGCCAATATGGACTTTGTTGTTGTATGATTTCAGAAAAGGAAGCATGATGGAGATGAAGATCTCAATGATGTGCACAAGCACAAAAAAAGTAAGGTAATGTATATTTGTTTGAAGTAATGGTGATTTTGCAGTATGTCCAGTCTCATCTCTCTCATTTTTGTTATGAATTACTTGGCTGCTTTTCGTTTCTTAGTCCCCCATTCTCCTTAAATAAGCTCTCTGTTTTGTATTTTGTTCTCTTGCAGCATAAGAGCTCAAAGATTGATGAAATTGGTGTGATAAAGGTAGCAGGCTGAAACAGTTGCGTACTATAGTTCATTTTTGTTTGAAGTGGTTGTTGTTGACAGTTTGGAAGGGGTTTTGACTTGAAGTTGTCCATTGTTTTGAGGTAGTTACTTTATCAGAATATGATTTCTATCCTTCTTCTGATTTGACGTATGAAAACTAATTTTGTGAATGTGTACCCATCAAACTCCAGAGACTCCTCCAATAAACAAGTAACAGATTTATATTGAATCATTCCACTTGCTCAAGCTGATTTAAATCATTCCTCTTTGAAAGAAAAAAGGAAGTTCTCCTTGGGCATAATCTAAAAAGTTTTGTGCATAAATAATAACCATGGATGATTTCTTGTGAGGTACCCAAACAAAGTAGCCTCTCATCCTCAACACTGTGCATGCTCTCTCATCTCCAGAGCATTACTATGTCGTTTAGTAGCATCAATTATGTGATATAAGTATAGCGGTGATAATCACTTTTGTTATTTTTCATCATTACCATTAAGGTGTTTCTTACGTTTTGTTCTCATTTTTATGCAGAGTAGGTTTTGAACTGACTGAAAATGTGAAGATGGTGAATTCACCAGACAAGAACATTTGCATGCCAGGTTGAGATTTGCTGAAAATGGAACTTTGTATCATAACAATGGTCTAGTATAGTTGCTGGTAATAGGGAAAACTTCCCTTAGTTCTTATGGTGCATTGGATATTTCCTCGTGTACACATTATTGTAATCATTTCTCCATTTTAGGGTAGTCCAAAGCTTAGTTCTATAACCAGTTTCGTGTAGAATTTCCTGCTTTGAGCTGTAGGAAGAACACGCTTGAGGATAGAGATTGTGTATATTGATTAATTCCTTTCTTCCCCCGTATTTTGTGGCAACAATTGACATACATCTTAGTTAACCAATAGGATCTTAATGGGGCTAGGGTTTTTGCATGCTGTCTTGAATGTTCTCTTCATTCAGGGCGCTATTCGTGTAACCGAACTGCAGAACTAGGAGAGATTATAGTTAGGAAACTGGGGAAATTTTTGTTAATGCTGATGATTCGTTTTGAGGTCAACTAGGGAATGATACTATCTTGTAATATATACGAGCAAAATGGGATTGAGTGGGAATTCAAAGCTCTTAATGATCACAGAATAATTTCGGGACTGAAACTCATTGATGATTGATTGGTGTGAGCTGTGTTTGTATCCTAGCAAATCCCTAAAATGTGTCAGTAATGTCATCTACTCAGATAGTAATTTGATTTTCATCTTGTTTTCTGATTCTTTTCAGAGCAAAACTCAGACTCGTAACTGTTGTTGGTGGCCTTGCTTCTTTTTATTGTTAGACTTGAGCATTACCCCTCTCTAACCTTTGCCACTTGAAAGCTGAAAGGAGTCGAAGAATAATTCCATTTATTATAGTTTATATTCTATTATTTATAAAATTAATTTCACATTATTTATTGAAAAATATTAATTTATGTAATACTTTATTTGTGAAAAATACATAGAAAGAATGCATCAGACCACACGACGTGCTCCTGTGCAAATGCATTTGCTATTATCATGCAGAAACCTGAACACATCTGCAGCTACTCTTCCATTTTTCTAGCAAAGCATGGACGGGAGCTTGTGTTTTCCAACAGCTTGGTCATCTTCTCAGAAGCTTCTGCCCGCTGTATTTTCAACTCTTCATTTCTTCTCAGCTCCAGCTGTAATTCTTCTTCCAACATCTCCTTCTCCGCCCCCTTCAGATCTGCATCGAAGACGCTTTGCTGATATTCAAGAATCATACTCTGAATTTCATGCATTCCAGCCTCTCTGATTTCTAAGAGAGTTTCCTTCTCGTGGGTTACAGCCTGAAGTGCAAGTTCCATTTCCTCCACAGATTTGGATCCCTTCTGTATATCCGTTTGTACAACTTGCATTTCACCCTCTATCTTACCCAACTTTTTACTCAAAACATCAAATTCTTTCTTTATAAGACCAAGATTTTCGCGGGACAGCTTCATTTCATTCTGTATCTTGGTCTTCTCTTCCTCGGACTTCAATAACTCTGTAGCTTTACCGCCTAATTGCCAATTTCTCTGTGAGGTATCAACATTCTCAATGTTATCTATGGGAAAAAGGACCTTTTCACTCTCCTGTCTCTGATTCTCCTCCATAAGTTTGGATTTCAAAACTGCCAGTACGTTCTTCAATTCAATTTCAGATTGTTGAATCCTTCCCATGGTGGCCTCAGATTCTTCCTTGCAAACTTGAAGGCGAGCCAGCTCTTCTTTCTTTTTCTCTAGGTAAGACGTTGAAGCATTTACCCTTGCCTTTGCTCTGTGTTCTCGCTGTTCAAAGTAAGCAATTGATGAAACAAAGCTTGACACGGAATATCTCAGTGCTGATAACTTCTTATCTACAAGAGCTCTTTTCTCTTGCATTTCAGAGGAAAGTAGCTCAAGGGATCGAAACTCTTCCTGTTTTATCTGAAGCCCTTCTTCTGTTACTTCAATTTCTCTCAGAACTTTATCAAACTCAATGAAAGCTTGCTCCGCGTTCAGTGGAGATGCAGGAGACTGAAGACATTTCTCTCCATCAACTTCCATTAGTTTCTCTCCAACTCTGTTCCGTTCATCAGAAGAAAGCAATCTTCTCAGTTCATCCCTCTCATGCATAGCTATCTCATACAAACCCATCAGCTTTTCATTTTCTTCATGCGTTTCCATAAGCTGCTGCTCTAGGTTCTCAACTGTTTTCATCTCCCTCTCACGTGCATTGGCAAGTTCAGGAGGACTATCATTATCATGAACTTCCATGCCATTTTGTTCACTCTCATCATCATTCACGTTCTTGTAGTTACTTTTTGAAGCTGCCCGTTCATACATTTCAATGAGACTATTTTTTTCCTCAATCAAAGCTTTTAGTTTTGACTGTAGCTCCTTGTTTGCCTCAATAAATGTTTCAAGCTTCAACTGCAGCTCATTATTCTCCGTAGACAATGTAATAGCTTTTTCATGAGCTTCAGCTTCTTGTTGACTTGCTGCGGCAATGGCATCAACCATTGTTTTGAGCTCCACATTGATAACTGATGCATCAGTTGACAAAGGAAGCTCAAGTTGCTCTGTTTTCTCGTTTGTGGCTCTAAAAAATCTCTCTTCTTCAAGTTTCATCATGAGATCATTAACATGCCTACAAAATAATCTGGTCAGGCAGACAGCATTTCAAAATAGTACAGTACATTCGCACATACACACTGCTTATTAGGTATTTGAGTCTACATAAACGTACATTCATCATCAGCTGTGTAATCATGCTAGAGGTAAAGTAACCAAACTTGTTCATTGAAAAATTAAATCAATTGAAGTTTGAAAATTTTATCAAGTGAAAGAATTAAGAGTCAATCCATTACCTTTCTAGTCTTTCCTTCTCTTCAAAACAGAAATCCAACTTCTTAAGGAGCAAGTCAATTTCGGCCTGGTTTTGAATAACCTATAATACATAAATAAAAAATCTGTCACGTGTACCTTGTATCAAATGAAAGCCGCATAAAAGTTTGTGAACAAAGAAGCAGAGTGGCGGACCTGTATGCGGAGGAATTCGTTCTCCTCTTTAATTGAAGATTGACAAGGTGATCTTGGTTCCTGTGTCAACAATAGTTATTTATATCCATAAAGTCTTTGGTGCCAAAACCGTGCATGAGTAATACAAACACCAAAGCATACATAGTTCGTAAGATAATTCAAAAACATACACCAAGCACTTGCCATTATAATATGATTATCTAGAAACAAAATTGTAATTTCAAACTGAATCATTCTAAAATCAGGAGGCAGAATTTCTGCTTTTCTTTCTCTTTGTTTTTTTGGTAAAGATGATGTGGATCCAAGCAAGAATTCCTCAACAAAACTATCGTTGTAACATCCCGGGGATGGATGAAAAAGCAAAATTCTGAAATCTACAGTGGTGAATACAATATTCTCTGAATATCATATTACAGCGTCATTCATTTTGTGCTACAGGATGGCTGCAGGAGAGAAATACCATCTAGGAACTTCCTGATGCCTACGCCTGTGCACATGCCCCTCTTGTTGTGAAATCAAATTTAAGTATCAAGCAGTCAAACTACTAATTATGCAAGCAGTTAACCTGAATTTGAAGTTTGAAATATAATTATCTCTACAATGAATAAACAGAAATGCAACTACTGAAATCATACTATTTTAAAAAGTTTTTGAGGTGAAAACCAAACAAAGAACTCTTGCAACAATGAAGAAGAAATTAGCACCATCGTCACCAGACTTTCATGAAAGAGTACAACCCATTAGCTTATTTTACATCCCATCTCAATAAATGTAATCAAACTGATACGCTAAGAGTTAAATATATGTGCCAAAGTGGTTGCACTGTTGTGAAAAATGCTTTGGAAGATACATCTGCTTGAATTGTACCTGACTCAAAATTGGTGGATCATCATGTACTGCTGCTGTCTCCATGTCTAAGCTAGTTTTCTGTAGTCGAAAGAAATTAAAAAACTCACAGTTAATGAGAAAAAATAAATTCTAAATGTAGCCATGCATTTTCAAAGTTCACAGTAAAGCTTTTGAAGAACCTGAACTGCCAAGGAATCTGATTCATGCATAAGTTTCCAATCCAGTGCTTCTAGTAACTGCATATACAATCAGAAGATGTTTTAGAAAGGATAATTTGACTGAAAACAGCTTAAAACATGTTTAGACATTGTTTCCTCTACCTTATTCTGTAAGACCATGATTTGTTCATTCATCATCACCCTTTCACCTTCCTCACAAAATGACTTTAATCTGTGAAGTATAGCCAAAATAAGTATCCCCATTTAACGGGAAATGATTTCAGAATATATCTTGGACATAAAAATATTACTTGAAATCTGTTCTTTGCAAACAAAAAGCTATAAAAAGAATATTCAAGGCCCAATCAGGTGCATTCCTGTTTTATCAGGTTCAGTTAGTTGGAAATTACTGTTTATTGCTAGCAGAGATGTTTGACCTTGGTTTTAGTTGCTAATATTATTAACTTTTTTTAGCCTAATTTTGACATAAATCTACATCCAGCTCGAATTTCATTGAATTGACAACCAATGTATATGTATCGAGACCAATATAATTTGCCACTTTACTGAGAAAGAGAGTTACAGAGGCTGAAAAAGACATGCCTTCTAATTTCTTCCTTTAGACGCAAATTTTCTGTGGCAAATCTTGTGACTTCTTGGTTGCGATCAACCTGGGTTCGTAAAACTTCAATTTGCTTCAGATGCTCCTCCTTTTCTTTCAACAAGTGTGTTTCAGCTGAAATCTTTCCAGCAGAAACTGCCTCTAGCCTCTTAACTCCTGCCTCTCGGAATCGTAGTATCATTTTTAAGCTTTTTATCTCATCCTCTCTCTGTTTGGTCTAGTGCATTTGAAAAAAAAAATCAGAAAAAATTTCAGATCATTAATTAAATCCAAGCAATATGTTTCGCACATACCAGTTGCATAACTGCTTGATTTTCAGCTGTCAATGCCTTCAAAGCTATGTCCTTATCCTTTTCTCTTCTAAAAGCCCCGACAAGGGCAACTTCATAATCTTTCTTCTATAAAAGTACAGCACAAAAAGAATTTTAGCTGAGAGTCATTCAACAATTCTGTGTTAAATAGTCAAGGTTAAGAACAAGCGACGGGTACCTGAGACATCCTATTTTCAGACATAAGCGGACTAGATGATCCATGAAACCCTTCCCACTTAAAACTTCCAGGAGATCCGAGAAAGCTTAAGGATGAAGTATCACTATCTAGATTTTCAGCTCCCCCATTGACTAAACTACGCAGTCGGGACACTTCTTTCTGAAAGTATATGAACACATATGCAATCATAAGCAGTCAAGATGGAAAACCTAACCTTGTCGCTTTCCTTGGAACAATATTGAGTTATTTTAGGTAACAGTTATCTAATAATGTTACTAAAACAATGTACAGTGTTATTTTAGCTCTGAAATAAAGAAGGCCTCATAAGACGAGGGAATCTCATTTGAGCACAATACCTTAAGTTGTTGAATTTGCAGGCGCATCAAAATAACATCTCCTGATGCATCTTCGTTAACAATTGCCTGGAGGAAAAGTAAAGCAGTGACTTTCTGTGTGCATAGCAATGGCTGACATTAAGAACTTACTATGTACCAATAATGTTTTGGAAAGCCCCACCAAGCAGCTTCAATTGGGACTTTTTTTACTATAAGGGAAAGAAAAGTATGTGCGAAATTTTAATCTTTTACAATAGTATCAGTTACAGAAAGCTAGGCTTCGCTATTTCATGACCGCTGATAACCAGGTATAGATTATATACAAACTTAAAAGCAAGATCACATACATTATTTTTTATGAATTTTGCTCGTTGTGCAAATTTCAATGTGCTTAACGTCTCCAAAGAGCAACTGCAAGGGACCCAAAAAAAATGTTATACTGAAATGTGAACACCCACATACAAATATGCCATGCTTGTTAAAATTTATTTTTAAGTTTGCACGAATGGCCTAGCAAGAAATTAAGAGAAACCATTATGGAGAACAAGATAAGCAACTAACCAAAGAGATGGACTGATATTTGCAATTATGATGGTTTTTGAATTTCCTCCCAGAGAATCCTGAAAACAAAAATGATTAGATAGAAGTGCATATATTAGCAATTCATATCATGATAAAGGAAATTAAAACTTAATAGTCAAGACATTTAATGCAAAATTATATTCCAAAATGATAGAACTTTATCTCTTCAAAAAATAAATATTAAAAACTCTTCAACTACACCACAATCTTCTGTAGGCCATAGCAGAGAGATTCTCTAATTCAGTCCATACTTTCAATGCTTCTACTACTTTCAAAGACCGTCATCGTCACTTATGCTTGGCAACCCAAGAATCTTATGATAATTAAGGTCACCATACTTCCTAAACTCAATTTAGGTGGATAACTACAGTGCATCCAACCAACCCTTATTCTTGAAGGTAGAAATTAATTGGGATGGAAGGAGGACGAATGCTTCCACACAGAGGGCTCACACAAAAATTAACTAAAAGTTGCAAGAAAGCAGGAATTATACTTCGATTCATGCCCACAGAATTCAAAAGGAACTTTTGCTTCAGCTGAAAACAAAATATAAAAACTCTGCCAAATGTATTCCAGATAGACATTTTGCTGTTGTGTATGAGATTGGTAGGATATACTTCTGATATTTCAAATTCAAGAATTAAACATATTCTATTTTAAAAAGTATACCTGAAGCAAAAATGTGAGCTTCGAATCCCGATAAGGAACATGGTGCGACTTGCCATTTGATATACTTACAAGGTTCATAATAACAAGTCTGCAAATATCAAAATCATCTAAATGAAATTAACAGTTGGCTTGAATTCATACTTTGACTTCACATATAAAATAAGTCTTAAAATAGTTTTTTATAAATAAATTAAGAATAAGTTAGAGACCGCACCCCAATGTCGAAAGTGACTTGTTAATATTGGTAGCTTCCTTGAGACGTTCACCTTCAGCACCAGAACTCTTTTGCCTGTGATGATAAACACAAGGATAACAAAACTTAGATTGGAAGTTTTACTAATTAACTTCTTCAATAAAATTATTTTTCTATTCCACATCACATCACCTCTCAGATCCTGCTAAATCAACAAGATTAAGCTGAGCAAACCGATGATGAGTTACGCCTTGGGATTCCCACTGATAACAAACCACCGATTAGAATTGCCATATCAAACCAGCCTAATTAACAGTATTCAGAATCACTTATTTTCTTTCATACTTAAAACCAAATGTCTTTAAGGAATGAGATAAGGAAGGCATTCAGAATATGTTGCTTGTCAAGAATAAATGCAAATGAAGACTCTTGTATGATTTCTTTTCAATTATTAATATATATTTTTTTTTGTTGAGAAAATCGACTAACCTTACTTTCAATGATGCATGTAAATACACTATGAGAACGACTACTTGCACGATTCATATTTGTGGCTGCTACTTTTCTATTTGCTGCACCCTGAAAAAACAGTACACGATACTCGGTTAAGTAAAATTTTGAGGAAATAAAAGAAATAAGTATCCATGTAAATGTACAAGTTGGGATTTAATCTAAGAAAGAATTCTTCTTCCAAGTAAACTTTTTGTATCATTGACTTTTCCCAATCTTCCAACAAGAGTTTCATACTTAGGACAATGTAGTTCTTGCTTCATATTACACAATTTTTAGAAGCTTTGTGCTTGATCTGATAATCAGAAACAGTTGGAGATTTCAAAACAGAATACTGAATGAAAATTTATTTCTCACAGTAAGCTTGCTTCGAAGAGCACATACATAGTGTTAAGGCAATTTGTATACCTGAATAAGTTGATGAAGCACATCTCGAGCACTTGCAACTTCTATCTCCTTGAGATTCTCCACATAAACCCCTTTCTTCACATCTTCTCTTATCTGTAATAATAATGTCCACCGAATATTGTTAATTTCACCAAAATGCTCAATTAAAGAAAAGTAAGAGGAGTGCAACTTCAAATACACGCACATGGTTTAATACAGTTCAAAAGAAAACTAATATAAAGAGAGTTGTCAATGGTGTAAACATATAAAAAAAATTTGAGGGTTTTAGAGCTCTTTCAGTGCAGAGTTCTTTTCCAAATTGCAAATTGCTTTTTTTAATGCAATCAAGAAAAAACAAATCAATTGAAGAGATGCAGACTTCAAGAAGTAACCTATACCTGCAAGTTGGTAGATGACGGGTCCAGGAGATCAAGAATCTGTTCGTTGTATATTTCCAAGAAAGAGCATTTACAGGTAAATTTTATCTTTTCATCTTTACGAACCTCTTTTTCCTGATACAAATGATCAATTAAAAACCACAATTAGATTCCTTTCACAGAAACCGAAAAAAGTTAATGCACTGATGTATATTCAGCAACCCTAAAAATAGAAAGCTAATTTCTACTTTCAGCCTTTGGCCATCGGTTTGAATATGAATTCTGTGAATGTGGAAGGAAAAAAGGCCTGCAGCAAACCTCCGCCGCTTAGCCAACAAAAAGATACCAGATATGAATAGAATAAACATAAGTCTATGAAATCTTAGAATCAGTTAAATCCAACTCATGATAAAAACAAAGGAAGGGGAGAAAGCACAGATCTTTCTTTTATGACCGTGCAATTGGGCTCATCTTTTCAAGATTAGCTAAATAGTAGCACATGAAAACTAATGCTTTGGAAATAGTTTGGGAATAGCTCACTCATATCCAAAAAACAAAAATTAAACATATTCATGGTCAGCTTGATGTCCAAGAGGAAAATCAAAAACCTTCTGGATTCTTGAGAACAAATACTCAAACACCCTAGGTGTCATTCCACAATTAACACTATGTCTTCGAGTCCCTCCCTCGATGTCTCCAAGCATTGTATGAGTCTTTCCACTTCCCGTCTGCATATATACACAATAGATTGTGTATTAACGAATGTTAAAGTCATTTTAGCTAAAAAAAAAACAAAATCTATAAGCCCTTCACAGCATTTCATTCCAATCAATCTATCTCAAATACTGAAAACTAGACTACCACATTAAAATTAAAACCCTTAGCAAAATCTCACTTGGCCATATGCAAACATGCAGCTGTTGTAGCCTCCCATACAATTGTCCACCATCGGCAATCCAGCCATTTTGAACATTTTTTCCTGTTACACCACATTAATCAAATTAACCATGCCAATTAAGACTCTACCCCAAAAAAAACCAAACCCATTTTCCTTTCAGAGAAAAAAGAAAGAAAGAGGTGGATACCTGGCTAACAGTTTCATCCGCAACAAGATCGAAAGTAAACCGTGACTCTGGATGCCCGGTCCAAGTAATTGTCTGACAACTTTCTTGCCTAACGCACTTGCCATGCCCTTGAACAGATATTTCTGAACTGCTTAACGGTCTTAATCTTATAATAACCTAAAAAAATTAATCAAATAACAATAAATTAAACAAGATTGTAGCTTAATTGAATAGCAAAGCCACTTAATTTAAAGCTTGAATAGCATCAAATTGTGATATTTCTGACTAAATCAACACTTTTTGAAAATCCAGGAACCAAAATGACAAGCAAAAGCAAACCTGAACAAATTCAAAAATAAATAAATAAAAAATAACAACCCATATCACAAGCATAACCTTAATTTAAGCTTAATTAGGCTCAAAATATGATATTTGGACTAAATCATTACTTTTTTTAAATCAAGGAACAAAATGAAAAGAAAAGGGCTAACCTGCACGTTATGTTCCTTCCAGAATGAAGGATCCTCGGAGAACTCAAAGCTCTGAGCATGCCGCGGCACCGACACCACTGATCCTGTAACGCCACCGTTGTCGTCCTCCTCCCAGTCATCAATCCTCCGGGCTGCTGACATGGCAACCAAGGATTGGGCGGAAGCAAGGTTATGATCTCGAGAGACGGATTTCAGTAGATCTGGAGTGCTCGGCACAGATTCCGAGACGGACCGGTCATGAAACCCGAACCGGCTCTTAATCGCGCTCGCCGTGTCCGATAGGAAAGGCATTTTAAGTTGGTTGGAAAATCTAGGGCAAGAGTTAGGGGTGTTTGGGAGGTGAGAAAATTCGAAGAGAAACGAGAAGAAAAAAGAGAGTGTTTCTTTCTTTCTTCTTTCCTTCCTTCCCTCCTTTCTTTCTTTGTTTTTTTTCTTTTTGAAAATGAATTTTTGAGGGAAAATGAGGATTCGGGGGTGGGAGTGATCGGACGGTGGAGATAGGTTTAGATGAGCGGTTAGGATGGTTTGGATTTGAATTCTGGAGACCGTTTGAGTTTTGAAAAGGTGGATTTTTGGAGGAGAACGAAATTACTGGAAAGTCCCTGTCTCTAACGGTAAGATGATGAACATATGTGAATAGCATGTTTGGGAAGGTAGTTACTGTTATTTTTTTAAAATAAATTTATGCTGAAATACATTATAATGATATTTTTTTATTTTTAAAAAATTATTTTTGAGATTAACGCATCAAAACGATCCAAAATATATAAAAAAAAATTAACAAAAAAAATTTAATTTTTTTGGAAACGCGGGTACAACCGCGTTTCCAAACACTTAAATCTATTCATTAAGATTTTATTATGATTGTTTTTTTTTTGTCTAAATTAGGATTTATAATTTGTGTTTATTTTTGAAGTTTTGATATCAATATATTTAGATAATGTTAATATTCTAATTTCTCATTCCGATTTATTATGATAATTATTTATAAATAAATTTTTTTTTATAATATGTAAGATAATCATGTTTATTTATTTTTTATTATGATCGGATATAGTACAATTATACTGGTATGTATAACACAACGGTATGTTTATTATAGCAGTATAGATTCTGATTAGAATAATATATGATGTTATTTTTTATTTTTTTAACCTCAATTTTTTATTTGAATTGTATTGTTAAAATAAAGAAATTATTAGATAAATTTAGTTCGTCACATCATATGTAATTTACATAAATAGATAATATAAATTATTTTTTATATTTGTTGTCCCATTCTCTGCAATGCCCTTTTTTACCCGCCGTGCTCTCTTTCTTATATATTTGTGTTTTGTACAGCAAGTTGAACTATCTACCTGAGATTGATTTTGCTCTTGCAGTTTAACCGAATTTGGCAATGTCTTCTTCATTTAGGGATTCCTTGCTTTTGCTTGTCTTTGCCCCCGTTTGGCATTGGGTTTTAAAAGGGGTGGGCTAAATTTTGAAATTTTTAGCATGAGCATAATCGGTGGTGTTTGGTATTGTGGTAACTGTTATGATTGTAATTTAAAAAAAATAGTTTTATAAAAAGTGTTTTTAGTTGTGATTAGTTTGGAAAAATATATGTTTTGATTAAAATTATGGTTGAAATTGAGGTTGAACAAAAAATAATTTAATATGTTTGATTAAAAATTATGGTTCAATTTGATGTTATAGTATAATTACCTAAAAAGACTTCATTTATAATATTAATAAACAATTATATAAAAAGTAATCTTACAACCAATAAAATGCCATGGATATATGTTCAAACCCATTGAAAAAGAGTTCTACTACAAATATTGACCAAATTTGAGTTTTTATACAGACAAATAATGGCTTTACAACAGCAATGCCCTACATTTCTAAGTTCTAACTCTTTCATGCCCCTTCCCTTGCCCCCTCGTATTTTCCCCATAATTCAATGGTTTCCTGTATAAAGAGACACAACCATCACTTTAATTGTTGTTAGCAATAATGGTTTCCTGTAAGGTTGTTGTGTGCAGTGAAGAGAAATGAATGTAAAATGAATGAAAAGAGCAACAAAAGAGGAGAATAAGCTGGTAAATTCTCCATCTTTGTTATCTCTAGAAAGTTCAACATGTGATTGAACTTGCAAGAAGTAGTATTTTACGGCTTTTTTAAAATCACGATCCTACCTCAACAAAATAGGAGGACCCGCATTTTAGATTTTTTTAGCATGTGGTAACCAAACACATATATCAGTATGTTTTCAAGAAACACAAACACTACCGCATAGACAAACGGATGTAGTAGAGAAGAAACATAAAATTATAAAATTTCAAAAGGTAATAATTAACATTATTTAATTAACACTATTGATGATTTTGTCTAAAATAACTATCTTATTAAAAAATTTAAGTTTTTAAATGAGGTTTTAAAATATAATTTATATTATTTTTTAACACATTTAAGTTTTTTTAAGTGAAAACTTTTTGAACTTAAAACTTGTACATGCTAACATTACATTATACTTAATATTTATCAAATAAATGAAGATGGTGAGATTCAAATTCGTGATCGCTTGTTTATTAAAACTCTGATACTATGTTAAAAAATTATTTTAATTCAATAATTTAAACTTTTAGATAAAATAATTATGCTTTAAGTGAGGTTTTAAAATATAATTTATATTATTCTTCAATATTCAAATTCGGAAGAAACTTCATGATCCAGAATCGGAAGAAACTTCCAAGAATCGCAGTTTTTTCTACCAGGTCACCCGAATATTAAGCTATGCCCACAACCATGACCTTGTTTAGGTAGGAAATATTTCACATCGTAGCAAGTTCTATCGTCAAGAAAATGTCTTAATTTGGAACGGTCAGGGTCACCCACAGTACTATAATCGCCATAGAAGATATATTTCCATATGCTCGGAAGTAACTTGATTCATGGAAAGATCGACTAGCATATTCTCCACTTCCCATTGGTGGGCAAGATCCATCTGGAGTACAAAATGTTATTGACTGTTTATCTTGTTTATTTTGCAAGCTTAATCTCTAGAGAATCAAGAAAATGGCAGCATGACATGACCTCCATGAGCATCCATGAGTATGGTGTGGCTCCAGATGAAGTGCAATGCATGTTTTGCGACGAGGGGAATATTAGTGGGTTTTATTGACTGTCAGGGGAGATGTTGCGAATTGTGATGGAGCTCCCCTTAGTGTCAGGGAGCTTTGCATAAGGTCTAGTTCCTTGGGCACTGGAGTGGCGACGGCATGAGTAGATTGGATCAAGAGAAGATGCGTGCAAGCCATGTTGGACTGGAAGACGACTATTCAGGAAGCACATTGCTGAAGCCGAAGGTAAAGGCCTTGCTCAAGAATTAGACCATCATGAGCAAGTTGCTAGCAATGCAAGTGCAGCCGCAGCTAACCCGGCCACAGGGGGTGTGACGGCGAGAGATGCTTGCGACTCACCAGTTTCTGAGAAAGTTGCTGGGCACTTCCTCGAAATGGGGATAGGTGTAAGGTTGCCTACTCGCTGAGTTTTCCAAGGATCAGTGAAACCACTTCTGATGAACTAGAGAAACATGTGCTAACACTGGCTGTACCATCCTGATGGATGAATGGGTGGATAAAGACGGTCGATGTTTGGTCAATTTCCTTGTAGATTGTCCGGCTGGTCGTGTTTATCTGAGGTCATTACAGATATCAGTGGCAATAATGTTCCCTTGCAGAACTTGTTAGATGTTCTTATTGAAGAGTTTAGGCAGCAAAATGTAGTTCAGGTCATGACTTGTTCTACAACAAGCTGGATGTTTTCGGTAATCAATCAGATTAGAAGGATTCACATGCACGATTTTTGAGCTGTGAGTGCATCAGATTGCATCGGTCTCATGCAAGAGAAGATTGCTGCTATGGATGACATAAGTAGAGTATTAGATAAGGCAAAAAGCCTTGTCAGGTTTGCTCAGAACAATGCTACAGTGCTAAAGCTGTTTAGAGGCTTTACAGTTTCTCAAAATGAGAACCTTTTCAAGCCTTCAAAGATGAGGTCGACAATCCCATTCACGATTGTCGAGAGCATCCTCTCCAATAAAGATGAATTGAAATAAATTTTCACTTCATCAGAGTGGAAATCTTCTTTTAGGTCGAAGAAAGTGGAAGGCAAGAGTGCAGCTGCTTTGGTAACGGATTCTTCTTTCTGGAAGGCAGCAGAAATGGCATCAAAGACAACAACCGCTCTCAATCTTGTTATTGACAAGATCAGTGATGACGATGAACCTTCGACTGGCTTCATATATGATAGCATGTATCAGATAAAGAAGCATTACAGGAGGAGTTCGGAAACAAAGGAGTCGGATACATGCCATTCTGGAAATTAATTGACCCAATATGAGATGATTCTCTTCACAGACCCCTCCATGCTGCAGCGTATCACCTAAATCCCAGCTTTTATTACCCTGAATTAATTCCATTTTGACACCGAAACCTCGAATGGTCTTCACTGCTCCATTATCAATATGGAAAAAGATCAGAAGATTCAACACCTTATCATACAGGTTCTGCAAAGCTCATGGAGATTTCCAGGACGGTTATGCTGCAGATACAATTGAGAATGTTCATCTAGGAAAAGAAACTTCTTTTGAGATGCATGGAAAATGTTCGTAGTTTCCGGTGTTTGTACCATGTCTCTGGTTTACCATGTCATGGAGCAAGGCTATATATTTGTGGTCAGCATTTGGAAATCACTGACCTGTGATGCTGCTGTCAGGTTCAAGATAAACAGGAGTTAATTTTGATCGATCTTTCTTCAAAATAAATCATCAATTTATTGCAAAAACAAAGAAGCCAGAAATTTACAGCATTATTGAAAGACAAAATACCTTGTTCAAGATAAACAGGAGTTAATTTTGATCGCACCTGCTGCTAATAGATTTTAGTGTTTCCATCAAGCATCCAAAAGTATGAGAATTAGACAAATGTTCGGTACCTTAACTGTATCTGCTGGTTGTGTTTGAAAGTCATGTTCATTTGAAGGGCCTCTTTCGCCATGAACTCCATAGCAAACCAAACTATAGTTAAGATCACTAACATAGGCATATCGATGGTGTTTTTTCAAGTTTTTTATGGGATTGAAAAAAAAAACTTATGCATGGATATATTAGCTTCGGATATTGATATAATTAATATGACAGATCATATTTTCTTAATCTATACCCTAAAATTTAAATTTTTGTTCTTAAATTTGACTATTTTGAACACTTTCTCAACAAACAAAGTAAGCATTTAATTTTAGAATCCATGTTGAGTAGCGTTCGATGGATCTATTTCGAATCATGAAAAGGGTTGACTCTTTAGATTTATATACAATTATTAGTAAAGTAATTTTCAATATTACTATAAAAAACTATAATTTTATTTGAAAAGTATATATCATCGTTATGATTTTTAAAATATTATTATATTTTATTTATGTATTTTTTTTCCAAAATATGGTTTGTGTGAGGTCATTAAACATGTTTTATAACTCTTTTTTTTCTCAATTTTTTATTTTTTTAATGGATTAAAATTGATTTTTTTTTAATATAGAAGAATCAAAATCAAGTTAAATCAATTTCATAAGGTTGATGGGTTAATATTTTAATTAGTTTAATATTAAACCCAATTTAAATTAGACAAAATCAAGTTTTTGAAATTAATATGTTGAGTTAAATTGGTTTTAACAATTGTGCTTTAAAATACTATATAGAAATAAAATTATGTATTGACAATTTGACATAGTTAAGATAATAGGAAATTATTAATATCCTATTTGTTTTTACTTTTTAAAAGTGTTTTGAAAAAAAATTAAATTTTTTTATTTTTTTCTTTACTTTAAATTAATTTTTTTGATATTTTTAAATCGTTTTGATGTGTTAATGTTAAAAATAATTATTAAAAAATAAAAATATTATTTTAATATATTTTCAAATAAAAAATATTTTAAAAAATAATTACTATAACACTCACAAATATCTTCTAAATCAATCTATTTCATTATTGAATTTAATTTCATGAACCAACCAATAGATTTATTACAACGAACCACTAAATTTGTCACATGCTATTAAGTTTAATCACCAATTTAGTAAATTATATTTAAAATGTGAAAGCCAAAATCATAATTATGAAATGAGATAACTATATATGTGTACAGATTTAATTACATGTAAGTTTTTATTTATTATTATTAATATGGATATTCAAGTTAACTTACACGTATCTCGACTAACTACATAGTTTGAAACTAAAATTATAGAGAAAACAAATTTTTTAGTCCCAAACTTTTATTATTGGCCACATATGATTAATGACATGTAAGAATTTGATTGGCTTGGTCTAGGAGTGATCATTTTCGGTTCGGTTCGGTTTTTAACTATAAAAAACAACCAAACCGGTTTTTTTTTTTTTGAAAACAAAAACCGAAACCGAACCGAAACCAAGTCAAACCGACCGGTTTCGGTCCGGTCCGGTTCGGTTCTTGATTTCAAAAAACCGAGAAAACCTATATGCTCATATTTCTTCTCGAACTCGTCAGTAAGATGCCTTTTCACAACTATTGTTTTCCCTGCATTGTGCAAACGAATTAAAAGCCAAAAATCAACACCACTGATTTCATCCCAAATCCAAAACTCTGCTATAAATCAAAACCCTAAATTTCAAGGCACTGGAAATCTGGACTTCCATAGAAGTCATCGAAACTGAGCCTTACATTATTCAACACAAAATGCAAAATCATGAAGCAAGCAAGCAAAGCAATTATATCACTAGATTGTTGCCTCAAATGTAAAGGGGAAACAAATTGAAAGATATCCATCCTACTCACACAAACAAATCTTCCCATGGTTCATCGAAAAGACTACTAACAATAACATTTCGTATGTGGTGTTGGTTGGGGTTCTCATGGCTTACAGGGGATGGTGGTCTCTGCAATCATGTAAGTCACAATATATGCAATATATGGATCCATGTTTGAAGCAACCCTTCTAAGTCTAGGGGGAGGGAGAGGGAGAGAAAGAGGGAGAGTGAGAGGGGGCTGTGGCTAGGGTTACTGGAGAGAAAGAGGGAGAGGGAGAGTGAGAGGCGGCTAGGGTTACTGGAGAGAAAGAGGAAGAGGGAGAGGGAGAGGGAGAGAAAGAGTGAGGCGGCTAGGGTTACTGGAGGGGGGGATAATTTTTTCTATTTATAGTGCCTTTTTTGAACCGGTTCGGTTCGGTCCGGGTTAACTGGTTCCTGCATTACAAAACCGAAAACCGAACCGAACCGGGATTTTTTCTAATTATTCTAATCGGTTTAATCGGTTTTTTTTTCGGTTCGGTTTTTTCGGTTTTTTTTTTCTCGGTTTATTCGATTTTCTGGTTTTTTTGCACACCCCTACCATGAGCGCATCTTGTGAATTAAATTCACCTAATAATTTTTCTAAGAAAATTCGAACAGAAAAATCAAGAGACTTGGACGTAAGGACTTAATTGAAGTAAAGTTAACTACATTAAGTGACCTAATCGATGCTATGTTTCTATGTTGTACTCACTTGATAAATAGATAACAATGTAGGGACTAAGTTTGAGGTTTCCTACAATATCAAATCAGATCAAAGCCACATGGAATCGATTTTGAATGTACCTACTCAAACCCTAGCTGACTCTCTCCGCCTGCCCATGCGTGTCCGTAAACTTCAAATTATAGGATTTTTTTTTTCAAAATTACGGTTTCTTAAATTTAATTAATTAAATGGAAACGAAAGAGAAGCAAAAAACGAAAATCGAAGTAATCGAAGAAGAAGAAGAGAAGCAATCGGAGAAATTTGTAGTGGAAGTGAGTAGCGATGATGAAGAGGCAAATGAAGATCTGAGCTTGAAGATCGTAGAGAAGTCGCTGTTAATGAAAGCGGCGAAATTGACCGCGAACGGAAACTGTCTTATCGTTTTGGACGACGACGACGACGATGATGGTAGCGGTGGTGATGGAGGAGATACTGGCGTGGTGGAGGTAGCTGCGACCTCGTCGATGGAGGCTGTGGCGGCGGGTGTGGGTCCCAGTGGTGGTAAGAAGAGGAAAAAGAAAGTTGAGAAAAGGATTAACATTTCAGTAAGTTGAGCTTAATTATGCTGTTCTTGTTAATTAAATTGATTATTTTATTTTTATCACAACTTGAAAATTGATTAGTTTTGAAATTAAGGGTTATTTGGTTTAATAATGCGTGGTTAGGCTGTTAATGCCAAGGAAGAAGGGAAGGTGGGAACGGCTGAGGAGGCGGAGACAGTTGAGAATTCGGAGACGATCGAGAAGGCAGGGACAAGTGAGAAGGTAGAGGCAGTTGAGGCTGCGGAATTGGTGGAATCTGGTGGTGCGAATGCGGATGAGGAGTCTGTTAATGTTGTGCTCCGAAAGCTTCTTGTGAGTTGAAATATTTGTTGTGATCTACAATTTTGAAAGAAATACTATTCCCTTGTGAAGGCTTAGATTGGTATATCTGTTATATGTCCTCTGTCAGCGGGGGCCAAGGTACTTTGATCCTCCGGATAGTGGCTGGTCAACTTGCTATAATTGTGGTGAGGAAGGGCATATGGCAGTTAACTGTCCGACACCTATGAAGAAGATTAAACCATGCTTTGTTTGCGGGAGTTTGGAGCATGGTGCTAAGCAATGTTCTAAGGTTTGTGAAGCTAATTATTTAGAATTTGGAGCCTTGTTATTTATTTATTGGATTCAGTTGTTTCCAAAAGCTGTTTGCTTGGACTTTTTTTTTCTTCAAGATTGTTAAGAGTGCTTTGGATAAGAAGGAACTTTGTGGAAAAGTTAAACTCATTTTGTTTTGATGACCACCCATGTTTTTTTGTTGCTGCATTCAACTTTGCTTGAGAATGCTTTTATCCCATAGTTACTCTTAAATTTCACACATGCAGCATTTGAGATATTTGGTTTAGATGCGCTGTAACCTCTGGATGTACTTGTCAGCAGTCTTATCACAATTCGCTGAGAATCACAAGGACCTATACTGTCCGTTTGTGAAAAGATGGATAACTTGGCTCCTTCATGTGGAATGTAAATATCATAGATGGGAGAAAATTATATAAAAAAAAAGGAAAACCTGAACAAAAGAATACTGAAATGACTAAATATTGTCTTTATGTCTATGGCCGTATTGAATTAAATGTAAATAGTTTGAGGACTTGAAGAATCTACTTAATCTGCGTGTTTGTTGTGCTCCATTTTTTTCTGCAGGGACGAGATTGCTTTATTTGCAAGAAAAGTGGCCACCGTGCAAAAAATTGTCCTGATAAATATAATGCCACTCCCCAGAGCTCAAAAATATGTTTGAATTGTGGGGAATCCGGGCATGAGATGTTCTCATGCAAGAAAGATTATTCTCCTGATGATCTCAAGGTTGTTCCACTTTTTTCATCATTGCTTGTCCTTTTCTTCCTACCTCCTGCTTACCTACAAGTTCATATTCTTATTCTAATTTGAATCTCATTCTTAATTCAATGTTTAAAATTTTTTTGGTCATCATTCAGGAAATACAATGCTACATCTGCAAGAGTTTTGGCCATTTATGTTGTGTTACCTCTGGTGATGATAGTCTGAGACAAGTTTCTTGCTACAGATGTGGTGAACTGGGTCATTCTGGTTTGGTAAGTCCTATTCAATGCTTTCAACATCTGCATGTCTGTCTCCATGGGCATTTCTCTTTGAGCATTCTGCATATCTTTTCACGTGTATTATGGTTAAGGAGAAAATTTCATCTATAAGTGCATGATGCTTTCATGGATTAAATGCATAATGACATGTTGATGTTATGTGATTTTAGGTTTAGGTATGTCTATATGATAGTTGCTATATTAATATCATTGTGTTTCTTGTCAATGATTTAGTTCAGCATTGACTGTATTGTTCTATTTTCTCAATTGCTGAATCATCCTTTCATGATCTCAGGAGATGCCAGTGTGATGGTGGTTTAGAATTTGAAGTATGCACCATCTCTGGTGGTACTTTCTTTTGCTGATGTTTCTTTTCTCCCTAATGGTCTTGGATTTAAATTGTTTTTTTCTCGTTGTTAAAGTTGCAAGTGGTGGACATTATATCACATGTCGAATCATACAGTGTGGTTTACTTGATAAAATATTCTTTGATTCAATATGATCTGAAGCTGTACATTATTTTTACACCTATACATGACATTAACATTCTTCTTGCATGTGATTTTATACTGTTATTATATAATTTTGTTGTGCAAGATATCCTTGTGGTTGCTTTGATACTGCCCAAGCTTTGGAATATCTGTTATGGGATTTTGGCAAGTCTCTTGACATTGGCATCTGTTGATTGTAACATTGTTTCTCTTCACCCATCTGATCCTGAGGTGTTTTTAACTTCTTTTTTCCCAATTTTTTCTTGTTGGTGACTACCCTTCTTTCGTTGAATTTTATCTATTTATGCAGGAGTGTGGAAGGTTAAATGAGGAAGCCACTATGGCAGAATCACCTAGTTTATGCTACAGATGTGGGGAAGGAGGGCATTTTGCACGTGAGTGCACCAGATCTGCTAAGGTAGGTTTCTTCAGCGAAGATGTGTATCAATGTAGGCAGATTCATTTATATTCTACTTAACCATATTTCATTACTTCAGCATCAAAAGGTTCAGTTTTCCTTTGTGGAATTTTGTGTATGTTTCTAAAAATATCAGTAAAATGCATGCTTGTTTTACATAAGCAGGGTGGGAAGAGGAGCCGTGAGTTATCAACCCCAACTCTAAAATCTCATAGAGAAAATAACAAGAGCATGGGAATTAAATCTGCTCCTCATGATCTTGGTAAGTCTCGTAAAAAGAGAAAAACCAAGTCCAAAGAGAAAGGCAATGATGCTTCACTGCAAAAATCAAAACACAAAGGTCGTCGAATTGCAGAGGATCAAGGAAATTTATCCCAGTCAACACCAAAAAAGTCAAAACACAGAGGCGGATGGATTACAGACGATCCTGGAGATATATTTAAGTCAACACCAACAAAATCAAAACACAAAGGTGGATGGATTTCGGAGGATCCTGGAGATGCATCGCAATCAAAGTACAAGAAGAACCATTTCAAGTCTCCTTCAACACCTTCTTACAAGGGTCACAAGATTTCTCCTATGACTTCTGGTCATCATATGTCAGGTTCTCAAACTTCCAATAATAATAAATGGAGTCAATCAGGAACTTCAGCATTTGAAGGGTCGGCAACACCTTATCAGCACGGATATTCATTGTCCAGGTTTGGCAACCCTGGCAATGCATTTGGCAACTCTGGCCATGCGCACAGCAACATGGGCCATGCACACAGCCACTTCAGTCATGGATACAACTCCGGCCATGCATACAGCAATTCCAGCCAAGCATACAGCAATTCCAGCCATGCATACACCAACTCTGGCCATGTATACAACAACTCCAGCCATGCACACAGCCACTCTGCCCATGGATACAACTCCGACCATGCATACATCAACTCCCGGCATGCATATAGCAAATCCCGGCATGAACATAGCAGCCCAGGGTATTCATACAACAACTCAGGGCATGCATACCCGAACTCTGGGCCTGGACACAGCAACCATGGCCATGCATATGGCAACTCCGGTTATGATTTTGGCAGCCCTGGCAGTGCTGGGATGAGGAGAAAGAACGGTTGGTGGTAGAAATGAAATTTATATTGAAACTGCCGGATCTGGGAATTCTAATTCTTTTCCCGGACCCTTTTGACCTGTGTATTTTTTTTCTAATTTCTTCATCGCCTCAGTAAAGTCAATTTATTTTCCATACATGGATGCGCTTATAGTGATCGATACCATCTTTTCTCAATGGATGTATCCACACACCTTATCGTAACCTTTGAAGGATAGCTGGCGGTTTAAGTTTAAAGAATTGATTTTTACCTTTCTGAAATAACTTGGTGGTTTATGCATGTAAGAAT
This sequence comes from Populus trichocarpa, assembly GCF_000002775.5. Lineage (NCBI taxonomy): Eukaryota > Viridiplantae > Streptophyta > Magnoliopsida > Malpighiales > Salicaceae > Populus > Populus trichocarpa. The sequence goes on along the minus strand of NC_037288.2, from coordinate 20,726,735 downwards.
AGTAACTTCAGCTCGCAAATATTACTCCTGAAGTTGAAATTTTTGACCTAACCTCAAAATAAAAAATGAAGGTAGCACAAAAAGATAAGTTTCTTGTAGGGGTGATCATTTTTAGTTCGGTTCGGTTTTTATCAAAAAAAGTAACCAAATCAAAAAATTTTTTTTTTGAAAAAAAAAACCGAACCAAAACCAGGTCAAACCGACCGGTTTCGGTTCGGTTTGGTTTTTTAGGGCAAAACCGGTTCAAACTGGTTTGACCTGGTTTTTCCGGTTTTGGCCTGGTTTTTCCGGTTTTGGCTTGGTTTTTTTCAGTTTGGCTCGGTTTTTCCAGTTTGGCTTGGTTTTGGCTCGGTTTTTTTCCGGTTTTTTGTCGGTTTCGGTTCAGTTTGGTTTTTTCGGTTTTTTGCTTATAAAACCGAAACCGAACCGAACCGGCCAGTTTTTTCAAAAATTTAATCGGTTTTTTTTTTCGGTTCGGTTTTTTCAGTTGTTTTTTTTTTCGGTTTTCTCGGTTTAATCGGTTTTCAGGTTTGTTTGCTCACCCCTAGTTTCTTGTTGTGGTAATTACTTCATTTCGGCATCAACATTGAAAAACTTGGAAAGCTGGAGTTTTCAATCCCTTAAAGAGTCTTCTTCAACATTAGTAGAAGATAAATTCATCAGTAACGCTGTGTTCATACAAGAGATTCCAATGCTACTAAAAAGCATTGCATTCGTTTAGATGACTTGACTTTGATAGAATTGGGAAGTAGAACTCTCTGTGTGCACTAACAATAGGATCATATATAGTAAAAAGGAAGAAAAGAAAAGATATCACCCCTCTTTTTTATTATCAGGAATACAACATCTTTAGGTTATTAAAATTTGGTGGTGACGGAATGGCTAGATTTCATATAGGAAAACATAGCAAAAGGGAAAAATCCGAACTGAAAAAAACATGAAAACCAAACACAGAACACCAAGAGGTGCTATTAGATAACATAGCAGCAGGAATAAGAAAACTGGATAAAATAGCAGCTCTCTAGTTAAGATCAGCTGGTGGAGAAGACTGACGCATCCTAGAGAAGATTGGAGCTCCATAATTGCCTCCTGGACCAGTTTTGCAAGAAATGGAAGCTTTTTATGCTTTAAAAGGCAGGCTTGCGGAGGAGAACAACTGAATTGATCACATCATTAGTAGGGTGAAAGATGGAGAGAAGCTCAAAGCCAAGAACATCCTGCTCCTCGACAACAGGATAGAGAAAGGCTCTAGCCCCTTTTGCACTCCTCACCAGCAGAACCCCACCCTCCTTCATGTACTTCCTTATATGGCCTAGAATCTTGACTTTGTCTGCTTTGCTCATGCCAACCAAGGCAGCCAAGAATATGCAATCATATTCACTCAGCTTCTCTTTAACTTCCATTATGTCACCCGTCTCAAACTTCATTCTCTTCTCAAGTTCAACATCAGAAGCAACAATTTGACGAGCGACATCATTAGCAGCCTCATCAATGTCAAAATTATCAAAGTGAGTGAATTTCATATGATGTGTAGCCATTATAAAAGAAGTGAGAGGCATTGGACCTGAACCCACAAAAGCCACCTTCTTTGGCTGCAGCACCACACTTTCATTCAAGATCCTGTATTCAATGTTGGCTAGCTTGACATAGTTCCCGTAGTAGGGAAAAAGGTTAAGGTTGTTCAAAGGTTGATGGATTTTGCTCAAGAACGTTGCGAATTCAAGCTCCAACAGGCCCTCGGCATGGCCACATAAATTGATGAGGCTTTCTCTCATTGCTTGCACTTCTTCAGGCAAGGCAGTAATGTCTATGGATGATGGTAGGATACATAGTTTCACAAGGTTAGAGAAGAGGCTATTAACTTGCTTCGAAGGCCTTAACGAGCTAAGCTTGGATATGCTAGCATGGATTTGCGTTACCCGAGCTATGAGGAGCTCAGTAGAGATTTGGCTCTCGCAGTTGGAGATTTGGAGGGCAGCCATTGATGATGAATAGTTTGCAGTATCTGATTCTGTTGTGCGAACTATTCAAGCTGCTAGCTAGAGTGTGTTGGTCGTGTGGTAAGGCCTTCCTATCGAAGTATTTATAGTAAATGCTGAACAGAATCATGCGCATTATTGAGAAAAATATACAAGTTTCGTACAGTGTAAGACCTTTATTATTTAATGTTATTGATTAGTGTTTCTTATTTGCTGAAATTTCCTACATGATCCGAATTCCTTACGCAGTAGAAGCTTTCTTTAACGTTGATCTATTAATTAGTATTGAAGCATGAAAATTAATGGTGCTAATATGCTGGAAATCTTACATGGTCAACAACAACCGTGCTGCTCCATGCCGTATATGATCTAAATTAGCAATGGATTGCAGCAAAAAACAAGATCCCATGAAGCTTCTTTCCCAATTTTTTCAAATATAAAACAATAGTATGTGGTGGCCACGTGATGCAACCTATATGTGTCAACTAGGGCTTCACTCTTTGAACATTTTGAGCTTCGATGCCTTTCACACTCTGTTTTCTAAGTATATGATATAGTATGCTTTTAAGCAGATACTAAAAGTGATTTATGTTCACACTACGCTCATAATCAACTGGGAGTCAAAGGTCATCAAGGCATGGAACATGCCTTAGGAGTTCAATTTCTTAGGTTTTTTTATTGATTTGTCAATCGTTTGCTTAAAAGATTGTCTCTGTATTTCATCAAAAAAGCTGATATAATTGCAGAATTTAGCCCCCAAGTTTCTCCAACTCCTGGGCTCTAGATTTTGCAGAACCTTATCAACCTGGCTCTGCCATTGAGTGGGGTATTTTAAGTTTTAACTTGTGTGTATCATATCATCAAGAGGGCAGCAACACTTTTATTGAGCCGGGAATGAATTAAAAGCATATAGTAAAAAATTTCAAATTTAATTAGAGGCGCAATTTGTAAGAAGATTACAGGTTTCTCTTATAACAAAACCTACCCAGATCGTGTCAGTCTGTCTACTGTTGGCACAAATCCTATCACAGGACAGAGTTCATGCCTGCCTGATCACCAGCCCACTGCTCACACGCCATGAAACCCTAGTCCAACCCCATGCACCATTCTTTTACACGGTGTATCAAGCAAGCATAGCTCCTACATTATTTTGCCGTCTAAGCTTAGTGTCGAATTAAACTTTTTTACGTTAAAAAAATATTAAGAAGTTGTTAATATTTTTTTTAATAAAAAAAATTCAAAATGTGTAAGAATAGATAGTTCGGTTACTTTGATATATTTAAAAACATGGTTTGACTCAAAATAAATATTTAAAATGAGATTTTTTTAATAAATAATAAGACGATAACATATTAGATCAATTCAGAATAACACGAGTTAACCTGTCAATCATCATACCAAAAAAATGAGATCATCATAACCTCGTAGAAAACAAATCAAAACAAGTTGTGAAATTCAATTTTTAATAAACTCAATGTTAAATGATAGAATTGAAGAAAATCAATTAAAAAAATACCGAGTCAACTCGGGGTTAACTTATCAAACCCACGTCCTGGATCATGAGACTGGAATAACTCAATAAAAAACAAATTATAAAGTTCAATAACCATAACCCGAGTCATAAGATGAGAATAACTTTTTAGAAAACAGACCAAAACAAATTACAAAATTTAATTTCTAATTAATTCATTGTTAAAGGATGAAATTAAAAAAAAAACTAATTAGAAAAAAAAACTTGAATTAACTAAGTTAATTTATTAAACCTATAATACGAGTCAAAAGTTTAGAATAAAACATATAAAAAAAAATTGAAAAAAAAAAATATAAATCTCATTTCTTAATAAATTTAATATTAAAAAATAAAATTAATATATATATATATATATTAAAAAAATAATACCATTTCAATAAATTGTATTACATGACTCCTCCATTAAGATTTTTCTTTTTAAAAAAATTATGTAAGGCCTTGCTTCCCTATAAATTGGCCCGTCTATTTCACCTCTCTTTGACGAATGTTCGAATTCATGAAATAGAACTCTGCTTACCATAGACAAATAGACCTCTGTTTGAGAAATAGAACTTGTGCTTATAGGTACTTCACAGAGAATACCAGTTTAAGTTTTATAAATTTAAGAATTATTTTTATAATTATTAATTTTAAAATTTGTAAAATTAATTGAATTAAAATAAAATTTTTACTGTTGAAAAGAAGAGAGGTCTGAAAGTTTCTAACTTTCTATAGACAATTTTTTTTTTTTATCAAAACAAGAAAGAATAATAGAATAGAGTTAACACCAGTGGGTTTGGCTCCCATCGCATGCCTTGCTATCAAAGCCATTAGGCAGATGAATCTCCTTTCTCCTCTAATGTCCAAAGTCCCAAATCTCTTTTCACTTCTTGACCTAACTTGTTAATCCCCATGACCAAATCAAAACCAACTCGAACCCACATGCCCCTTTGACCCTCCTCCCTTTGCCCTTTGCTTTCTTGTCCAAAAAATACACAAAAGAAACTTTTCTAAAAAACAAGCCAGAACCTCATCATTCGTTCTCCTTTTCCTGTCCTTCTCAGGATATTCCTGTCCTGACTAATTCCCTAACCCCCTCTTTGATTTCTCTCTTTCTTGACTAATCTTCGAAACCCTAAAAAAGAGAAACTGCTTTAGTTCCTTGCATGATCATGTCTTCACTATTTTCTTGTAAAGATCAAGACTTTTCCAGAACCCTTGACTCTCTTCACAAAAAGCTAACATTTTAGGGTTCATTTTCGGATTCCAAACATAACCCATTTTTCTACATACAATGTCTGATGATATGCTAATGCATTTCTCTTCAAACTCTTCAAACCAATCGGACCAGTCTTTGCCTACTAAAATCGCTAAACTTGAAGCTCGTATGGCTGGCAAAGTATCTTCTGTCTGTCCTGCCCCCCATGTTCAGCTCCAGCAGCAACAACAGAAACAGCCCATTTGGTCTTCTGTTTCTCCGGGTCCGAGATTTGGGCCTCCTGAGGAATTGGCAGAGTCTAGTGATTCTGACGATGATGTAAGTTTTCATGTTGTCATTGTGTTTATTTATGAATTTGAAGTGGGTGTTATAGAAATGGTGAAACTTATGATTGTTTTGTTACGTGGAGGATAATTACATTGACCTGTTTGATATATTTGATTTTGTTATGAATCATTTTATGTGCTGTGTAGTCATACTTTGTATTTTCCAGGGCTTAATCACTTCATATTCAATCCACATATGCTTGTACTTTGCCAAACTTTGGTTGAAAGTTGAATTGATTACTTGGTCGTATTCAGTTTGGACTTTGTAAGGAGCCTGTAGATGCAAGTCGAAATTTTTATGTTTGGACTATATGTGTTCCTCATGGAATAATAGTGGGTGATGATTTGTTGGTTTGAGAATGTGGTTTTCAGAATTTTTGAAAAATGTTTTATCATTATGTTTTGGTTTTGAGTTTCTGTTTTATGTGTGGGAGTTAAAGAGGATGCTATGTGTGAGGTTCTGCTTTTTGATGGGCTATATAAAATGGGCAATGGATGGATATTCAAGAGGGAATGTTGCTTCTGTAAACAAGTGGTTACTAAAAGATTCATGTTGGTTTCTAGCATTGCTGAAATATGCGTAGTTAGGATTTTGCTCTAGTGTTGTAATTGATATTATAAGGTTGAGAAATAACACTCGATAAATCAAGTTGTTTCTCAATGGTGAACTTAAATAGAATGTTGAAATTGATGTATGGTGGCATAGATGGACCTCAATATCGAAGTGTGATTGCAACATCTGTTTGCTCTTTAAACACATGAAACTTTGTTGATTTGTTGCAGTTAGATTGCAATGGAGCACATGCAATTTTTTAATCTATGCTCTGTACTTCTGAAGTGATGCTAAATGTGCAATTCTTGTGTATACTTGTGTGGAAGCTTACCTTTTCAATTAAGGAAGCCATTTAAACATTATGCTCAGTTATTTATTTTTCCTGACCTATGACTTTGTCTTTTCCCTCTTTTATGCAGAATGGAGGGGGATTTCTTATACAAGCAAACACTCAGAAGCGCCGGAGATTACAAGAAAATGATAATTCAGCTGTCTTTGAACATCTTGAGGTAGATTGATGTTAGACAATCTACTTTGGTCTGCAGTTGTTCTTCTCGATCATTTTTTTTTTAATTTGTTTGTGTGACCATTTTGAGGCAATAGTTATGATTGACTGGTAAACTAGAAGATGATAACCTTATGTAGATTTTCTAGGCATAGTTTAGGTGTTGCTTAGCCAATTCCTTAACATAAACTCCTCTTTTGACTCTCATTTAGGCAAAATATTTTCACACTAATCTCTGTTTAAAACAATAAAAAAGACACAGACAGTGAATGATGGAAAGCAAAAGATTGGGAAAACTGTAGAGACCAAGGTCAGTACTGATGCAAATAGGAGAAAACAAGGTCGTGGAAGGGGGCATTCTAATTCTAGTAGAGGTCGTGGTGTGAGAGCTAATGATCAGACGAGATCACAGAGTTCTGTTTCAGCAGCCTTGCCTTCAAATGGTCAGCTTGAGAATTCATGTCACAAGGTATATGCTCTTTCTCCAAAAATTCCACTAAATCCTGGTTTCATCTATTTATTGAAATTCAATTTCATTGTAGGTTACATTTCAACATAGCAAAGAAAGGGTTTGCTCCTTTTAGGGGCTCAGTTTATCTCCTCTTAACCTGGCATAGGAGAGAAAAAAATATGTATATATGCCTTAACAGTACAGTGTACTAATATGTGAGAGAGTGAGTTTCCACAACTCCATGGTGTGTGTGTGGAAACTGCAAAGATGTGATTTTATGGGTTGAGTTGCAAATGAACTATGAGCCAATTCTCTTATTGTGCAATACAATGAATTGGTTGTACAATTATTGGTGCATTTATACTTATACTATGCGTCAATATGTGTGCATTACTTTCAGGTCCATTATGTAGTGTTTGAAAAGTATGTCGTTCAGGAGGAAATTTATGGTGTATTAGGGAAAATTGGAATCTAAATCTGGCATAACATTCCTGCAGACAGGCATGCCATGATTTCTTTTATTCAAAATGAGGAGTTTAATTGCATTTTTTTAAGGCTTCTAGATTAGATACTGCAAAATTTATTGAAGAATTAAGTGAGTTGTGATAACCATATTGAAAAGGAATATATTGTACTTTCATACTGTTATACAAAACTGAAGGGAAGATATGCATTTTCATTTCTTCCTTTAACATGATGCCTTAATGGCTCTCTTTCCAACTCAATCACAACTTATTGATCAAATTTTTTGTACATCATCAACCATTTGTAACCTGAAAGGAAATGGACATCATTTAACACAGAAAAAAGCAGATAAGGCATTTGTTCTAATGCAATATTTTCTTTGCTTAACATCTGGGTTGCCAAACTATGCTAGTTGTTTGCGACGGTAGTTGGTTGATGATTGTGAGTGAGAAACAGATGGTGAGCTTCAGTAGCAGGCTCATGCTTTTTTGGGAAAATAAAATATGGTTTTAGTGAGCTTCTCCAATTACATTTTAGTTCAAAACCTTATTTTGCAATGACTTTCTTATGTTTTATTAAATAGACTAATCTAAATATACTCATATTTCTTTTTCCTTAAAACAAACACATCCTCCTATTTAATAATTCTTACTGTTCATTTAATGTTTATTATCATAACCATGAGGTGAGATTGCAGTGACTTGTAATTGATATCATGAAAATAGTTATGAATCTTATTTTTTGTCATGCTTGAATTGAATCTGATTTGGAGGCCATTTATCGCTGCTCTCGTGAATCTTTAGGTGGCAAGTTTCCTTATGGAATTCATTGTTGTTTATTGCATTGATAATTTTTTTTGTAGTTGACCATAAGAAACTACAATTTGTGGCCTAGACCCATTACTTTGACTGCAAAGGCCACTAAAAGACCGCAACTAGAAATGTTTTGTCATACATACTGAACCCTTACTCTGCAGCTTAATGTTGAGAACTGCAGGAATGCAATCTATATAAATCTATTTAGAATGACATACATATTCATTACACAGGATAGCACGGCCAAAGAGCACTTCCAAAATGGTGATTGCACATCTTTAGAGGTATCAGTTCAGTGATTTGGTGTTAAATTGTTCAGATTTGTAGAATTCCTGCAATTTGTTAGATTTTATTGTTGCTGTTGTTTTTGCCGTTGCAATTTGTGGAATGCTTTCCTCAAGGCACAACTTGTTTTGACACTGCATTTCTAATCCTTCTTTTCAACTGGATTTAGGAGGAGCTCACATCTTTACATGCTAAAGTGGCTGCACTAGAGGATGATCTACGTAAATCTTGTCAAGAGGCCTCCAATAATCATGATCTCTGCCACCAGTTAGAAAAGGTATAGTTTTGCCATTACTTTATGGATTTTGGTTATTCACTATGGCTAATGATCTTTTATTATATCTGCACAGGAATTGAAGGAACTTAAAGATCTTGAACAACAAATGAAGCCAAAGGTATGCTTTTGGAGGGACTTTGGTTTTTTGTCCATTTTTTTCTCGCATTCTCAGTAAGTAGTATATGGTAATAAAATACCCAAATGTTTCAAGTTTTGTTGCATGCTATGATGCCATATGATACTTAGCAAATGGGTTAAGTTGTTTGTGTCTCTTATTTTGCACCCTTACTAAAGAATTGGATATTCTAAAGTGGGAAATGTAATGTTGATGAGGAGATTAAATATGGCTGCCCAATAAGGAATGTATCAATGGTGCAGGAAGATTCTAGAGATGATGAAACTTGGAAATAACCAAACATTTAACATTGTTTTAGCCGGAAGGCAATGACATTTAAGGCACGTGTTGTTGCAAGTCATTGGTGAAGAGTTTTGGGCTTGTTAATTTACTTGATTTAAAATTGTTAGTTAATACCTTTTGCATATGGCTTCAGGTGGAATCTTGATCCTGACGTTTTTATTTTTTCACTAGGCATTTAACCTGCATGCTTAATTTTCTCTTCATTGTGTAACCAGCAATAGGCGGGTTATCCACACATTCAGTAGTTTAATAAGTTTTTCATTAGCAGATTTGTGACCATATCTAATGCTCATTTACTCCTTGATGCAGAGGACCAAAATCATATCGGATCTATTGATATCTGTTTCCAAAGCAGAGAGACAAGAAGCAAGGATGAAAGTTCGCCAAGATTCTTTAAGACTTGGCAGCGTGGGTGTTATCAGGTATACTCACATCTTCTTAAGCTTGTCCTGAATGTGCTTGAATGATCTCTCTTGGAGTTATCTAATAGAATTATCTCTTGTGAGTGATAAAAGTAGTGAAAAAAGATATTGATGAAAAAGGACCACCGAATTAGACAATCTGGGACCATGATCTCTTGAACCGTGTATGATCCCAGTGTGCAAGTTTTGGATTGTATAACATGCATGATCCGTTGAAGAAATAGGCTCTAAAGTGATTAAGTAATTACATTTTTTGACACTAGGTCAGTACAATCTACTTTGTGGAAAAACAAATTCTATAATGCAACTTAGGAGAAAAGCTACTTCAAAGTAAAATCTAGAATACCAACAAGTTTTGATTCTATAACATTGCAGGTTGCTCACATCCTTCAGTTAATTTGTTGGTTTCTCTTTTAACAGCAGAAAATTTTCCTTGAATTTTTTTTTGTTCATATGGGAGTGCTTATTTTCTTTGTCCATTTCAGAGCTGGAACTATCATATCCGAGACGTGGGAGGATGGGCAAATGCTGAAAGATCTAAATATCCATCTTGTATGTTGTAGTCATCTCTCTCTCTCCAGTTAATTTGCCTTATTACAAGCTCAATTTTTCTTCATTATGAGTTACTTTTGACAATTTTCCTTTCTTTTTCTAATTTGCAATGTTTCCAAACTTCGAAAATGGTTTTGTAATTTAGCTTTTTAGTATTTTGCTTTACTAGTAGTTTGCTGCTTTCTAATTTCACTCAGTTGATTGGCCATGATTCCACTAGACTCATTATCCCAAGCTGGTTCTTCATCTTTAATCCCGCATCCATGTTCTGTTGAAATTCATTTCCTATTAAGGGTTCTTTTCAGTCTTTAGTTTTCATTAACAATAAATCCAGTTTTATGGAATTTGTTTACAAGCTCCTATATAGGTGGTCGTAATGTTCTTTCATGATTTAATTTTCAGAGACAGTTATTAGAAACCAAGGAGGCTGTTGAGCGGCAGCGGAAATCATTGAAGAAGCGACAATCTGGTAAAACATATTTCTTGTAATATTTGGCAGTAACTTCTTTCTACTCTTTGTGCATGTTCTTGGCACGTTTCAAACTATGGTTCAGGCATTTATATACCAAGAAAGGATCTTTGGTGATCTTCAGTCACAAGGCATTGGTGCTGTCTATACTCTAAATTATTGGCATATGTCTCTGGCTATGAGAAACTATCTGAAGCTTTTGTGGCCTTCCAAGTTACTGCCATATTTATGATCTGCTTTCTGGTTGGCCTCTTGCTTGCTGTCATGCATGCCTATATGCTGATGGGTGTATGGTAATATATTGCCCCAAAAGTTTCTGTATATTCGTTGCTAACTCGGGTGGGTGACTTTTTGGAAGAAAATGGCTTATTATCGTTTATTATTGCCACCCGTTGCACTAGAGGTGATAGATTGATGTTGCACTGATGTGTCCTGGCCTCAAACCCCAGCAAAATAATATTACTTATCACTGTAAAATGAGTAAATAAAAAGAAAAGAATTATTCCTCATGCTTTTACGATGTCTATCTTCTACCTGTGATTTATTAAGATACTTTCTGAGTATTAACATTAGTTGTTGTTGCTATGAAGACAAAGGTGATGGTACAGATGCAGAATCAGGAGCACAAGAAGAAGATTTTCTCATCCAGGATGAGATTTTTAAATCTCGTCTAGTGAGCATCAAGCGTGTAAGTCATTCTGTTATCTCCATGTTGCCTTTTGCAAAAGTTGCAAGTGCTCCTTTATACATGCATCCCTTGTTATTGAGTTGTTGATTCTCTATAGGAGGAAGAGACAATTTTGCGTGAGAGAGACCGCTATGAACTGGAAAAGGGACGGCTTATACGTGAATTGAAAAGGATACGAGATGAGAATGGTTCACGTTTTAATAATTTTCAGATTTTAAATCACCGATACGCCCTTTTAAACCTTCTTGGGAAAGGAGGATTTAGTGAGGTTTACAAGGTCAGAACTTACAGCAAGTAGTTTCATTTGATGATAGAAACATTAACCTCTGCTTGTTTGATGAAATTCATATTTACCATGACAAGAGTATAGATTATTCTGTTGCCAATATTGGCAATTGTAAAAAGCACATCCTTTTGCAGTGATTTGAAGTGAGAAATTTCCGGCAGGCTTATGATTTGGTGGAGCATAGATATGTTGCATGTAAGCTACATGGTCTGAATGTTCAATGGAGTGAGGATAAGAAGCAAAGTTACATACGGCATGCACTGCGAGAGTACAATATTCACAAGACCTTGGTGCATAATCACATTGTTCGGCTTTGGGACATTTTTGAAATTGACCAGAATACATTCTGCACAATCTTAGAGTACTGTAGTGGTATGACATTAAACTCCTTGACAACTATCAATCTGTTTATTGATGTACAGTAGAGTGAAGACCCAATCTATTAGGGCATCCAAACATTTGGATTATGGAATTTGCCTCCAACACTCAGGTTTTTTTCTTTTCATGTACCCATTTTCTACTCTCAGGTAAAGATCTTGATGCTGTTCTTAAAGCTACACCTGTATTACCTGAAAGAGAAGCTAGGATCATTATTGTCCAGATATTTCAAGGCCTTGTATACTTGAATAAGAGAGCACAGAAGATTATCCATTATGATCTGAAGCCTGGGAATGTTCTTTTTGATGAATTTGGTATCGCAAAAGTTACTGATTTTGGTCTTAGCAAGATAGTGGAGGAAGATGTTGGATCCCAGGGAATGGAACTTACATCTCAGGGAGCTGGAACTTATTGGCAAGTAACACTGAAGTTTGTCATCTGTGATTTTGGATGTTGTAAATGTTTGATCTTTTGCTTCAAGAAATAAATGCACTTGCAGTAATTTCCTAGACAATTAGTTCCTACTCTCTTGATAAATCTTCTCTAGTTTAGCTATATGGGCAAAATTCTGATTCCGTTTTCTTCTTTTGTAATTTTAGGTATTTGCCACCAGAATGCTTTGAGCTCAGCAAGACCCCTTTAATATCATCAAAGGTATATTTTCTCCCTATCAAGGACATTTAGTCACAGCCATAGCCAAGAGAATAAAATGCATTTACTGAAATGAGAGTGTCCCCTGTTTTTTGGGATTCATGGTTCTCTGACTCGTTGCTTACCTGCTGTTCAGTGATTGAGTCTATTTAGACCTCCATGAGAATTCCAAAGAGTTAGTTATAACCGAATATAATTGACTGTTTAAGCTTCATCTATTTAACCTTCATCAAAATGCCCTTTCTTGGGATGCAGGTTGATGTCTGGTCAGCTGGAGTTCTGTTTTACCAAATGCTCTTTGGTAGACGCCCTTTTGGGCATGACCAAACTCAAGAACGAATACTACGCGAAGATACAATTATCAAAGCTCGCAGGGTTGAATTCCCTACAAAGCCTACTATCTCAAATGAGGCGAAGGTGAGTTTGATTTGAATCTGGCAGTTTTCACTGCATATTTTCTTAGGTCTTATTCTCACAGCAACAGTGGATGATGATTTTTGTACGTCCATCTGATGGATTACAGGATTTGATTCGTCAATGTTTGACCTATAACCAAGCAGAGAGACCAGATGTTTTGACCATTGCTCAAGATCCATATCTTACATACTTGAAGAAGTAAGAGTGTACAAAGTCAAGGATTAAAGATTTAGAGAGAGCAGGGCTGGCGGTGGAGAGTTTTCTTTGGCCAAGCAGGAAAGAAGGTTATTGCAGTACCAACTTGGAGTTTTGTATAGGTTGTAAAGGTTTGTAATTTTCCCATTCTTTCTCAATGTAATTCAATTGAAATGTATCCAGATATTTTTTTTCATGGTTTTTTTTTTTTAATTTGTTTTGTCAACACATAAAAATCATTAAAAAACATTAATTCAATACTTTTTCATGTGAAAAAATAGTTTGAAAACATGTTTCGCGTTAAGCTTTATATCAGCACTTAATCACTACTATTAATTTTGTGAATTATATAGCACTGACCAAAGGGAGAACAAATTGAATAAAAAAAAAACTCAAAACTTGGATAAAACAATATGCACTAATTCTCACATATTAAGCTAAGAATACTGGTAATTTAGTGATTCCAACAATTAAATCTTACATATGAAAATAGAAGAGCTTAAAATTGATGCATATTAACAAAAAATAAGTTGAAAACATTATGGATTGGAGTAGTGATGTTTTTTAAATTTCATTTGATCCTTGAATTTTTTCTTTGCACAATTGAGTTTTTTTTAGTCTAAATTAGACCTCAATTGCCTTTTTTTTTTAGAGAGGGTTGAATTGAAAGATAAATAATGAAAGTGAAAAATATGGATAATATAGGTGGCACTTTCAAATTTGTTTGTGAAGTATATTTTGGTCCTCCATCTTTTTTTGCTATAAGGTGATTGGTTCTGTAATTTTAAAAATAAAAAAAACTACACTTTGGTATCAAAATTTATTTTCCTCTTTTTTTAGTTTTTTTTCGTGAGAGGATTCGTCGGATTTCAGTAAAGAAAGAAATAGAGCTCTTCGTTGGCGACGAACCTAACCACCAAAATTGTTAAAATTGGTGTCAATGGGTTCCACTAGGTAAGGGGAGTCTTATAGTAGTTGTTTTAAACCTCAAAGTAACTTAAAAAACCAGATCTAGATCAAGGATGCAATATTTTTTCCAGTTTGTTTTAGTGGTTTGAACCTTTTTTTTTGGGTTTATTAGGTTGATAGATTGGTTTTTTGGTGTTATAAAAGTGTTTTGTGGTTGAAATGGTTGAAAAAATGAGTTTTTTGGTACAAAAAACCTGCAGATCCAAATTTTCCAACAACCACAATGAATGTTGAATTTTGGGCTGACAAGCAACACGTCGTTTGCCAATTCTTTTTTTTTTTTTATAAAACAAACAGGGGCAGATGACTTGAAAAAAATTGCAGGCCCAGGTATGCGGGCCTGGGCTTTTCCTTTCTTTATACTATTCTTTTTTTTTTTCAATTAATACTTTTTTTATGTCTTTTTTAAAATATTTTTTAATTAATACTCCTCCTATGTCATTTTTTAGGCTTATTTAGTCTTTTTTAAATAATGATTATTTTTTAATTATATTGAATGTCTTTAATTTTCCATGAAGTTAATACGATTTATCTTTAATTTTTTAATATTTTCATATAAATTAAATTTATTTTTATAATACAAATTGATTTTAATAAACAAATTCATTTAACACAATTGTATAAAACCCTGTGTTATGCTATTAAATATCATGATCTATATTTACCTTTTAATTTTTGCAGGTTTGTTTTTATTTATCATCAATTTATTTTTATATCAAATTATTCTGACCTCGTGATCTAGGATGTATGATAGACATGTAATCTTGACATATCTCATGTTCAGGTTACTGATTTAACGTGGTAGCCCAACTTTTTCTAGAGTGATATTTTTTTTTTTTTATTGTCACCTATTAAAATTTAACTTGATTATTTTAAAAAAAAATTATTAAAAAAAATTGATTCTGCCCGTTGCTTCCCGGCTGGCAATCTAGTATCATCTCCTTCATGTATAGGCTGAGGCATCTTCAAACATTAGAGAGCATCATGGCTGCCGGTATCAACAACAATAAAATGGGATGATGATATTTAAAAGACCGTTTGGCCTGCGTTTCTAAAAAAAATTTAATTTTTTTTTATATTTTGGATTATTTTATTGTATTGATTTTATTAGAAATAATTTTTTAAAAATAAAAAATTATCATTTTAATACATTTCATCATTAAAAACATTTTAAAAAACAATTACAACCACACTCCCAAACAGACACTAAGATCAGAAACAACACCATTGGTATTTCTGCCATGATATTCAATAATAAAGTGAATCAGAATTATGATGTTCTTGAATTTTCTCATAAAAAACATGATGGCAAATCTTGAGATAAACAACACCGTATTAGTTTCATAACCATTCATACCTTGAGAAGTTAATTTTCCTTGGAAATGATCAATTGTTTAAATTAAACCATAATAATTTACCCGCTATTTTTCCTTAATTAATTAATATACATATTATTAAGAAATAACTATTTTATAAAAAAATTTCCAATTATCAATTCAATCCTCAAAACAAATAAATTTTCATCATATTACCCTATTAACCCTCACTTAAAAGTATATTTATTAAATTCAACATGACTTAGTATGTCGATTCAGAACCCGATTCAAAGATCAAATCTAGTCAACTTCAATGATTTTTTTTTTAATATTTTTTCCAAAACAATGTCATTTTAAGATATACATAGGTTGACCCCAAAATAAATAAATTATCACATGGGTTTTCCATCTATTAGACATTACTCGAGTAACATTTACTCCAAACAATAGTTATTAAACCAAGCATGGTTTAAAAAGTCTACTTGAAATCTAATTGACTTGGGTTTTTTTTGAACCTGAATAGATATTGACCCGATCAAACTAAGATAAAACCAAAATTATGAATTTCAAGGATTTTTGTTTTCAATCTTTTTTTTTTTAAAATGATGTTATTTTATGATAAATCTAAATTGAATTATCAATTTATAGGTTTATCAGGTCAATCCGCGACATGAATCTTGGATTAAATTTAATACCTATGATTAAAACTTTTTCCTCCAAAATGACATAAAAGAGGACCTATTTTGTTTTAAAATGAAATCATTATTATCACATGTTATAATAATATGGGTAATGCCTAATAGATCATGTCATGGGGATCCCATTAGTAATATTTTTTTGTTTGGGAACCTACTTGAGAAACATGAAAGAAAACTATCCGTTAACAGCCTCGAAAAATCAAACCGACCACACAATAGGAAAAGAGTCACGTTAAAATTAAAACAACCCGCCTGCAACACTTCCACTTCATTGATTTTGATTTACAGTACACGAAAAAAAAATTCCTTGATATTTCAAGTTCCTCTTTTCTTTGCCTGTTAAATTCTGTAACAACAATGGAGTTCCACGGTGGAGACAAAGTAGAAGTATGTAGCGAAGAGGAAGGATTTCTTGGATCATATTATGCAGCGACAGCGGTCAAGAAACTTGAGGCCAACTCTTATGCAGTGCAGTACGAGAACTTAGTGGAAGAGGAAGACATGTCAAAGCAACTGATAGAGACACACCGCAAGCCCAGCGCTAAAACACACTGCTTGATCAGCACTCTGCTCAACGGCCTTAACAGGCGCACCCACCCAACACCTAAACCATTAACTCGCCCGTCCGCTCAAACCCAGTCCTCCACTACTCTTCTTCTTCTTCAAGCCAAACCCCTTTCAGTCGATGGAGTAACAATTTCGTAAGTTTTCTTGCTAATCTAGCTCCGCTACGTCGTGGTTTTAGTGCCTGCATTTGTTACTTAGAACTCAGGGTTTGAGACTCCGATTTTTGTATATTCTGTAAATTTCTGGAAGTTGAAACCCTAGTTAGCAGTTGTTAGTTTTTTAAGCATTTATTTTTTAATCTTGGAAACTGTTTTTGTTTTATTTATTTATTTTTGATTTCCTGCTTAAAAAAGCATGAAATAATTTCAGAGATTTTGGATCGTACAGAGATAGGCATGCTAATCCTTTTTTATTTTGAAAATTTAAATTAATTTTTTTCTGTCTCTAACAGTAAGAAAACTCCGCTAATGGTGCTGTTCTTTAATCTCTTTGGAAGGTGGATGATTCTGTAATTTCAGGATGTATATAAAGCAGGTAATGTCGTGCCGGAATTTTTTTTTTTTTTTTTTTTTTTTTGTGTATGGTTTTGTTTTTGAAAATACAGATCGAGCTGAATTTCATTTCTGTTCGGATAAAGGCTGTAATCGAGATTCTAGGTAGGGGTGAGTAAAAAAATCGAAAACCGATTAAACCGAGAAAATCAGAAAAAAACCGAACCGTGAAAAAAAAACCGATTAAAATTTTACCAACCGGTTCGGTTTCGGTTTTATAAGCTTGAAACCGAAAAAACCAAACCGTACCCAAACTGAAAAAAACCGAGCCAAACTGAAAAAACCGATTCGAAACCGATCGGTTTGAACCGGTTTCGGTTTGGTTTCAGTTTTTTTTATTTTAAAAAAATATTTGGTTTAGTTTTTTTTTTTGTGATAAAAATTGAATCGAATCGAAAATGATCACTTTTATTTCTAGGAGCTATCGAGAACAAATTGCTACCGAGTTCCTTTCAGTTCGAAAATTAATTGTGTTGGTAAGTTTGTTTTAAGAGCTATCGAGAACATATTGATTTATTAATTTTTTTTAATATAATTTTATTCATTTGTTGTCTAGCTGTTATAATATATTGAGTGAGGAGTATTTTAAATTTCTGGACTGAAGGATTATTCTTTTTTTGATAAGTGTCAATAGTCAAATTGATCTCTTGTATTGCCATTGTAGCAAACAATGCACTTAAGAGCTTCTGTTTCTGTAATGGATGCTGGCAAGGATAAAATTGTTGCTGCTGCAACTTGACCACATCTACTGGAGAAATCAGTTGAGAATGATTGATTTGGTGGCTGCCTTTACTTTTAACAAAACTGCTTTGCATTCTGTTCATGCAATGACTGTTTTGCTGCTGGTAAGGATTAATTTAGAAACCAAATGGGTTCCCTTAGAGATGCCTTATCTGCTGAATTCATTTCTATAGGAGATGCCTTTGTGATGGATGATTTCTGCGCAATTGTGTTGGTTCATTTACATTTTCATTGAGTCACTTTCTACATGCAACCATTGATTTATTTGATTTTTATCTTGAGAGAATATATGACCTGTGTGCATTTGAGTAGCATTCTTAAATATGACTCATCATGGAAATGTGCATAAATTTTATAAGCTTTTGGCTTGGTGTTTGCTTACAAAACATTATGTATATTAATTAGGACGCCTAAATTTGCATTACATTCAGTTCTCCACCATGCTTGTTCTAACTAAAATTGTATTGATCCAGCAAAAACATTGATTCGAGTTTGTTGTTAATAATTTGTATGTTGGTTTACGTGCAACTGAAAACTCAGTATTTACTTGTGCTATTTTGTTCTAGAATGTTATTTCTGTACGTGCTGCAAATTTGGGTTGAAAGTTTTTGGTGTGAGAAGCTCTGTAGTGATTGCTTTTGGAATCCAAGGATGGATAGTTGTGAGAAGAAGTTTTAATTTCATAATTGTGGTCGATTGGTACTAACTATAAAAGTAAGCAAGGCTATGGTGTCTACCCCAAACCACAATGCTACTAGGAAATTTATATGATTTGCGAAGTAAAACAATTTTTTCTTGATATGATATTTGTAAGTAACTTAAATTATTTGACTGGAAAGTTCTTGGATACTGGTGGAGCATTGTTTATGCCCGAGGGCTTGTCTATAAATGTGTGCATTTTTGGAAAATTTGCATGAGCTAAATTGTCAATGAAGTTGATGTGACTTCTGCAATGGTCTGCATGCTTATATCGCTGCATATTCTTCTTAATCTCCTAAGTGTTTACTTAAACTGTGATATGTCAAGATTTGGATGTGTCCACAAACTGATGGTTGGACTGCATAACTGTTGATGGTTAGGATAAATTAAAATCTTATTTGTTATTTTACATGATGATCGTTATACATGTTTATAATGCCTTAACAAGTTACTAATGATCAGGTGATTAAGTAAGGAAGAAAGTCGATATAACGAGGTTTTTTTTATGACTATCGATGCTCAAAATTGAAGTTTATGAACATAATTATGTAGAATAGATCGCATTGAGGTAAGAAATCTCATGAATGTGTAATTTCCATCACGTAGACTAAAATGAGAAAAGCGGAGCTAGAGACTAATTTCATAACTAATCTGAAATGACAAAAACAAAAGTTGGAAGCCATAATATCCTTTGCAAAGTCTGAAATTTTACATGGTGAAGCTGAATTGAAGGGGCAGGAACTGAATGAAGCTAACTTATTGGCTGAAGTCGTAACACAAGAACTCTGAAGGGAGCTTTGAGTTGTTCTTAGAAACTTGATTATAATATTTCACTGTAAAAGACTTCTTCGACTAGCTGTTCTTCCAGGTGTTTCTGATAGAATGGATAGACTCATTGGCTTAAGTCACAACACAAGAACTCTGAACTATGAATTTGCTTTATTGCTTTTTTATGTGATAAATGACTAGGTCGAGCTTCAGTTTTTTGTTCTTGGCTTTTAATGTATTGTTAAACTATTATGTTTTGTAATTAATCAATGTTTTAAATCTATTTATCCTGCCTGATTTGCTAGCCGATATCTATGCTGAAATCCTAGAAGATGATGTGTCAGCTGATATATATATATATATATATATATATATATATATATATATATATATATATATATATATATATATATATATATAAAAGCTGATCAATTGGCTAATATGAAGAGTATGAAAACATTGATTGATTTACATACAATTCATCAAATAAATGGATTTGCAAAATAAACAAATGAAGTCGTTCAACAAATAATTAACGTAATTAATGACAAAATATGAAGTGAAAGTTTTAATTGATTATGGAATTAACATAGATAGCTTAAACATCTCTCTTCACTTTCTACTTGAGAAATTACTTAGGAAAATTATATATTTGTAAGGAAATTACTAGCCTATTTTGCTAGTGGTTGAGTTATATTTTTGCTAAAATTTAATTTTTTTAAATTAATATTTTATATTTTTAGATCGTTGTAATGCATATAAAAAATAATATATTTTTTTAATATATTTTTAAATAAAAAACACTTTAAATTATAGAAAATAACACCCATAAACTTTGTATATGATAATAGCTTCACCTTCGTTTTTTTTTTTGATAATCATCGAGAGTATATTGAGAAGGCCATAAAGCGAATAGCCAAAGAGAAATACAAGCGATATAAAAAAGAAGAAAAGAAAAAAGAAAAAAGAAAAAAACTGATTTACTACAGCAAACAACAAGAAGACTACCTAAGATTTCTTATTACTCCATAATTTGATGCCATCAGAAGATCTTAAGAGGTCATTTCCTGTATAATTGAAGTTTGAATCTTGAGTATGCAACCAAATAGCAACCCGATGAAGGATGGTGGAGAAACAATCAAACAAGTTTATAGTTCCCTCCTCAAAAACAATTTTGTTCCTCAGCAACCATATACCCCAAATAGTACTACTTGAAATTAATCTCCAAGCTGATCTTTGGAATTTGCCATGTACCATTTCGGGCCACTGCAGAAGCAGCAAGTCAACTGTTCTCGGTAAACAACATTGGATACCCCACCAATCCAAAACTTTCATCCAAACACTCCTAGAAAAGTTACAATGTATAAAAAGATGCTCTGAGGTTTCCAAATTTGAGCTGCAAAAGACACATGAAGCTTGTGTGGCAGACAAAACAGTCCGTTGATGGAGAAAAGCTCTTGTACTAACTTTGTCCTGTACTGCCAACCAGAGAAACACCTGAACTTTCGGAGGGGCCCCTTTAATCCAAACATTGGCTTCGAAGACTCTATCAGTCGCAGAGGAGGTATTGTCAATTAGGGTGCAACACGATTTAACTGAAAAGCTTCCATCAGAATTGCATGGCCATATAAGTTTGTTATCTTTTCTTTGACGAATTATCGTTGGCTCCAACATTGAGAGCAAATGATGAAATTGTTGCTCTTCATAAGATAAGAGCTTCCTACGCCAAACCAAATTCCATCGCCATTGATCATTCACCCATTGACCCATCTCATTAACCAAACCATTCCGAAAAGTAGAAATTTGGTAAAGCTTAGGGAAAATGCTACGTAAAGCATTTGATCCTATCCACACGTCAGACCAGAAAAGGATGGAGGATCCATCTCCAATCTTGAATTTAATGTTTTCACGCAATACTAAGCCGATGACACTGTTTGGATCCAAGATTGACAAAACGTCTTTCCAAAATGGGGAAATATGACCATGCAATTTTGGGATTCCATTCTCGAAAGTTGGGGAGTAAAGATGGGTTGTTACCTGTTTCCATAAGGCATGGTCTGGTAAGCTTAGCCTCCATATCCATTTGAAAAGCATGGATATATTTTTTGACATTAAAGAACCCAATCCGAGGCCTCCTTCTTTTCTAGCTTTCACAACAATACGCCACTGCACCTTGCAGATTTTCTTTTGCTTCGCCACTCCAGACCACAAGAATCTTCGTTGAATAGATGTTAGTATATTACAGACACCTTTCGGCATAAGAAAAGAAGACATATAATATACTGGCAATGAACTCAAGACACTTTTGATTAGGCAGATACGTCCTGCCATACTAAGCATACGACCTCTCCACATGCTCAACTTTCGTCTGAAATTCTCAATAATAGGCTTCCATGTAGACAATCTTTTAGGATTGGATCCTAAAGGCATGCCTAGATAAGAGCAAGGCAAGAAATCAAATCTGCAAAAGACTGAATATGCCATACTAGCACAAGTATCTTCCCCAACATTTATGCCAATTAAAGAGCTTTTATGGAAGTTAATGTGCAAACCTGAACAAATAGCGAACCACAACAGGATCCTTTTAACTGTTTTGACCATATGAAGATTAGCAGGCATGAAGATCAAAGTGTCGTCTGCATATTGTAGGTGACTGAGGCAAAAGCTGTCTCCAAAAGGGATACCTTTGAAAAGATCATTTGAAGCTGCTCTTTGAAACAAAACAGATAATCCCTCTGCTGCTATTAGAAAAAGGAATGGAGAAAGGGGGTCACCTTGGCGAATCCCACGACCCATTAGAAGGAGATCCATTAATCAACACTGATAATTTTGCAGTGGAGATGCAAGTGTTGATCCAATTAATCCATTTTTCACCAAAACCCATATGCCTCATAACCTGCTCTAAATAATCCCACTGCACACTATCGAAAGCTTTGTGAAAATCCACCTTAAAGATAAGGCTCGGCACTCTGTGTCTTTTCAAGGAATGAACTGCTTCATTGGCAACCAAAAACCCATCAATTATTTGCCTCCCTGCCAAGAAAGCTGTTTGATTCTCACTGATAAGGTCATGCATAACCGCTTTCAGACGGCTAGAAAGAACCTTAGCCATTATCTTATAAATGCCATGAATCAAACTAAGAGGCCTGAAATCTTTGAAGCCAACTGGGGAAGCTATCTTCGGAATTAGATGAACATAAGCATGATTGACTCCTTTTGGAAGCCTACCTGTTTTGAAGAAATTCTTGGCCAGGTCTAACAGATCATCTGCAATGAAATTCCAAGCAAGCCTGTAGAATTTGAAATTGAAACCATCTGGACCCGGACTCTTGCTCCCATCACAATCCCAAACACTCTGCTTTAATTCTTCCAAAGTGATATCTCGCTCCAAGCTAGCTGAAGAAGAAGCCGAGAGTGTTTTAAAACCAACAAGCCCTAAACCAATTCGGAATCTATCAGGACTTCTAAATAAGTTGGAGAAGAAGTCAACTGCCGCATCTTTTATGACCGGTAAACCTTCAACAACAGAACCATTATGAACCACTTTCAGGAGATGGTTTTTAGCCCTCCTGAAGTTAGCAACTAGATGGAAGAAACGCGTGTTGCGATCGCCCAGGCGACACCAAATTTGGCGAGACTTTTGACACCACATGCTTTCTATATGCAAGTTACATTGCCACTGTTTCTTGATCAATGAATCAAGCGAGTTCTGCTCTACAATAGATAATTGCCCATACTCTGATTTCTTTTCTATTGCTGAAATATTGCTTTGGATCAATGACAAAGCAGTCTCCTGATGCCCAAAACCAACCCTGTTCCCTGTCCCAAAGCAGTCAATGACAATAGCTTCACCTTCGTGATTAATCCACCTTGCAATTATAATGAAAGACATGGGTGAAGAGCTCAAATCCAACCACTTGACATTAAGGTATTGGATTGTTTGAGTACTATGAATTTTCTGTAAATATTTTGTTTGCCTTCCAAAAAAAAAAAAAACTAAAAAGAAAGATGCAAGGAAGGACTTTCAGGCTCCATTGACCCGGTCGTATTGGAACTAAGATATGTGAAATGAAAAAAAAAAAAATGATGGGTTGGTATATAATTTATATAAAAAAATTCATCTTGAATTGAAATAAAGTGAATGAGAATTTAGGTCATGGTGCCATCCCCTTGTTGTGCTTTTAGCATGCGTATAGGTGGCCTAAAAAGCCTCCAAATAATTCCCATCTGCATGTCTTGGTCATGTTTTAATATTTTTAATTAATTACATTTCGAGGATGCATTTATTGACTTTGGAATGAGTATTTATTTTGGTGTTTGTGTTTATTTTTCCCATAACAATCCCCTTAATCATAAATTTCTCTGCGTACCCCAAACGTTCGAGGTTGGTGGCTTTGACTTGGCTTCATTGGGGTTTGTCCACTACATATGTATTAGTAATTGTAGACTTTGATTTGGTCAGTGTTATGTGAATTCTTCCTAGCTACTAGCTAGGTACCCCTATTTTGTAATAATGATTTCTTGATTTATTAATTTTTAACTCTCTCATTATATCTTCGATCAGCCGTTAAATAATTTCTAGAAATTAATAAAGCTCCAAATCGAAGAGCGTGAAAACATTGAAAGATTTAGATATAATTGATCATCAAATAAATGGACAAGTAAAATAACCAAATGAAGTCAATTAACAATTAAGCAATGAGAAAAATCTAAAGTGAATGAAAGTTTTAATTGATTATGGGCTAAAACATCTCTCTTCAAGTTTGCACGTGAGAAATTACGAAGGAAAAGTATACATTTGGGAGGGAATTAACCAGGCAGATGCAGCCAACGACTTTGCATGCATGCCAACTGAGATAGCATATCTTCTAGAGATCTTCTACATGTTTTTTTTTTTTTTTTATACAATTTTTCTTGCTTTGAAAAATAAAAACCGAAAAGAAAGATCTAGGAAAGTAGTATATATATATATATATATATATATATATATATATATATATATATATATATATATATATATATATATATATATATATATGTCCTCTACAAGAAAAGAAGTTGCAGTAGTGGTTTGGAGCTTCTTCATACAAATCTTCTAGGGGTCAATTGCTACTTATTAAGCTGGGAGGTGCATAGTCATGTGGGTGTTTTTGCTGATGATGTCGCTATTATCGTGTCCAGCTGCAGCATCAACAGCAAGCCCAGATGTAAAACCTGGCTGCCAAGATAAGTGTGGGGATGTTAGTGTTCCTTACCCCTTTGGGATTGGAGAACAAAGCTGTGCCATGAATAAGCCCTTCTTTCTAAACTGCACTTCAGGCGCTGATGGGCAACCTGAACTGTTGTTTGGAAGAAACATGCCTGTTCGCAAAATATCACAGCTGAACGGCACAGTCACTGTAGGCGTATACACTGCTTCCGACTGCTATAACGAAACAGCATGGAACAGGACAGAATCTTCTGTCACCCTTGGATCAGGCCCCTTCATGTTCTCAGACACCCTAAATGTATTCACAGGTATTGGTTGTGATACCTCTGCTCAGGTGATCAACAAAGATCGTACATACGGAGCTGCATGTCTCTCCATATGCACCGAAAACGTGAGTTTGTTAGAGAATAATCCTTGCTCAGGTTCTGGATGCTGCCAAACCTCGATTCCCAGGGGCCTCAAGTCACTTAACATTTCGACTTCCAGTTATAACAACCACGCGAATGTTTCGGACTTCAATCCTTGTGGATTTGCCTTTTTAGTGGACAGAAGCTCCTTGAAGCTTTCAGATTGGCCGCTCTCTCGCAAGCCAAAATATGGAAATGATGCATATGCAACAGATGTTGTGATTGAATGGGTAGTTAAAAATGAGACGTGCGAAAAGGCCAATAAGACAAGTGCGTATGCTTGTGGCTCTAATGCAAATTGCACGGACTCTGAGAATCAAGGATATCGTTGCTTATGCGAAAAAGGGTTCGAAGGAAACCCTTATCTCCAAGATGGCTGCCAAGGTAAACTGATTATTTCTTTTGTTTAGGCTTTAATCACTAGTAATTATGCTTATCTTGTTTAGGCTTTAATCACTAGTAATTATGCTTATCTTGTTCAATGTGGTCTCTAATTGTCAGTGCGGTGTTCATCACGTTGAATTTTTTTTTCCCCAATAGATAAGGATGAATGCAAGGATCCAGGAAAAAACCCTTGTGAAGAAGGTACTTGCGAGAATGTGATTGGAGATTACAAGTGTCGATGTCCACTTGGCAAGTACGGTGATGGTAAAACAGGCTGTAAAGGACCTGGTATCGTCACAATTATTGCAGGTAATTAGCTTTCTTTGCATTCTCTTGTAAGTATAGAAATTCGGCTAACTTGGATGGATCAAAATCAATTTTTTATATTATTTTATGTTTTTATATTTAATGGGATGTTGATTCATTTATTATCGATTTTTTTCATTTAATTAAATTAAAATTAGTTTGTTTATTTTAGTTGAGTATGTAATCCAAGTCATATATATATATATATATATATATATATATATATATATATATATATATATATTTTAAATACACTTATTATACTTAAATATTATTTTTTATATAAAAAAATAATTCGGCTTGGTACAGTAACTATTCATGAATCCCTTGGTTCTAATATGAATAGCCTGTTTTTTTTTTTTAATTATTATTGTACTTGGACTAACGATTTTCTTGCGTAAACATATTTTGAAGATATTTGCCGTAAAAAAAAAAAATAGAGATATGGATACTGAATTTTTTTATTGCAAAAATCCTCAAGGCCATCAATTAGTAATTAGTAATTAAAAAGGTCTGAACTTTTTGATTTTTTAAAAATGTTTTTTTAAACTACAATTAAACCATTATAAATTAATATCTTTTAAAACCATAAAAATTAATTAATTAATTAAGCTATATTTTTTAAACTTCAAATTTAAGTTGGGATTAAACAAAAATATTATTTAATAAAATTTATGAATTTATGAATTAAGGTTTATATAAAGTGTACACTGTTTTCATGATCATAAGATGCCTTCTAAAAAATTACTTCAATGAGACACGTGGAATCACATGATTTAAACAAAAAAATTAAAAAGGGGTTAAATTAACTTGATTATTTTTATAAATTAATGGTTTGATTGAAAACTCTCTCTCTCTCTCTCTCTCTCTCTCTCGTGTTCTTCAATCAATTGTTTTAGCTTTGCTTCATTTCTTCTCCTTCTGGCTGCTATTGACGTTGAGGAGACCACGACATTTGAGGTAGCGCTTTTGATCGGAAGGCTAACGAAGGCTTGATTTTAACTTCACTTGATAGTTCGAGGGATTAAAATAAATTAAAAAATAAAACATCAGGAATTTAGTTGGATTAACGAAGCTCAAGGAGGCTTTCGATCAATTACAATAGTAAATAAATATTTTCCCTTGATTTGATTTTGAAAGTAACGTCCTTCTTTGACATTTTCTTGCAGCTGTTGGCGCAAGCATTTTCCTTGTGGTCATTTGTCTGCTACTCTACATGATCTGCACGAAAAGAAAAAAGGAGAAGAACTTCCAAGAGAACGGGGGAAAATTTTTAAAGAATCAACGAGTAAGGATTTTCAGCGAGGCAGAGCTGGTAAAGGCAACTAACAATTATGCTGATGATCGGAAACTCGGGGAGGGTAGTTTTGGTTCTGTTTACAAGGGAGTTTTAACAGACAATACAGTGGTTGCTGTCAAGAAGTCCAAAGGGGTGGACAAAGCTCAGATGAATGCGGAATTTCAAAAGGAAATGAGCATTGTTTCACAGGTCAATCACAAGAATGTGGTAAAGCTCCTGGGCCTGTGTTTAGAGACCAAAGTTCCATTACTCGTCTATGAGTTCATCTCAAATGGAACTCTTTCCAAGCACATCCACGACAAAGGTTCCCGGATATTGGTTTCCTGGACCAATCGTTTGAGGGTAGCATCGGAGGCTGCCCTTGCGCTTGATTATTTGCACTCTCTGGCAGACCCTCCGGTTATTCATGGAGATGTCAAGTCAGTAAACATACTTCTAGACAATAATCACACAGCGAAAGTAGCAGATTTTGGAGCTTCGGTGCTGATGTCTCCTGGCCAAACCGATATCTCAGCTACAAAAATACAAGGGACCCTAGGCTACCTGGATCCTGAGTATCTTATGACGGGTATTTTAACTGTTCAAAGTGATGTCTATAGCTTTGGGGTAGTTCTTGTGGAGCTTCTCACTGGAGAGATGCCAAACTCCATTTCCAAGTCTGGAGAGAAACGAAACGTTATTCAACACTTCATCTCAGCACTGGAAAATAATCATCTCTTCAAAATTTTGGATTTCCAGACAGCTGATGAAGATGATATGGATGAGATAGAAGCTGTAGCAGAGCTTGCAAAAAGATGTCTAAATAGCATGGGAGTAAACCGGCCAGCCATGAAGGAAGTGTCCGATGAGCTTGCTAAGCTGAAAGCTCTTCACCAGAAATCATTGGCTCAGCAAAATAGCGAGGAAACAGACTACTTGTTAGACGAATCATCACAATCTTTCTGCGAGAATGCAAGTCATCTCATGAATCAATCCCAGACTGTGATATCATTGCAGATGGAGAACTACACTAACAGCAATTAAAGTGAGACCACAATCAGTTTCCAACATTCAATAAGTCAGATAGCTCCATTAATAAATTGTAGATTATGGCTATGGATGTTCTTGAGTTATTGTCTCTAGTAATTCTCCAGCAGGAACTTGGAAGCTTGACATATTTCAAGAATCCAGATTTTCCTTTTCTTTTGTCACCTATGTTCAAATAAAAATTGTGTGTTTACAGGACTAATTAATATACTCTCTCAAAAAGAAATTGATAAGTACCTTCGATTTCCTAATCAAACCAGATTCAATGATGTTTACCTACATTCACAGACAGAGAAAGCTCCACAGCTAGCTCAAATTTCCATAGCATACGAATTCTTACCACAACAAGATTCCAAGAGCAGCTATAACCATAGTTTAAATTCAACCTGTTGATCTCAGGTTTTTGGGTCAAGTGAATTGATCTCGAGCAAGTCTTAAGTTTTGAGTTATGTGAATTGATTGGAGTTAATTTAATTTTTTAATTTTATAAAAGTAAAAATGGTATAATTTGAATAAAATTAAGAAAGAAGAAGAAAAACAGATCTCAGGTAATCTAGATTTTTTATTGGATCCATTTTCCTTTTATTTTTGTTGAAACTCTTCCAAGACTAAGCTCTGAATCACCAGAAATTATGGGTTAACTGTGAAAGAAGTCAGGTTTAAAACAATGAGGTGTTCTTTTTCTCCTTTTTATTTTATTTTATTTTATTAGAGTAGAATAAAATAAATAATGTAATCGCCTTTAATTTTGACTTAAAATAATCAATTTCTTTTCTATATTTGTATCCTCCGTACGCGCACACTTATAACTTTCCTTAAGAAAAAGAAAATATACTGAAAACATGGGATTCAGTAATGACATCAAGTGACCATTTCTCTTTTTCTCTTCTTTTTTTGGCAATAAAAGAAATTTACGCCCCTAAAATTTACTGTGATCTCTTAATTGAAAATTTAATATTAATCAAACTAATCATAACTTATTATTTTTCACATAGTTTTATAAAAAAAAGGACTTGAAATCATGTGTCATATTATGTGTTGTATTAATTGATGATAACAAGGATAAGTTTTATAGCATTGTTTTTTGTGTGTATTGGCTCGGTTAGATGGTGGTAGATCAGTTACTTGTGAATTCTTATATTAAATCTAACCAAATGCACAAATTATCTATTCAAAATTAAAAATATTTTTAAATTTCCTCCTATAATTTTTTTATCTTTCAAATTTGATCTTTTTTATTTTAGTTGCTATTTATTTTGTTTGGGATCATTTTTTAAATTATTATTTTTTACAAATTTCATCATCCTTGAGTTTTTTTCCTATCAAATTTTATCTCCATTGTTTTTGTTGCTTTTTTTATAAGTTTTTTTATTAATATTTTTCTCACGATTTCATCTTTTAGAATTAAATTTATTTAGATTTAATATATATATATATATATATGTGTGTGTGTGTGTGTGTGTGTGTGTGTGTGTGTGTAATGGATTTGATATAAATATTGTCAAACATGATTTAAAACCTAACTTGAGATATATATATTTGTATGATATAAATAATGTGATATCTTTTTAGATTAGAAAACTGATAGCTAGCATTTAGAGATGGACCAAGGAACCACAATCATCATGTTATGAGAAATAATTGATTTTTCTTTTCGATGTTAATTGGACACTTTGAGGATAAGTTTTTTTTTATCTATTCTAGATGTTGTACTGGCTATACATGTTCAAGATTTACTTAACTAGTAGATGTGCAAGAAATGATCATGAGGGCATTTTTAGCATTGGGTTTTCAAGTTACTGGTTCTTCATCTTGGATTTTAGACTCAAGTGTATCTAATCATATGATCAATTCTCTCAATGGTCTAAATAATGTCAGAGAAAATTGTGGCTCTTCACATATTTAAACAGCAAATGGTAGTGTTCTATCCATTGTTGCATTTGGTGATATATCCTTTTTCCTTTAAAGATGTTCTTGTGTCATCTAAACTCTCTATGAATTTAGCTTTTGTTAGTCAGCTTGTTGACCAAAATTATGATGTACACACTTTATTCATGATGGTTGTTTTGTGCAAGATCAGATGTCAGGGTAGTTGATATATAGCGAAGGAGCCTAAACATGGATGTCTCTTTTACCTACAACGACCTATTCCACGAAGCTTACCTTCCTTCCCTGTTCTGTCTTTACTTTGTCATAAGTCAAGGGTGTCAAATGAAGTCTGGCATAAACGTATTGATCATCCTTATTTTAGGGTTCTATCTTATTTGTTGAAATCTGGTCTATTGAATAATAAAGAGCATTCTTCTTCTACTATGTTTTTTGATTGTGCAACTTGTAAACTTGAAAAAAGTAAGACTTTTACCCTTTTCTTTTGAAATAAGTAGAGCCACTCATAGTTTTGAGATCATTCATAGTGATGTCTGGGGTATCAATCCTCTTATTTCTCATGCACAATACAAATATTTTGTAATATTTATTGATGATTACAACAGATATACATGGGTGTATTTCTTGCAAAACAAATCAGAATTTTTTCATATGTTCAAACTGTTCTTAGCTCTTGTTGACATTCAATTTTCAGTTGCTGTTAAAATTCTTTGGTCCGACTCAGGTGGAGAATATATGTCTCATGAGTTCCAATCTTTCTTGCAATCTAAATGCATTATCTCTCAATGTTCTTGTCCATTAATAATAACTATTAATCTCGGTTGTATATGCTCTCATAAATATGAAAGTAGATTTAGCTTACCATGTATACCTTCCTAAAATCACTCTAGATAATTAGCATGTACAGATTTAAGTTTCTTTGTATAATTGGCAGTCTGCCTTATATAATGAAGACCTTCTAAAAAGAAAGGCATTTTGAGATTCTAACCATTACGTTACTTATATTTGTTTTAGATAAGCAGAAGGATGAAACGTTAAAACACTTTCAAAGGGGTTGCTTAGTAATTCCGCCAAGTATTCTATGAACTTATGCAAGGCGGTCATGACCATCTCGTTATGATGAAGAAAAAGGTTAGTTAAAGGAGCCTTTTAAGTCTTAGTTTCATTTGTTCTTTCTATCTCCTCCTATTGTTCATTTTTCCTTTGCTACTCTTATATATGCAATGCCTTGGCATTATTCCTTTGTCTTTTTATTGTTTTCTAAGTTTAGTCAGTATTTTTTTTTTGGTCTTTTATGTTGAAATTTTGAGATAACCATATGAGTGTATTTTAAAGTTTCATGTCTTACATTTGTGATCAATCTAGATAGCTGTTGAAACAGTTCTATAAATTTTATGGTATCCTGACAGGATGTTGATCACAGAGATGATAATTACGATGATGATGGACTTCATGAAACAGATCTAGAGGGAAGGGTTGTGAAATATGTTGGTATGATAATGATGGTATATATGTATTTGTTATCGCTCAGTTATGTGTTTATTTTTCGCATAAACAAGGAGGTAGAAATAAAAAAGGACAGATTAGATGTCCCTAATTGGATAATAAATAGGTTTTTACTTCAGAACTTTCTGTTTATTGACATGGAAAAAGTGGTAAGATTAGGATTTCAGCTGGTTTTAAAAAATATTTTTCTCCATGAAATGCATGCAAATCTTGTTTTTATTTGTCATGTTGCCTTTTAGTAAACATGGTGAGCGAAAGTATATTGCCCGCGGTATCTTCTATACTTGAGAATATGGGCATGCTTATTTACAGGGCAAGGGGAAACACAATCAATGAAACGGTTGTCAGGGGGTCAGAAAACTGTTGTAGCCCTGACATTGATATGTTCCATGCAACAATGTGATCCTGCTCCTCCCTTTTATATATCTCTTTGACGAGAAAGACGCAGCATTGGATCCACAGTACAGGACTGCTGTTGGAAGTATCCTATTTCCATGTATTCTATTTTGCTGTCTCCTTCAAGCTTTAATGGTTTCTTTTTGTGGTCTTCTTTTGGCTATCAGTATGGAGTCGGATGTAAATTTCGCTTTCCTGCCATGCTGTTCTGTTGCTACTACTCATTGAGGGGAGTTGATCTTCAGCCTCCTAGAGTGGAAGTAGGTATTTATATCTAATGGGAAACTCGTGCATAATTGAATACATGCTTGTATATATGCAGATATGTGCATAGTGTTAGTTTTTTGTTGCATGCTGTATTCCAGTGTAATATTTTCCATCTTAGCTCATATGAAATTTATCTGTGTCTAGATGTGATGAGGGTTATTCTTCAATAGGGGCAAGTGGCCACTTAATCTGCTACTGGATCTGAATAATTTGATTGACAGCAAGATTCTGAGAGACTACTACTCATCTGATATTGTTTAACCATATGAATGGCAAGATATTGGCTTGTACCTCCGTGCAATGAAAATAGAAATGTCAACCCTATAAAGAAGATCTAAGGGCTGTTGGTGTGTAGTTATGTGTGCTCTGTATTGATTTTAGCTATTTTTTTTTCATCTAATATATCCTTTAGAGGAGATCCTTGATTACATTGTTTGCTAGACATGATCCGTCGCCTGTCGCCTCGCTGATATGACAAATACACAATTTATAACCACCACTTTCAGGCCAGAACTTGTGAAGGTTGCTGATAAGTTACATGGGGTGAACACACAAAAACAGGGTGAGACGTGTCAGTGTTGTCTCCAAGAAAGACGCACTAGAATTTATCGAGCATGACCAATCTCATAATGCAGAATAAGGTCAGAAAGTTTTTTAACACACGAGAATTTCTTCTTTCTTTTTGTAAGTATATTTA
Source organism: Populus trichocarpa (assembly GCF_000002775.5). Taxonomy (NCBI): domain Eukaryota; kingdom Viridiplantae; phylum Streptophyta; class Magnoliopsida; order Malpighiales; family Salicaceae; genus Populus; species Populus trichocarpa. The sequence continues at coordinate 20,694,180 of NC_037288.2, read as the reverse complement.
CATTTTCATGGATCTGCCAATTTTATATCCTTGGACTTGGTGAAATCCGTTGCTAGTGATAAACCGTGACTTAAATTAACTCATTCATCCTTGTCGGTCGGTGCGGCCAAACTCTGATGAACGATGACAGATTGATCTATATGACACTGCTGCAATATATTTGTTAGCTCTCACCATGAACTATATCTTTTTTGCTGGAATCTCAAGATTGTAAATAGATGCTAAACACCTAGGCATGTATGAAAATTATGCTTTTCAATATATTCTCTCCTGTTATTTACTTAATGGAAAATTTTCTTTCTTGGTATTGTTGATGAATGCTACTGATTGGATTTCTATAGGCCTTCATGTCTCCTCTAGATGCATTATTTGAATTGAAATTCATGCTCAAGTTTTCCTTTGGTTAAGAAATCAATATTCCTCGATCATCTTTTCCCCCTTGAAAGAACCTTATTGAGCTGAAATAATAATAATAATAATAATAATAATAAAAGGTATTTAGGCCGCGTTTGGGAACGCGGTTGAAACCACATTCTTTTAAAATTTTAAATTTTTTTTGCTTTTTTTTTTTTATGTTTTCAGATCGTTTTGATGTGCTGATATCAAAAATAATTTTTAAAAAATAAAAAAAAAAATTATTTTAATATATTTTTACATGAAAAATACTTTCAACAACAATCACTATCACACTCCTAAACAGTCCATGCAAAAGCGGAACAAATATACCATTTTTAAGGCCTAAAACTTCATTTTCTCTCTGCCTATTTTCGTGTAACAATTTAGATGGCTGTAAATAGGGCCAGAGTTGGATTTTGCTTCAGTAGTTGGATGGAGTAGGTATTTATTTGGGTGCTCAATCCGAATTATTTTTTAAATCATTTTAAAAAAAGTAAGATATAAATTTAAAAAACAAAATTTTATTTCTATCCATGAATCATAAATTATAAAATAAAGTTTAAATTTAAGTTTATATATATATATATATATATATATAAATCTTTCACGAATATTAAGATACAAATTTATATTTTATATTGAAAAATAAAATTATAATTTCATAAAATTAAATAAAAATAGATTAAAAAAAAGGGATAGGGGTGAGGTTGAGGATGGATTGAGTGAATTCTTCTTAGTTTTTGTATTTGATAGATGATTGATTAATATTACATATATACTAAAAAGGAAAATGGTTTTTTACTGTAAAAATAACATAATCCTAATTTTTTTCAATTCTTTGTTGTAGTGGAGATAAATTTTTAATTTTGTTTTTTTAGAAAAAAATGTTTTTCTTATATTTTTTCTTTTATACTTGGCATATTTATCATTTAATATTTGATTTATTTATCACTATTTTTTCTTATCTTTATTTTTTGTAATATTTTTTTAGTTTTTTCTTTTTTTTCTTGAAATCTTTTTTTGAAAAAAAATATTATTTTTTATTATTTACACTTATAATATTTATCCCTCTATACTTAGCCTCTATATACTATTCTTTTTGTTTTTATCTTCATTCTTGTGTAATTTGTTTTTAATTTTTTTTCTTTACTTTTTTTTTTGAAAAAATATTATATAAAGACTCATAAAATGGTGTTTTACTATAGCAATTGTAACATTGCCTTATTTTTCTACTATATTAAAAATTAACTTGAGATCTTATAAGTCTTTATTAATATATATAATCTTCACTATATTTTATTATATGTAAGTATCGATTTTTTGATTAATAGTTATAGTTTTTACTCCATGTAAAAAAAAAACTTTAATAACACCTATAAATTAGTTTTTTTTATATCAAAAAAGAAATTATTCGCCTTGCAGTAAGGCGAGTTGAATAGACACGTTAATATTTTTTTTTATATTTATTGGTATATATGATTCTTGATTTATTTAATTAAATATACATGTAAAGTTTTTTTTATTTATAATTAGGATTTTTTTTTTAAAAAAAAACACATTTGAAAAGCTTGTATATTTTTTATTTTTACTATAAAAAAATAATAATCTGATTCACGACTATATGCACGGGTCAAATAACTAGATGTGTACACAACGAAGGCGGGTAAATTTGCCATCAAATGAAACGAACTCTTTTTACATCGTTTTTTATTACGAGCCGATGGAGCCTTTGCGGTTGCTCTGCAATCAATTTAATAGACCTATGGACCTGAAGGCCTTCTTTGAGTCCATAGGTCTACTATCAATTTTCCTTGTGATTATTTGTCTCCAGTTCTACATGATGTGCTGGAAAAGAAAAAAAGTAAGGAGAAAAGCTTCAGAGAGAACGAGGGAATGGCTTAAAGCATCAGCGAGCAAGGATTTTCGGTGAGGCAAAAGCAACCAACAATTATTTTGATGATCAGAAACTTGGGAAGGTGGTTTTGGTTCTGTTTACAAGGGAGTTTTAGCAGATAAGACCTTGGTTGCAGCCAAGAAGTTTAAAGGGGCAGACAAGGCTTAGATGAACGAGGAATTTCAAAAGGAAATTAGCCTTGTTTTGCTGGTCAATCACAAGAATGTGGTCAAGCTCTTTGGCCTGTGTTCGGAGACTAAAATGCCATTGCTAGTTTATGAGTTCATTTCAAAAGGAAATCTTTTCAAGAACATCGATGACAAATTAAAAGTTGCATTTGCTAGCTTCCTGGGGCAATCGTCGAAGGATAGCATCGGAGATTACCCGTGCGCTTGATTATCTGCATTCTCTAGCAGACCCTCCAATTGTTCATGGAGATGTCAAGTCGGTGAGCATGCTTTCAGACAACAATTATACGGCAAAGATTGCAGATTTTGGAGCTTGACCACTGATTTCTTCAGGCCAAACCATCATAGTAAAAAAAATATAAGCCACTTTTAGCTAGCTGGATCCTTAGTATCTTGTGACAAAGTGATGTCTATAGCTTTGGAGCTGTCCTTGTAGAGCTTCTCACAGGTGAGCTGCCAAACTGAGATCTCAAGTCAGGAGGGAAACTGGACATTACTCGGTACTTTATCTCCGCACTGGAAAATAATCATCTTTCCAGAATTTTGGATTTTCAGGAAGCTGATGAACGTTAAATGGATGGGATAGAAGCTGTAGCTGAGCTTGCAAATTATCATAAAAAAAAAAAAAACACTAAAGCTACTGGTGATATGATTGTCGATCTACTATTCATTGTAATAATATAATTATGAATTTACCCAACCAAAAAATAACGACACTAGAGCTCCTAGCGAGGTCATCCGACTCTGCCTTAGTGTAGGGCAAGGTGGCCCATGGGGAGCCGCTTGTAGGACACGGTTTTCTAGTTTTTCATCATCCCTTGTTTTTTTTTTTTATTTTATCATGAGAGGACGTGGGTTGTGGAAGAAGAAGAAGAAGAAGAATAGTGCCACTTAAAAGGACATTGTTTTTTCTTAAAAAAAATATGAAATGGTGTCGTTTTGACTGAAATGCGCTGTTTCATTTAAAAGAAAATGATGCCAAATTACGTTAATTTTCGAATTAACCATCAATGTTGGTGGGGGGGGGGGGGGGGAGAGACAAGAAGAAACAAAAGAAAAAAACAAAAAGCTTCTCTTCCCCAATTGCACTTCCAGGGGAAGAAGAAGAAGAATAATGCCACTTAAAACGACACTGTTTTTTCTTAAAAAAAACATGAAATAGTGTCGTTTTGACTGAAATGCGCTGTTTCATTTAAAAGAAAATGGTGCCAAATTGCGTTAATTTTCAAATCAGCCGTCAATGTTTGATTTATTCAATCAAGTCCTTAATTGCAATTTTGATTTTAAGAATTCATTCAATTGCATTCCTGCCAAATTCAATATCCAGCCCTGAAGTTGGCTGCCTTTTTTATTTCGGTCATTGGTCTCGGAATTATGCAATTTGACCCTCATTTGAGCAATAAACTTTCAATTTCTTCAATTTGACCCTTGATTTAGTCAATTGCAGCCCCTCTATTTACACGCATTTTTCATTTTGGTCCTTGATTTTGGATTTCTTCAATCAAGTCCCTAATTAGCCATCAAACATTAATATTTATGTAGTTAAGCCCCTGATTTGACCAAATTAATATTTATGCAGTTAAGCCCCTGATTTGACTAAATCAACTCTAAAAAAATATAATTTGACCCCAGAACCTTAATTTCTTTCAATTAAAGCCCAAATTGACTTAAAAATTAATTTTTCTTGCAATCAAACCCTCAATAAATTCAATTAATCTTCAATAAATTTAATTGAGTCCATAAACATCTAATTTTGAACTTTTCTTTCTCAAATTAAATTCTCTTTGTCAATAGGGCTCTCATAAGTAAAAAATATAATGTTAGATTTCAATCTTTGTATTTTTGAACCTCCTCAACCAATTTCTAACTATTTTTTGGGCGCTCCAGCATCCTTTTCTCACTGTTATTATATTTTGGATTTTTTTTGTTTTTATTCCGAATAAATTTTTTGATTTTTGGAAGAGAAAAAATAAATTTGGGGAATAACCCAAAATGAGTTATGACAAAGATGATGTTTCATTATTTTTTATCCTCTTTTTTGTTTTTTATTTTTATTATCACCCCTCCTATTTTTCAATTTATAAATAATCTATCAAAATACAAACATTTTTCAATTTATAAATAATCTATCAAATTACAAATATTTTTTAATTTCACCCCCTATGATTTTTTAATCTTTCAAATTTGGTCCTTATTATTTTAATTACTATTTATTTTGTATGGAATCATTTTTTTTTTTCAAATTTTATCTTCCTTGGTTTTGTTCTCTCAAATCTTATCCTCATTGTTATGTTGTTATTTTTTTTGTTTTAAGAAGTTTTTTTATTAATATTTTTCAATGATTCATATAAAATTAAATTGATTGAGATTTAAGGTTCTTTATTGAATTTGAGTCTAGAATTCAGTGAGTTGTGGGTTCTAAAAATTAGATTAGATTTAGAAAATTCAACTGAGTTTGCTTGGTACTTTTTAAAAAGCTTATGTTTTTTTCTTTGAGTTTTGCTTTGTTATTTTTTGTAATTTTTCTTTTATCAGATTATAATTAGGTTATTTAATAATCCGAACAAACATAGATTAATTCTATTTACCTTTTTATAATTAGGTTTTTTTACCCTAATATTTTTTTTACATTGAAAATTTCTTTTCCTGTGGATGTCTAAATAGCATGCATGGTAGTAAACCTACCAACCACGAAGGAAGTATGTGATAAGATTGCTAAGCTGAAAGCCCTTCATCAGAAATCACTTATTAGGCGAATCATCACAATCTTTCGGCAACAACGCAAGCCTTTCCCATGAGTACTCAATCCCAATAATTAATGTAATTAATGAAAAAATATGAAGTGAAAGTTTTAATTGATTATGGATTAACATTTATAGCTTAAACATCTCTCTTCACTTTCCACTTGAGAAATTACTTCGGAATATTATATATTTGTAAGGAAATTACAAGCCTATTTGGCTACTTGGTTGAGTTATGTTTTTGTTAATTTGTTTTTTAAATTAATATTTTATATTTTTAGATTATTTTAAATTAAAAAACACTTTAAATTATAGAAAATAACATCCATAGACTTTGCATAAATAGCTTTCACCTTCATGATTAACCCACCTTGGAATTATAATGAAAGACATGGGTGGAGAGCTCAAATCCAACCACTTGACATTAAGATATTGGATTGTTTTAGTACTATGAATTTTTTACAAATATTTTGTTGGCCTTCCCAAAAAAATAAAATAAAAAACTAAAAAGAAAGATGCAAGGAAGGACTCTTAGGGCTCTATTGACCCGGTTGTATTATTAGAACTAGTCATAAATTAAATTAAGATAGGCAAAATGAAAAAAAAATGATGGGTTGGCATATAACTTGTATATAAAAAAAGGAACAACATGATAATTTATATATAAAAAATTCATGTTGAATTAAAATAAAGAAAATGAGAGCTCAAATCCAACCACTTGACATTAAGATATTGGATTGTTTTAGTACTATGAATTTTCTACAAATATTTTGTTGGCCTTCCCAAAAAAAAAAAAAAAAAAACTAAAAAGAAAGATGCAAGGAAGGACTCTTAGGGCTCCATTGACCCGGTCGTATTATAGTAACTAGTCATAAATTAAATTAAAATAGGTAAAATGAAAAAAAAAATGATGGGATGGTATATAACTTGTATATATAAAAAAGGAACAACATGATAATTTATATAAAAAAATTCATGTTGAATTGAAATAAAGCAAATGAGATTCACTTGCCATTAAGATATTGGATTGTTTTATTACTATGAATTTTCTACAAATATTTTGTTGGCCTTCCCAAAAAAAAAAAAAAAAACAAAAAAGAAAGATGCAAGGAAGGGACTCTTAGGGCTCCATTGACCCGGTCGTATTATTGTAACTAGTCATAAATTAAATTAAGATAGGTAAAATGAAAAAAAAAAATGATGGGATGGTATATAACTTGTATATAAAAAAAAGGAACAACATGACAATTTATATAAAAAAATTCATGTTGAATTGAAATAAAGCAAATGAGAGCTCAAATCCAACCACTTGACATTAAGATATTGGATTGTTTTATTACTATGAATTTTCTATAAATATTTTGTTGGCCTTCCAAAAAAACAAAAAAAAAAAACAAAAAAGAAAGATGCAAGGAAGGACTTTTAGGGCTCCATTGACCCGGTAGTATTATTGTAACTAGTCATAAATTAAATTAAGATAGGCAAAATGAAAAAAAAAATGATGGGTTGGTATATAACTTTAATAAAAAAAAAAAGGAACTAGGATAATTTATATAAAAAAATTCATTTTAAATTGAAATAAAGCGAATGAGAATCTTAATAGGGATTTCTAGCATTTAGGTCATGGTGCCATCCCCTTGTTGTGCTTTTAGTATGCGTATAGTTGGCCTAAAAAACCTCCAAATAATTCCCATCTCCATGTCTTGGTCATGTTTTAATATTTTTAATTAAATACATTTCGAGGATGCATTTATTGACTTTGGAATATGTAAGTGGGAGTATTTATTTTGGTGTTTGTGTTTATTTTTCCCACAACAATCCCCTTAATGATAAATTACTCTGCGTATCCCCAACGTCAAGGCCGATGGCTGTGATTTGGCTACATTGGGGTTTCCATAGTTTGTCTACACATGTATTAGTAATTTTAGACTTTGATTTGGTCAATGTTATGTGAATTCTTCCTAGCTACTAGCTAGGTACCCCTATTTTGTAATAATGATTTCTTGATTTATTAATTTTTAACTCTATCATCATATCTACGATCAGAAGTTAAATAATTTCTTGAAATTAAAAAAGCTCCAATACGAAGAGCGTGAAAACATTGAAAGATTTAGATATAAGTGATCATCAAATAAATGGACAAGTAAACTAACCAAATGAAGTCAATTAACAATTAATTAATGAACAAAATCTAAAGCGAACGAAAGTTTTAATTGATTATGGGCTAAAACCATAGTTATTATACCCGGACCGGCCCGACGGGTTGACCTGAGACCCGGTTGACCCGGAGGCTGGACTGGTTCGGGTTTGTCAAAAGACCGGCCGGTGCAACGACTCGGCCAAACCCGATCGACCCGGCAGGTCAACCCGTGACCCGGGCGAGACCCGGTTTTTTTTTTTTTTTTTCAAATGTAGGATTTGAAACCCATTAGTATATTTACTCTATGTTCCCAAGAAAAAAGTTATGTTTTTTCAATATGAGATAAAAAAAACCTTTTAGTTTAAATACTTAAACTTAAAAAGATAACATAGTATGTGAGATTTGAAACCCATTAGTATATATACTCTATAATCCCAAGAAAAAAATTATCTTTTTTCAATATGGGATTTCAAACCCATTAGTATATATACTCTATGTTCCCAATAAAAAAAGTTATTTTTTTTCAATGTGGGATTTGAAACTCATTGGTATATATACTCTATGTTCACAAGAAAAAAACTATATTTTTTTAATGTGGGATAAATTTTTTATTTATTTAAATACTTCAACTTAAAAGCTTAACATAATATTTTTTTAATGTGGGATAAACAACTTTTTAAAATATTATTTTAAACTTCATTATTTACAATATGTATAGCCTATATTTAGATGGATTTTTTCTTAATTTTTTCATATAAAATATTAAAACTTTAATTTTTTTTAAAAAATTTTCGAGTTGATCAGGGTTGACCCGAGTTGACCCATGAAACCCGGGATCCGGCTCCTTAGCCGGGTCAACTCCCAGACCGAGTTTAATAACTATGGTTAAAACATCTCTCTTCAGTTTCCACATGAGAAATTACGAAGGAAAAGTATACATCTAACCAGGCAGATGCAGCCAAAGACTTTGCATGCCAACTGAGATAGCAGATCTTCTAGAGGTCTTCTACATGTTTTTTTTTTTTAATTTTTCTTGCTTTGAAAAATAAACTCGAGAGTGAAATAGAACCTTGACTTTGGATAAGCCGTCCTGCCCATTTAATACTTCGAACCCTCCAATAAGGTCAATTGTCTTAAAGGGTAATTGGGCCGGAAAAAAAACCGAAAAGAAAGATCTAGGAAAGTAGTTTTCGTGCTCTGTGTTAATTAGCTTATATATATATATATATATGTCCTCTACAAGAAAAGAAGTTGCAGAAGTTAGTGGGGGGCGGGAGAGAGTTAGTTTGGACTTAATTTGGAGCTTCTTCATACAAATCTTCTAGGGGTCAATTGCTACTTATTAAGTTGGGAGGTGCATATATAGTCATGTGGGTGTTTTTACTGATGATGTCGCTATTATTGTGTCCAGTTGCAGCATCAACAGCAAGGCCAGATGTAAAACCTGGCTGCCAAGATAAGTGTGGGAATGTTAGTGTTCCTTACCCCTTCGGGATTGTAGAACAAAGCTGTGCCATGAATAAGCCCTTCTTTTTAAACTGCACTTCAGGCACTGATGGGCAACCTGAACTGTTGATTGGAACCATTCGTGTTCACAATATATCAGTGCTGGAGGGCACAGTCACTGTAGGCATTTATGCAGCATTCGACTGCTATAACAAAACAGGGAACAGAACAGACAAATTCTCTCAGCATATCAGACTTGGATCAGGCCCCTTCATGTTCTCAGACACCCGAAATGTATTCACAGCTATTGGTTGTGATACCTTTGCTCAGGTGACCAACAAAGATCTTACATACGGAGCTGCATGTCTCTCCATATGCACAGAATATGTGAACATGTCAGAGAAAAATCCTTGCTCAGGTTCTGGATGCTGCAAAACCTCGATTCCCAAGGGCCTCAAGTCACTTAACATTTCAACTTTCAGTTATAACAACCACACGAATGTTTCGGACTTCAATCCTTGTGGATTTGCCTTTTTAGTGGACAGAAGCTCCTTGAAGCTTTCAGATTGGCGGCTCTCTCGCAAGCCAAAATATGATAAAGATGCATATACAACAGATGTTGTGGTTGAATGGGTAGTTAAAAATGAGACGTGCGAAAAGGCCAATAAGACAAGTGCGTATGCTTGTGGCACAAATGCAAATTGCACGGACTCTGAGAATCAAGGATATCGTTGCTTATGCGAAAAAGGGTTCGAAGGAAACCCTTATCTCCCAGATGGCTGCCAAGGTAAACTGATTATTTCTCTTCTTTAGGCTTTAATCACTTGTAATTATGCTTATCTTGTTCCATGTGGTCTCATCAAGTACGTTGAATTTATTTTTTCCACTAATATTTTTAACATTTACAATAGATATGGATGAATGCAAGGTTGGAGGAAAAAACCCTTGTGAAGAAGGTACTTGCGAGAATGTGATTGGAGATTACAAGTGTCGATGTCCACGTGGCAAGTACGGTGATGGTAAAACAGGCTGTAAAGGAGTTGGTATCATCACAATTATTGCAGGTAATTAGCTTTCTTTGCATTTTCTTGTAAGCATAGAAATTCAGCTAACTCGGTTTCATCAAAACTATTTTGTTATTTTATTTTATTTTATTTTTTATATTTAATGGGATGTTGACTCATTTATAGATTTTTTTCATTTAACTAAATTAAAATCAGCTTATTCATTTCAGTTGAGTATAATATTATTCAAGTCACATATTTTTCTTTCTTTTTAAAATACACCTAAATATTATTTTTTATGTAAAAAAATAATTGGCTCCACATCAAAGAAGCACGGGCTTGGTACAGTGACTATTCATGAATCTCTTGGTTCTAATATGAATAGCCTGTTTTTTTTTATTGTACTTATACCAACAATTTTCGTGCATAAACAATTTTCGTGAAAAAAAAGAGATATGGATACTCAAGACCATATTATTTATGAAGATGTTTTTTGAAAAAAATCCTCAAGACCATCAATCAGTAATTAAAAAGGTCCGAACTTTTTGATTTTTTAATACTGATTTTTAAAACAACAATTAAACCATTATAAATTAATATATTTTCAAACCATAAAAATTAATTAATTAATTAAGATATATTGTTTAAACTTCAAATTTAAGTTGGGATTAAACAAAAATATTATTTATGAAGGTTATATAAAGCATACAGGGTTTATATAAAGTGTACACTGTTTTCATGATCATAAGATGCCTTCTAAAAAATTACTTATATTAGACACGTGGAATCACATGATTTGCAAAAAAAAAAATTAAAAAGGGGTTAAACTTAATTATTTTTATAAATTAATGGTTTGATTAAAAAACTCTCTCTCTCTCTCTCTCTCGTGTTCTTCAATTAATTGTTTTAGCTTTGCTTAATTTATTCTCCTCCTGGCTGCTATTGGCGTTGAGGAGACCACGACATTTGAGGTAGCGCTTTTGATCGGAAGGCTAACGAAGGCTTGATTTTAACTTCACTTGATAGTTCGAGGGATCAAAATAAATTAAAAAATAAAACATCAGGAATTTAGTTGGATTAACGAAGCTCATGGAGGCTTTCGATCAATTACAAGAGTAAGAAGTTAGTAAAAAATATTTTCCCTTGCTTTGATTTTGAAAGTAACGTCCTTCTTTGACATTTGCTTGTAGCTGTTGGCGCAAGCATATTCCTTGTGGTTATTTGTCTGCTACTCTACATGATCTGCACGAAAAGAATAAAGGAGAAGAACTTCCAAGAGAACGGGGGAAAATTTTTAAAGAATCAACGAGTAAGGATTTTCAGCGAGGCAGAGCTGGTAAAGGCAACCAACAATTATGCTGATGATCGGAAAATCGGGGAGGGTGGTTTTGGTTCTGTTTACAGTGGAGTTTTAACAGACAATACAATGGTTGCTGTCAAGAAGTCCAAAGGGGTGGACAAAGCTCAGATGAATGCGGAATTTCAAAAGGAAATGAGCATTGTTTCACAGGTCAATCACAAGAATGTGGTAAAGCTCTTGGGCCTGTGTTTAGAGACCAAAGTTCCATTACTGGTCTATGAGTTCATCTCAAATGGAACTCTTTCCAAGCACATCCACGACAAAGGTTCCCGGATACTGGCTTCCTGGACCAATCGTTTGAGGGTAGCATCGGAGGCTGCGCTTGCGCTTGATTATTTGCACTCTCTTGCAGACCCTCCAGTTATTCATGGAGATGTGAAGTCAGTAAACATACTTCTAGACAATAATCACACAACGAAAGTAGCAGATTTTGGAGCTTCGGTGCTGATGTCTCCTGGCCAAACCGATATCTTAGCTACAAAAATACAAGGGACTCTAGGCTACCTGGATCCTGAGTATCTTATGACGGGTATTTTAACCGTTCAAAGTGATGTCTATAGCTTTGGGGTAGTTCTTGTGGAGCTTCTCACTGGAGAGATGCCAAACTCCATTTCCAAGTCTGGAGAGAAACGGAACGTTATTCAACACTTCATCTCAGCACTGGAAAATAATCATCTCTTCAAAATTTTGGATTTCCAGACAGCTGATGAAGGTGATATGGATGAGATAGAAGCTGTAGCTGAGCTTGCAAAAGGATGTCTAAATAGCATGGGAGTAAACCGGCCAGCCATGAAGGAAGTGTCCGATGAGCTTGCTAAGCTGAAAGCTCTTCATCAGAAATCATTGGCTCATGAAAAAAGCGAGGAAACAGACTACTTGTTAGGCGAATCATCACAATCTTTCTGCAAGAATGCAAGTCCTCCCATGAATCAATCCCACACTGTGATATCATTGCAGATGGAGAACTACACTAACAGCATTTAAAGCCGGACCACAATCAGTTTCCAACATTCAATAAGTCAGATAGCTCCATTAATAAATTGTAGATTATGGCTATGGATGTTCTTGAGTTATTGTCTCTAGTAATTCTCCAGGAACTTGGAAGCTTGACATATTTCAAGAATCCAGATTTACCTTTTCGATCTTTTGTCACCTATGTTCAAATAAAAATTGTGTGTTTACAGGACTAATTAATATACTCTCTCAAAAAGAAATTGATAAGTACCTTCGATTTCCTAATCAAACCAGATTCAATGATGTTTACCTACATTCACAGACAGAGAAAGCTCCACAGCTAGCTCAAATTTCCATAGCATACGAATTCTTACCAGAACAAGATTCCCATCATTTTCTAGCCATTGCAAGAGCAGCTATAACCATTGATGTTATGCCATGTCATCAACATTAACAATCTTATAAATGAATGTATTTTAAATTCATTATTAGCCCCTTCAACTCCATCTTATTTAACTTCTATACCCTCTATCAGTTGAGCGGCACAATTTGATTGGTTCAACTCAAAAATTACTCCCAAAGCCTTTGATTTTTCATTAATTGAATCTCATCCATCCATCACTACGCGCACATGATCTCGATCATGCATCTATTATGTGTGATTTTTCCATTTGTTTTCTTTTTTTCTGTAACTCCGAGATTACAATTCTAAAATTTAGGGAACAAGACTAGAATCCCTTAAACCTTGAAAGTATGGCCTTTAACCATAGAAAAACTCCGAACTAAAAACTTTAAACAATCAATATTCCCCTCTTATATTTAATTTGAGACAAAACTGACCTGAGTATAGAAATTTAAATCATATAAGATTCTAAAACTTATATGAAAAAAAAATCGACTTGAGTCATGTGTCATATTATGTGTTGTATTAATTGATGATAACAAGGATAAGTTTTATAGCATTGTTTTTTGTGTGTATTGGCTCGGTTAGATGGTGGTAGATCAGTTACTTGTGAATTCCTCTATTAAACCTAACCAAATGTACAAATTATTTATTTAAAATTGAAAATATTTTTAAATTTCCTTCTATAATTTTTTTATCTTTCAAATTTGATCTTTCTTATTTTAGTTGTTATTTATTTTGTTTGGGATTATTTTTTTAATTGTTATTTTTATAAATTTCATCATCCTTGGGTTTTTTTCCTATCAAATTTTATCTCCATTGTTTTTTTGTTTTTTTTTATAAGTTTTTTTATTAATATTTTTTCCACAAATTCATCATTTAATTGAATTGATGGAAGATAGTAGACTCTTTGATATCATTGATGCTCAGGTTAAGGGGGATTGCACTGAAGAGGAAGCCATAGTTATAGCGAATCTTGCAAAGAGATGTTTGAATATGAATGGAAGAAACCGGCCACCAATGAGAGAAGTTGCGATGGAATTGGAGGGGATTCTATTATCACGTAACGGTATCAATATTCAACAAATGGTTGAAGTGGATAATTCATCTAGGTCGATTTCCTGCAGCAGTTTCGAGATTGGTACTATAGATGTACCATTAGATTGCAAGCTGTTGACTTCTTCTGAAACATGGTGAGCGATTAAGAAAAATATCACAAATCATATGTTTCTTTTTTGTTTTTAACACTTTTGCGAGGGTTGCTGATTGAATAAAAACTTATAATTGTATTGTGGTCCATGTGTTTTAGCACATGTTCTTAGTCTTTCATGTTAAGAACTTAATAAATTAAAAATCCTTCGCGCTGATTATAAGATCAATTGGTAACTTGAGCCATGTCTCTATCTTGAGGAATCAAAGCCATCTTCAGTTAGCAAAGACTTCATTTGAGAAGTATTTAGCCTCTCGAATCCTCTGGTGTGAGAGGATTCGAGAGGCTAAATACATAGACGTGGACATGGTTACAAGCACAGGATATGACATATGACATGCATTTCGAATTATGTAACAAAAAAGTTGCCCTTAATTTATTGTACTAAAAATATAGACGCACAATTGTCGTTCATAAAAATCATTTTGAAGATATTGGCTGTAAAAAAAATCCTGAAGGCCATATATCAATTAGTAAAATGGTCTAAATGTTTTTATTTTTTAATACTATTTTTTTAAACCACCGTACGTTAAACCTTTATAAATTAATATTATTAAAATAATGAAAAAAAATTAATTAATTAATTAAGATATTGTTTAACCTTCGTAGATGCGATAAACCCTAAACTAATTAATTAGCTAGCTTCGTAGCTCTGTATGTTTCCCAACGCCAGGATGGGCTCAGCCCAATATAATTGGGCCAGCCCCATCCAATATATTAATATAATATTATTATATAATATAATATAATATAATATATAAAAATAAAAAAATTACACAGAAAAACAAAAAAAATATTTTGTTTTATACATACATTCAAGTTTCTCAAAATAAAAAATCATATCGAATTTTTATACAACAAAAATTTAAAAATATTTGTTAACAAAAAAAATTCAACATTTTATTCTTTAATATTCAGATTGAGAAACTGAAATGCCGAAAATATCATTCTACAGCTTAAAAATTCTTGTACGTGTCCTGCAAGGACTAACATTTCTTCTTTTAATAAAAAAAATAAAAATTATTTCTTGAACTTGACCTTACCTTAATTTTCAATTCACTTCTTTCTTTATAAATCTTCAATATTGAATTAGTAGTACAACACTCACCTCATCTTTAATTAATTCCACACTTTATTTTCAGACTTGAAAACTTTTATTTTGAAAATGCTCCACCAAGAATAAAGTGATAGTAGTAAACATCACCAATAAATAATTCCGTCGTTTTTCTCTCATTCAGTCACATGGTTACCACAAGCATTTCTTGCAAAATCTGGCTTTGGGGTCCTTTGAAAATTATTAAGGAATATCATCAAGACATCGATGACAATCACACTCAAATTTCAAAGAATCTATCCCAACGAGTATTTATGTGCTCATAGCTCTGCCCTTAATTTTCCACAGGAAGATCCAAAAGCCGAAAGGGTTGATGTGCGTTTTCCACGATAATGGATGGCATCGAAGTGGCTATAGACGATCCAAAAATCAACCCTTTGACCCGAAGGTGGTCGCTACCTTGCCAGTTAGATTTTGCGAAGCCATGGACCCTGATTTTTCATCCACGTGTTTGAAAATATAGTTATAATTATTTTTTAAAATATTTTTTATTTAAAATTATATTAAAATAATATTTTATATTTAAAAAAAATTATTTTTAATAACAATACATTAAGTAATTTAAAAATACAAAAAATATTAATTTAAAATAAAATAAAATAAAATAAAACATTTTAAAAAATACTTTTAAAATTCAAAAACAAACAGAGCCTATTGTGGGGACCTACTCTTTGTTATTTGTATGGGGAGTGTTTTTTAAAATATTTTTTATTTTAAAATATATTTTTTTATTTTTGATATCAATACTTCAAAATAATAAAAAAATGATAAAAAAATATTAATTAAAAATAAAAATAAAAAACTTTAAAATATTTAAAAAACTTGATATAACCATATTTACAAACAAACACTTTAATAAGGTCACTGCACTATGTGTGGCTCTCATTTTGTACTAATTCTTTCATTTAATAAATTGAACTAAGATAGGCGAAATGAAAAAAAAAAATGATGGGTTGGATAATTTAGATAAAAAAAGGAACTAGGATAATTTATATATAAAAATTCATGTTGAATTGAAATAAAGTGAATTCGAATCTTAATAGGGATTTCTAGAAGTTAGGTCATATATGGTGCCATCCCCTTGTTGTGCTTTTAGCATGCGTATAGTTGGCCTAAAAAACCTCCAAATAATTCCCATCTCTATGTCTTGGTCATGTTTTAATATTTTTAATTAATTACATTTCGAGGATGCATTTATTGGCTTCGTAATTAATATGTAAGAGGGGGTATTTATTTTGGTGTTTGTGTTCATTTTTCCCTTCAACATCAATGTATCTTTAATTAGTTTCAAAGTTAGTTGAGATTAAGTTTGTTTTTAATAATTTTAAGAATACATACTTAATATTAATTATTACATTAATGTATTTAATTAGAAAATCAAATTCTATTAAATACGAATTCTAAATATGAATTAAAAAAAAATCCGCTTAATCGTTAATTACTCTGCGTACCCCCAACGTCGAGGTTGGTGGCTGTGATCTGGCTTCATTGGGGTTTGTCTACACATGTATTAGTAATTGTAGACTTTGATTTGGTCACTGTTATGTGACTTCTTCCTCTATTTTGTAAGAAACTCCTATTGGTCAATTTCAAAATAGTTGAACTACTTTGGTGACCTTTGAGACAAAAAGGTATAATTCTCTAGTAAGGATATTTAATTTGGCCATTTAATATTATTTCCTATGGTTTTATAAGAAACTCGAATTGTATCATCTGTTATATTATAAGAAAAACTAAATGTTGCGGAAAAATTATTGTACATCAAAAGAGTTTTTATTATGAATTTTAATAGTGATTTCACTTTAAATTTTTGAAATTGTATACTATTTTCTACCCGCCCAGAGTCTTCCATTTTGAAATTGTCACGGAGGAGGAGGGTTTTTTCTCACTTCTTTTCTAAAAGTGACACTTTTTATTGTAGTTGTAAAATTATGCGTTATAAATTCAAAAGAATATTGTTTTAGATCTTTTAAATAAAATATTTTTAAAATTTAAATCGAGTTTTATTTAAATTTTCATCACGTTAATTAGATTATAAATAATTTTTTGTATTTATTAGCATAAATAATTCTCAATTTATTTAATTAAATGCATGCATAGAGTTTTTAATTTATAATTAAGATTTTTTTTTGGTAAAAAACACACATTTAAAAAGCTTATATATTTATTTATTTATTAAAAAATATTATATAAAGACTCATTAAATGGTGTTTCACTATAGCAATTGTAATATTGTCTTATTTTTTTAAAATATTAAAAATTAGCTTGAGATCTTAGAAGTTTTTATTAAAATATATAATTTTCACTATATTTTATTATATGTAAGTATCGACTTTTTGATTAACAGTTATAGTTTTTACTCAATGTAAAAAAAAACTTTATTAACATCTATATATTAATTTTTTTGCATCAAAAAAGAAATTATTCATCTTGCAGTGAGGGGAGTTAAATAGATACATTAATATTTTTTTTGTATTTATTAGTATAAATGATTTTTGATTTATTTAATTAAATTATTTATAATTAAGTTTTTTTTATAAAAAAAATATATTTGAAAAGCTTGTGTATTTATTTTATTTTATTTTTGGCTCAAAACATTATCACACACGCGACTCTACGCGGTTCAAATAACTAGATGTATACACAATGAAGGCGGGTAAATTTGCCATCAAATGAAACCAATTCTTTTTACATCGTTTTTTATTAGGAGCCGATGGAGCCTTGCTTCCGGTTGCTCTGCAATCAATTTAATAGACCTATGGACCTAAAGGCCTTCTTTGAGTCCATAGGTCTACTATCAAATTGAGCCCATTATTGGTGATGGGCTTGTAAGTAACATTAACGGCCTATCACTACTTTGGAAACTCCTAACTGTAAAACAATAGAATAGAAAATAATTGGATTTGAATCTTCTCAGTTCCTGTAAAACAATACAATTCTGCATGATGTGCAGGAAAAGAAAAAAAGAGAGGAGAAAAACTTCAGAGAGAACGAGGGAATGGCTTAAAGCATCAGCGAGCAAGGATTTTCGGTGAGGCAAAAGAAACCAACAATTATGTTGATGATCAGAAACTTGGGAAGGTGGTTTTGGTTCTGTTTTCAAGGGAGTTTTAGTAGATAAGACCTTGGTTGCAGTCAATAAGTTTAAAGGGGCAGACAAGGCTTGGATGAACGATCGAGGAATTTCAAAAGGAAATTAGCCTTGTTTTGCTGGTCTCTTTGGCCTGTGTTCGGAGACTAAAATGCCATTACTAGTTTATGAGTTCATTTCAAATGGAAATCTTTTCAAGAACATCCATGACAAAAGGTTGCATTTACTAGCTTCCAAGGATAGCATCGGAGATTACCCTTGCGTTTGATTACCTGCTTTCTCTAGCAGAAGCGCCGCTACTGTTCCGGTGGTGCAGACGGCCTTCCCTGCAATTTTTGAAGTTTTTAAGGGTTATTTTGTAAATTTTAAATTGTTTAATGTAATTTTTGTTTAGTTTAGAATTTTTTATAATTTTGTATTGTGAATGTAAAAAAAAGAAAAAAGAACAATATAGTGAAAGTGAATGTGCTGTTTGTATTTTTTTTATGGATGTTTTTTTTATGATAAAATTGCAGAGAATAAAGAATAATTTAATATTTTGATTTGCTCACGGTTAAGAATTATGAACTTACACGTAAGTCGTATTTCTAATACCTGATGAAAAGACAAAAATTTTAAAACTTCTTTAACACATCAAAGCCACGAAGCAGCTTACCTCAGGTAGGGTGCATTAGGGGTGCTAATACCTTTTCCTAACCACAACCAGCCCCTTACCCGTGAATCTCTGACAAGACCAGTACACCCGGGTTTTCTAGTAGCCCTCAATTAAATACTAGGTGGCGACTCCCAACGAACATATAAAAAACAAAATGAAAAAAGTCACCAAGCCAACGCCAATGCCGCGCGGGTGTTGTGCGACAATAATTACCATGCACCTTATTTATGTTTTCCTTTAATCTTAGCAGAAGCAGTCTTCTTGCACTTGTGTATCCGAAAGGATTACTTAAAAATCAGTAGCTCTTAGTTTCCAGCTTACATCAATCAAGTCTCGAAACTTAACTTAAATGTTGGGAGACACTAGTAATTACATGAAGTGCTCTGCACGTGATTCACTTTTTTTTTTTAATATTTAGATAAATAAATTTTTAATATAAAAGATTATTTGATAATATATCAAGTTTTAATAAAAAAAAAATGTAAAAAAAAATTGGTAGATATCAAAATTAACACGTTTGGTTAGCTGACATACCTTTTCTGTTGTATTAATTTCTATCATTTACCCATTAGTCCAATTCTCACAATAATAGATCAAAGGGAGGTTTCTGTACGCAGTGCTCTCACATTTTTCATTGAGTAATACATCAAAACTAAATGCTTTCTTTATGAGAAAATAGTGATTTTACCATAACAATGCTTCGGTGAAGAAAATATGGGAAAGTGAAGGTATATATCATCAATAATTATAATCTTTTTGACGTGGGCAGGCCATCACGTGATGGTTTCAGTGAATCCAGCGAGGACTTTGGAGCAGTAGGGGCAGCAGGAACTTACAAGGAAATTACAGCTTATCCTGTAATTTGAGAACTTTTATATTGTTGAAAAGAAAACGTGTTGATTGTACGTTTTCTACTTTGATAAAAGTACTTTTTAGAAGATAAAATGTTAGTCTATTCAAATGAAAGGAAATGTAAAATTGATGTGAAATTAATAACTGTATATTATATTGTTCTACTTTCAAAAATTTCATAGCCAAGACTTTTCATGTGATGAGAATAGCATAAATAATGTTTCTGATTGGACCCAAGAAATGAAGGGTAAGCTATCAGCTTTTGGCCTTCATACTGATGGTTTAGCTTTTATTAAATGCAAAAGATTAACAAAAGATGCTGAACTACATGAACAAAGACTTGACCATAAATTTTAAAGATTCCATGGGTTCAATCATCCACATTATTATTTAAATAGAGCTTATATATAGATTAAGTTAAAAGTACTATTTTACCCTTAATATATAAAATAAAATAAATATATTATTTAACACCCCTAACGTCGAGGTTGATGTCTGTGATTTGGCTTCATTGGGGTTTCCATAGTTTGTCTACATATGTATTAGTAATTGTAGACTTTAATTTGGTCACTGTTATGTGACTTCTTCCTAGCCAGGTACCTCTATTTTGTAATAGCTCCTTCATTTCAATGATTTCTTCATTTTTAACTCTCTCATCATATCTTCGATCAGCAGTTAAATAATTTCTTAAGATTAATAAATCAAGTTCCAATATGAAGAGCGTCAAAACATTGAAAGACTTCGATCCTGTTTGATATCGTAGTATAGTGAATATTTTAATTTTTAATATTAGTATATCAAAATTATTTAAAAATACACAAAAAATAATTTAAAATATAAAATATTAATTAATTTTTTAAAAAATATTTTTTAAAAAAAAACATACATATTCTTAGATATAATTCACCAAATCAATTCACAAGTAAAATAACCAAATGAAGTCAAGTAACAATTACCTAATTTAATTAATGAACAAAACCTAAAGTGCAAAAACTTATTCCACGTCATCTTTGGTTTTTATATTTATTTTATTCTGATTAAAATTCTCTCAATATATATAATCGACATATTTTAATTGGTACTTATAAACAGAGTTAGCAATAAAAAAAATCCTAAATTAAGAGACAACTCTAAAGGAAATTTGTTAACAAAAAAAAATTGAATATTTTGTTCTTTAATATTCGGATTGAGAAACTGAAATGCGGAAAATATCATCCTACAGCTTAAAAATTCTTGTACGTGTCCTGCAAGGACTAACATTTCTTCTTTTGATAAAAAAAAATAAAAATTATTTCTTGAACTTGACCTTACCTGAATTTTCAATTCACTTCTTTCTTTATAAATCTTCAATATTGAATTGGTAGTACAACACTCACCACATCTTTAATTCCACACTTAATTTGTTTTTAGACTTGAAAACTTTTATTTGGAGAATGCTCCAATAAATAATCCCCTCCTTTTTCTCTCATTCACTCACTGAAATTATTAAGGAATATCATCAAGACATCGACGACAATCACATCAAATTCCAAAAATAAACCCTTTGACCCGAAGGTGGTCACTACCTTGCCAGTTAGATTTTTCGAAGCCATGGACCCAAAGGCCACTCCTTATTTTTCATCGGTTGATTTTGAAAGTATAGTTATAATTATTTTTTAAATATTTTTTTATTTAAAATTATATTAAAATAATATTTTATATTTTTTAAAAAATTATTTTTAATAACAATACATTAAGTAATTTAAAAATACAAAAAATATTAATTTAAAATAAAATATTTAAAAAATTACTTTTAAAATTCAAAAATAAACAGAGTATAATTTCATTATGAGTGACTTTGCTATTGTTGGGACCTTCTATTTGTTATTTGTAGGGGGAGTGTTTTTTTAAATATTTTTTATTTTAAAATATATTTTTTTATTTTTGATATTGATACTTTAAAATAATAAAAAAATGCTAAAAAAATATTAATTAAAAATAAAAATAAAAAACTTTAAAAAATTTTAAAAACTTGATCAAACCACATTTACAAACACACACAAATTAACAAGGTCACTGCAATATGTGTGGCTCTGTACTAATTCTTTCATTTAATAAATTGAACTAAGATAGGCGAAATGAAAAACAAAATGATGGGTTGGTGTATAAATTCTATATAAAAGAAGGAATAATTTATATAAAAAAATTCATATATGGTGCCATCCCCTTGTTGTGCTTTTAGCATGCGTATAGTGTATAGTTGGCCTAAAAAACCTCCAAATAATTCCCATCTCTATGTCATGGTCATGTTTTAATATTTTTAATTAATTACATTTCGAGGATGCATTTATTGGCTTTGGAATATGTAAGAGGGAGTATTTATTTTGGTGTTTGTGTTTATTTTTCCCTTAACAATCAATGTAACTTTAATTAGTTTCAAAGTCACTTGAGATTAAGTTTTTTTTTTTAATAATTTTAAGAATACATACTTAATATTATTACATTAATGTATTTAATTAGAAAATCATATTCTATTAAATATTAATTTAAAAATATGAATTTAAAAAAACTCCTTAATCATTAATTACTCCTTAATTTAAAAATAAGATAGCTTTTACATTACCTTGCAATTATAGTGAGCCCCTCAAGCTCACCTAATTGACATCAAGATATTTTGGTGGATGATTTATAGTACTAGCTAGGAGTCTTCTACATGTATTTTTTTCTTGCTTTGAAAAATAAAAACTGAAAAGAAAGATCTAGGAAAGGACTCTCAAGACTCTATCGACCCTGTAGTCAAGTTTTTTGGCGCAGTTAAATAATATAAATATAAATGCCCTTGGAAACAAAAAAAGTAACAGGGTAAGTGAGGTTTATTTATTTTTAAATAGTAAAATAACTTCATTTTTCTTAAAATAAAAAACTTAAAAAACCATTTAGCGTGCGTGCAGTGATATTCGATGGTAAAATACACCTATCCGCCGTGTTTGTTGATTCATAAAATGGTGGTGCAGCTCATGAAGTGACACGTGTAGTGATAATCATAATGGTTCAGCATGATTATATATTTTTCTCCTTTCCTTTTTTTTTTTTCTCCTCTCCTCGAAATCCACATTGATTCTAGAATTTATAGTTGTCCTTGTCAACCTATTTATTTTGTCTTTTAATTTTGATTATTATTCTTTTGATTTGTCTTTTTTTGTTTTGGATTAATTTTTGGATTGGTTTTTATTTTAATTGCATCCCTTATTATTTGGTTTTATTTAATTTTTATATCAAATATAATACTCATTATTTTAATTGTTTTTGTTTTTTTTTATTTTCTTGATGTTTTTTTCAATTTTTTCCCTCAACATTTTTATTTTATTTTATTTTATTTGAAAGTGTGCTGAATGGCTTAGATATTAAACCATGTTCTGATAAAACCTTAATTATCGAGTGTTCTTTGACATATACAAGGTGACTTTTTGTAATAGCTAGGAATGAGAATTTAATTCAAATATAATTAAATGAGGTTTTTTTTGGATATATATATATATATATATATATATATATATATATATATATATAATGGATTTGATATAAATATTATCAAACTTGATTTAAAATCTTGGGATATATAAATTTGTATCATATAAATTTTATATGTAAAACCGTTAAAATATGCATAGCTCTCATTTTGTACTAATTCTTTCATTTAATAAATTGAACTAAGATAGGCGAAACGAAAAAAAGAAATGATGGGTTGGTATATAAAAAAAGGAACTAGTATGCATGGTACTACTACTAAACCGACCAACCACGAAGGAAGTATGTGATAAGCTTGCTAAGCTGAAAGCCCTTCATCAGAAATCACTTATTAGGCGAATCATCACAATCTTTCGGCAACAACGGAAGCATTTAGAACTGGACCAGTCATTTAACGAGATCAAGGAAATATATATGCAGCTCTTTTGTAGAAATCAAGCTGAATTGGCTAATATGAAGAGTATGAGAATATTGATTGATTTACATATAATTCATCAAATTAAATAAATGGATTTTCAAAATAAACAAATGAATTCGATCAACAAATAATTAATGTAATTAATGAAAAAAATATGAAGTGAAAGTTTTAATTGAAAAAATATGGAATTAACATACATAGCATAAACATCTCTCTTCACTTTCCACTTGAGAAATTACAAAGGAAAATTATATATTTGTAATGAAATTACGAGCCTATTTGGTTACATGCATGGTTGAGCTATGTTTTTATTAAAATTTAATTTTTTTATATTTTTAAATCATTTTGATGTGTATCAAAATTAAATATTTTTAAATATTTTTTTAATATATTTTTAAATAAAAAACACTTTAAACCAACTATAAAAAATCACAATCATAGACTTTTCATACTATAGCCTTCATCTATTAACCCCCCCTTGCAATTATAATGAAAGAGATGGGTGGAGAGCTCAAATCCAACCAAATGACATTAAGATATTAGATTGTTTTAGTACTATGAATTTTCTGCAAATATTTCGTTTGCCTTCCTAAAGCAAAAACTAAAAAAAAAGATGCAGGAAGGATTCTCAAGGTTCCATTGACCCGGTCGTATTGGAACTAGTCATAAATTAAAAATAAAAATGATGGGTTGGTATATAACTTTTATATATATATATATATATATATATATATATATATATATATAAATAAAGGAATAATTTATATAAAAAAATTCATGTTGAATTGAAATAAAGTGAATGAGAATCTTAATAGGGATTTCTAGCATTTAGGTCATATATGGTGCCATCCCCTTGTTGTGCTTTTAGTATGCGTATAGTTGGCCTAAAAAACACTCCAAATAATTCCCATCTCGACGTCATGGTCATGTTTTAATATTTTTAATTAATTACATTTCGGGGATGCATTTAATGGCTTTGGAATATGTAAGAGGGAGTATTTATTTTGGTGTTTGTGTTTATTTTTCCCTTCAAAATCAAGGTATCTTTAATTAGTTTCAAAGTTACTTGAGATTAAGTTTTTTTTTAATAATTTTAAGAATACATACTTAATATTAATCATTACATTAATGTATTTAATTAGAAAATCAAATTCTATTAAATATTAATTTTAAAATATGAATTAAAAAAAAATCCCCTGAATCATTAATTATTACTCTGCGTACCCCCAACTTCGAGGTTGGTGGCTTGATTAATTTGGCTTCAATATTGGGGTTTGTCTACACATGTATTAGTAATTGTAGACTTTGATTTGGTCACTATTATGTGACTTCTTCCTAGCTACTAGCTAGGTACCCCTATTTTGTAATAGTGATTTCTTGATTTATTAATTTTTAACTCTATCATCATATCTACGATCAGAAGTTAAAATAATTTCTTGAAATTAAAAAAGCTCCAATACAAAGAGCGTGAAAACATTGAAAGATTTAGATATAATTGATCATCAAATAAATGGACAATTAATTGATTATGGGCTAAAACATCTCTCTTCAGTTTCCACATGAGAAATTACGAAGGAAAAGTATACATTTGGGAGGGAATTAACCAGGCAGATGCAGCCAACGACTTTGCATGCCAACTGAGATAGCTTTCAAATTCGTGATTGGCCTATACCTTGCAATTATGGTGAGCCACTCAAGTTCAGCTACTTGACGACATCAAGATATTTTGGGGAATGATTTATAGTACTAGCTAGCTAGGAGTCTTCTACATGTATATTTTTCTTGCTTTGAAAAATAAAAACTGAAAAGAATGATCTAGGAAAGGACTCTATCGACCCTGTAGTCTTGGACTTGGTCGTGTTAACAATTGTTTTAGTGATCTGTGTTAATTAGCTTACATATATATATATATATATATATATATATATATATATATATATATATATATATATATATATATGTCCTCTACAAGAAAAGAAGTTGCAGAAGTTAGTGTGGGAGGAGAGAGTTAGTTTGGAGCTTGTTTATACAAATCTTCTAGGGGTCAATTGCTACTTATTAAGTTTGGAGGTGCAGTCATGTGGGTGTTTTTGCTGATGATGTCGCTGTTATTGTGTCCAGTGGCAGCATCAACAGCAAGGCCAGATGTAAAACCTGGCTGCCAAGACAAGTGTGGGAATGTTAGTGTTCCTTACCCCTTTGGGATTTTGGAACGAAGCTGTGCCATGAATAAGCACTTCTTTCTAAACTGCAGTTCAGGCGCTGATGGGCAACCTGAACTGTTGTTTGCAAGAAACTTTCCTGCTCGCGAAATATCTGTCCTTGAAGGCACATTAACTGCCAGCTTATACACTGCTTTCACCTGCTATAACGAAACTGGGAGCAGGACAGACAATTACCCACAGTCTTTCACCCTTGGATCAGGCCCCTTCATGTTGTCAGACACCCGAAATGTATTTACAGTAATTGGTTGCGATACATATGCCGGGATGACCAACTATGAGTTCACATACGGAGCTGCCTGTATCTCCTTATGCACCGAAGATGTGAACATGTCCGATGGAAATCCTTGCTCAGGTTCTGGATGCTGCCAAACCCCAATCCCCAAGGGCCTCAAATCACTTAATTATCCATTATCAAGTTTTTACAACTACACGAACGTTTCGGACTTCAATCTCTGTGGATTCGCATTTTTAGTGGACAAGAAGTCCTTCAAGATTTCAGATTGGCCGCTCTCTCGCAAGCCAAAATATGGAAAAGATGCATATACTACAGATATTGTGATTGAATGGGTAGTTAAAAATGAGACGTGCGAACAGGCTAAAGCTAATCAAAGTACATATGCTTGTGGCACTAATGCAAAATGCACCTACCCTGAGAATATTGGTCAAGGATATCGTTGCTTATGCAATGAAGGGTTCGAAGGAAATCCCTATCTCCCAGAAGGATGCCAAGGTAAACTGGTTATTGCTTTTTGATATGATTTAATAATCACTAATAATTATGCGTATGCAGGTTATGTTGTTCCCCGTTGTCTCTTGTCATGTTCAGTGTTCATCAAGATTTTTTTTTTGTTGGTAGTATTCTTAGATTCAAATCCGGGAAAAGATAGACTACAGATTCAAGAATGGGAAAGGACTACACCATTTTGTGTTGCTTAAGTCCTATTCAGCCATCTCCATCGTGAAGAATAATAAAAAAGAAAAAAGAAAAAAGAAATCTGTTTTCGAAGTTTGAAATTTGGCCTTACAAAGCATTCTATTTCACGTACTATTTCCTTTTTATAGTTTTTTTTTTTTTAATTTGTATATTCAGGTTTTGTTTGCTAATATTTTTAACATTTACAGTAGATATAGATGAATGCAAGGTTCGAGGAAAAAACGCTTGTCAAGAAGGTACTTGCGAGAATGTGATTGGAGATTACAAGTGTCGATGTCCACGTGGCAAGTACGGTGATGGTAAAACAGGCTGTAAAGGAGTTGGTATCAACACAATTATTGCAGGTAATTAGCCTTCAGTTTTTTACACACGCACCTGAAGCAGTTAATAAGAATATATACTAGTTATTTGATCTGTGACTTGCCGCAGGTCAAGTAATTTTTTTTTCTTTTAATAAAACAATATTTTTTATTCTTTTTTAATATAAAAAGATTTCAATCACAAATAAAAAATTTCATATATATATTTAATTAAATAAATTCAGAATTATCTCTGCAAATAAAAAACAATTATAAAACATAATTTTTAACTAACTGAAGTTAACTAGCTAAACTCGTAACTTGAATCATGAATTTTATTGAGCTAATAAATAATTTTTTTCAATAATTTTTTTTTATCTTAGATGGACACCTATAAAACTGAGAGCCAACCAAAAATTAGGGCAATTGAAAAAAATATATCAAATTACAACAAATTATGTTGCCTAATTAATAATCAATAAAATATTAAATGATAAAATTAGAAAAAAAAATTAAACAAGAAAGATCAATAAATATCAACTGTGATGGATAAAATTTAAAGAAAAAAATAAAAAATAAAAAGAAGGAAAAAGGCCCAGTCACTTGGGCTTAGTTGGCTAGAGCAAATGGCTTTAAAAAAAAGACTCAAGCGCACTGGCCTAGAGTAGCCCATGCGCTTGGGCCTTATTATTATTATTTTTTAATTTTTTATTGTTGTTTGCCCTTAATTTTTTAAATAAAAAAAAAAGTTGGTGAAGTGTTATCTACCCTGTCAAGATTTTAGCGACCAAATTTAAGCTGTGATATGTTTCAGACAAAAAAAAAACATTTTCAACCATGTTTCCATAAAAACAAAATCTTCAAACACCTTTTAAAGCATATTTATAACCTCAAACAACTCAAAAATTATACCGAAAACCCACAATCAACCCCAAGCCAAAACTATTTTCATGCTCAAATCTACCATAAAAGTAAGTCAAGGGAAAAAAAACACGTAGTATAAACTCTTCCTATTAAAAAGAAACTCAAAGATACTAAAATCACTATTTTTTCATAGCTTGAATTGATGTAAATGATAATTTTTTCTCTCTACAACTAGAATCTAATATTTTTCTCTTTCCTTTTTCAAACCGAGGATCAAAAGATAATGAAAATAAAGTTTGAGACAAAAATTGACTTTGTTCTTATATTTTAAAAATTGAAGGGACCAATTATTTATAATTAGAAAAGTTTGGGGACTCTACAATGAATATTTCAAGTAAACTTTTTTAAAGCCTATTAATTCTTTTTTGTTTTCACTTTAATCTCCAGTCTTTTAATCTCACCCCTTCTCTATCAAATTAATCTAAATTAGCTTTTAATTCGGCAATTTAAAGATGAATTTTAAAAAAAATTTGAAATGAAATTTTATTTTTTACCATAGAAGTCCACAATGAATTGTAAAAGGATCTACAGTTCTCTTGCCTATTTTTATTGGTCGCTATACATGTATCCCTTGGTTTTAATATGCCTGAGCTAAGTGATATTTTCAACTCAAACCATATGCCTGAGATAAGTGATTTTTTTTCCCTCTGAATACAGTTATCGGTCTGGCCCTTGCAGTACTGTTGTTGCTCATTGGTGCTTGGTGGATGTCCAAACTTATCAAAAGAAGGAAGTGCATTCAGTTGAAGAAGTTGTTTTTCAAACGGAATGGTGGTCTCTTATTGCAGCAACAATTATCCTCGAGTGATGGTAGTGTTCAAAAGACAAAAATATTCAGTTCAAATGAGTTGGAAAAGGCGACCGATTATTTTAATGAGAACAGAATACTTGGTCATGGCGGCCAAGGCACCGTTTACAAGGGAATGTTAGCTGATGGGAGTATTGTTGCAGTTAAGAAGTCTACAATAGTGGATGAAGAAAAACTAGAAGAATTCATCAACGAGGTTGTCATTCTTTCACAAATCAATCACAGAAATGTGGTTAGGCTACTTGGATGTTGCCTGGAGACTGATGTTCCTCTGCTAGTCTATGAATTCATTCCCAATGGAACTCTTTCCCATTATCTCCATGAGCAAAACGAGGACTTTACGTTATCATGGGAATCGCGGTTACGAATCGCCTCGGAAGCTGCAGGTGCGATATCCTATCTTCACTCGACAGCATCTATCCCGATTTACCACCGAGACATTAAGTCCACAAACATACTCTTAGATGAGAAATATAGAGCAAAAGTTTCAGATTTCGGAACGTCAAGATCAGTTTCCATTGATCAAACTCATCTGACCACCAAGGTGCAAGGTACTTTCGGTTACTTAGATCCAGAGTATTTTCGAACCAGTCAATTAACAGGAAAGAGTGATGTTTATAGTTTTGGAGTAGTTCTCGTCGAGCTCTTAAGTGGGAAAAAACCAATTTTCTTAACCCATTCACTGAAAACCATGAGCCTAGCCGAACATTTCATTGAATTGATGGAAGATAGTAGACTCTTTGATATCATTGATGCTCAGGTTAAGGGGGATTGCACTGAAGAGGAAGCCATAGTTATAGCGAATCTTGCAAAGAGATGTTTGAATATGAATGGAAGAAACCGGTCAACAATGAGAGAAGTTGCAATGGAATTGGAGGGGATTCTATTATCACGTAACGGTATCAATATTCAACAAATGGTTGAAGTGGATAATTCATCTAGGTCAATTTCCTGCAGCAGTTTCGAGATTGGTACAGATGTACCATTAGATTGCAAGCCGTTGACTTCTTCTGAAACATGGTGAGCGATTAAGAAAATATATCACAAATCATATGTTTCTTTTTTGTTTTAACACTTTTACGAGGGTTGCTGATTGAATAAAAACTTATAATTGTATTGTGGTCCATGTGTTTTAGCACATGTTCTTAGTCTTTCTTGTTAAGAACTTAATAAATTAAAAATCCTTCGCGCTGATTATAAGAGAGTTTCTTTGATCAATTGGTAACTTGAGCCATGTCTCTATCTTGAGGAATCAAAGCCATCATCAGTTAGCAAAGACTTCATTTGAGAAGTATTTAGCCTCTCGCATCCTCTGGTGTGAGAGGATTCGAGATGCTAAATACATAGACATGGACATGGTTACAAGCACAGGATATATATAGGTACATTTTTTACACATTAAAGACGAACGTCCACATATGACATGCATTTCGAATTATGTAACAAAAAAGTTGCCCTTAATTTATTGTACTAAAAATATAGACGCACAATTGTCGTTCATAAAAATCATTTTGAAGATATTGGCTGTAAAAAAAATCCTGAAGGCCATATATCAATTACTAAAATGGTCTAAATGTTTTTATTTTTTAATACTATTTTTTTAAACCACCGTACGTTAAACCTTTATAAATTAATATTATTAAAATAATGAAAAAAATTAATTAATTAAGATATTGTTTAAACTTGAGGAATAAAAATATTATTTAATCAGAATTATTAATTTATCAAATATAATAAATTGATGTAATATAAAGCCAACATCGTTTCCATGGTTCCTTCCTAAAAAGTAACTTAAATGAGACACGTGGAAGCACATGATCTGCAAACAAAAAAAAATTAAAAAAAGGGTTCCACTTAATTATTTTAATAAGTTTTTTTTTCATTCTCTTTTATATATATATATATATATATATATATATATATATATATATATATATATATATATATATATATATAAAGCTCTCTCTTTATCTATATCTCTCACACATGTAATTCTCAAAATCAAAACACCCAAAGAGTACCACATCAGAGACAACCACCATCATGGAAGCAATACATAACTTTCGTGGTTGCTTATCTACAAATAAAAGGCCTGTATTTGTTCTTCAATCAATTCATTGCTTGTCCTTTCGGCTACATAACCACCATCATGGACCTAAAGGCCTTCTCTGAGTCCATAGTTCTTGTTGTAATCAATTTTTGGATTCTCACAAAATATATATATAAAAATATATATATATATAGCCAAAAAAGGTTAGAAAAATAAACAGGAGGCAGAAGCGCTCAGAAAATGCTCGGAAAAGGGGTCAATGAGGTTAAAAATACAAAGATTGGATTTTTGACAGTATATTCTTGAAGGAGGAGAGCCCTGTTGAGAAGGAAAATTTGAAATTTGAGGAGAAAAGCCCAAATTTGGATGTTTCTGGATTTAATTGGATTTTTAAATGAATTTATAGGGGATTTGATTGCAAGAAAAATTGATTTTTAAGTCAATTTGGGCTTTAATTAGAAGAAATTTAAGTTCTGGGGCCAAAATATTTTTTTTAGGAATTTACTAGGTCAAATCAGGGGCTTAATTGCATAAATATTGAAGTTTAAGGGCCAATTAGGGACTTAATTGAAGAAATCCGAAACCAAGGGCCAAATTGGAGAAGGCGCGTAAGTATAGGGGTTGTAATTAACGAAATCAGGGGCCTAATTGAAGAAATTGGAAGTTTATTGATCAATGAAGGGCTCAATTGCATAAATCAGAGGCCAAGGACTAAAGTGAAAAACGCGGCCAACAAGAGGGGCGGAGACCGAATTTGGCAGGGATGCAATTGAAATGAACAAAAGATGATTGAGGGCTGATTTGAACATTGGCGCGTTCTGGCGCCACATATAAATAAAACGACGCGTTTTCTCCAAAACGACGCCGTTTCATACATTCAAAAAAAAAAAAAAGAAAGAGCAGAACGGTGTCGTTTTGAACGACACTGTTCCTCTTTCTTCTTCCCCCCGAACATTGCAGCGGGGAAGAAGGAAAAAAAGGGCTTTTGTTTGAATTTTGCCGGGCCCTCTCTCGCCTGGAGCCCACCGACCGAACACACTGGCCGACCACCCGCCGCGCACCTGCCAGAAAACCGGGGGGAGCCGAACCTTGGCAGTCGCGCCCAATGGCCGACCAGCCGGCTGCTCCCCATGAGAACAGTAAAAAGCCACGCCCTTGGCTCTATAAAGAGAACCCAAGAACACTGATACCAGAGGTGGTGAAAAAGAAGGAAAAGAAACGAAAAAAACAGGAGGGGAAGAACGAAAAAACCGAAAGGGAGAGAAAAGGAGAGAAGAGGAGAAGAAACGAAAAACAGGGGAAAAGAAAAAACGAGGAGAAGGAAGAGAGGCAGAGGACAGTAAGAATATAGAGAGAGAGAGAGACCGAAACATAGCGAGAGGAAGGAAGAGTTGAAAACTTGAAGAAAACAAACCGGGAGGATCATGGGAAAGCACTGAAAAAAGTAGCACCGCCGCCGCTGCTTGGAGCCGCCGTCCGTGAGCCAAGACACCGCCAGCAGCCTCCAGCAGCACCAGCACCTCCACGACGCCACTGTAGAGAGAGAAGAACGTTGTTGACAGAGGGAGCAAAGGAAACAAAGAGAAGAAGCAGTGTCGAAACAGTAGGGAGGAGGAAGAAGGTCGCAGCAACGCCACTACCGCCGTCCGTGAGCCACCAGCCTCCGCCTCCAGCAGCACCAACACCAGCGCCACCGCCTCCTCCGCGCCAGGTAAACTTTCCTTCCCCCTCATTTTACTTTTGTCACCTGCGTTTCCTTCTGCATGCGGAACATTCGTTCTGCATGCAGGAGGATGGGGGAAAATAATTCCCCCCGTTAGTTTCTTGTGCTGGGCCAGACTTGTTCTGGCCCAGCTGGTTTTGTTGATGGGCCAGGCGGATCCTGGCCCAGCCCTGCCTTCTGGGCCGGGTCTGGCCCAGAAGAGAAATACCAGACTCTTGTTGGGCCGGGATCGGCCCAACACATTTTGGGGCTGAGTCTGGCCCAGTTCGTTGGGCCGGCCCAGCCCAACCCAATTTAATATTATATATATATATATATATATATATATATATATATATATATATATATATATATAAAATTAAGAAAATTCTGCAAAAATATATTTACCAAATCTGTGATTTTGTTGTAATTTTATTACTGTATTTTGATCAATATCGGTTTGTATTTTTATACTGTAAAGATACAAATCCGGTATTAAAATACCCGGTTTTCGTCAAGACATAAAAAATAAAATAAGTTAAAAATATTTTGTTTTCGTGCATACGGCCTAGTCTCTCCAATATATATATATATATATATATATATATATATATATATATATATATATATTATAACATCATATTTTCATACAAGAAAGGAAATTTCAAAAACAATATATGTATCAGCATGCATTTTGGCTTTAATAACCAGTTTATTCAAGCCATGAGAACTAGGCCAATATTTTAAAAATTCTAAAAAATCTTTTTGTCCTCTTTTAGTATAGGGGATTACGAATTTATACGTAAAACGTATTCCTGATGTTAAAAATATGATTTTTACATAGACGTTAGAACGGTTAGGTTTTACCCGATAAGATAAGGACCTCCTTATTGAGGAGGACTTTTCTTGAACCATAGACAGACCAACAACTAGAAATACAATAACACCTTAGCTTTTTTTATCAGACAATCAAACAATGCAGCTTACCTTAGGTAAGGCGTATTTGGGGTGCTAATACCTTCCCTTTACGCAACCAGTCCCCGTGCCCGATCTCTGAGACCAGTTAGGGTTCCTAGTGACCAAAATACTAGGTGGCGACTCCCACACCATCTCTCACTGCTAAGAGACAAAGAATTCCTTGTCTCCCCATATTTACCAGATATATATATCCCCCCATACATTCGAGGGTGGACGATCGCCGCGACGTCGCTCACGTGCGACAGAATGACGACTCCACTGGGGACCTTGTGGACTAAGCTTTGTTTTTGTCTGATTTGTTTTTTGTTTTCGTGGGTTTATTGTTAAATATAGAACTGTCTCATGCATATATGCTTTAAATATTTTACACATATTTTACACATATTGTTCATGCATTATATAGAACTGTCTCATGCATCACATACTTTGATTATTGAGAGCACACACAAACTTTAAGTTAAGTGGGGGACTAGCAGCTTACCTTACGACTGTTAGTCAAGGTTTAAGTTTGTGTAAACCCCAACTCTTCGCTGAGTGCTTAGACTGGCAATAGTTGGTACATGTGCCATCTTATTGCCTACAAGCCCCCATATTGCCTCCACGAGGGCAATCACTGGGACAGCAAGAGACCCTTTTTAGAGACTGAATAGCCAACCTACCCTCGTCAAGCACAAAAGATTTAGAACCGGCTATAGGGTGTATGCTCCACAAAGTACATTTTGCAAAAAAACAACCTAAACCATAAAGCATTTGGTTTTCAGGTCTTTTGAAACGATAAGATGGCCATCATTACCAAATTTACTACTATGGAATATGGGCAGAATTCTGAATTGTCACAACTATCAGAGGGAGATTGCTCTAGATATGATGCAAGGAAGCTTCCAGTAGTTAAAGACCTGAATTGCGTAGTATATGAGATGAAGAGAATATTGGGCCATAGTCAAAACATTGATGAGGCGGCATTTTTCGGGAAGTATGGGCGATTGTTGGAAATAGCAAAGATAGAAGTATTGAACCCAGCAATCAAAGCCTTGATTAACTTTTGGGATCCCGATTACAGATGCTTTTCCTTTGGAAATGTGGATTTGTGTCCCACTATAGAGGAGTATGGAATGTTGACGGAGTTTCCCAAACACCTGCACCGGGTTTATTTTCCTTTGAGAAATGACAAGGTGATTCCTGAGTTGTCAAAATTGCTGAAGATTCCATATCTGAGCAGATTTTTAAAGAAGAATGGTAGCGGTTTAAAGTGGAAATTTCTGGAGGTTGAACTAGAAAAGAAAAAAGAGCAATACGGGTCAATGCTAGAAAGAGACAGGTTAATCGCTCTGGGGATCTATGGGCTCATGTTATTTCCAAGCTTAATAGGGGTTATAAGCCTAGAAGCTGCTGCTGCATTCGTGGAATATGAAAATACTCATGTCAACCCTACAACTGCCATATTAGCTGAGACCTTTCTGACCCTCAACCATTTTAGAAAGACGGGGAAAGACGCAGTGAGATGTTGTACTCAATTATTATACATCTGGATGGTAAGCCATGTTGAAACCAAGAAGCCGATCTTTAATAATTTTTGGTGGTTTAACCAAAAACCCTTGAAGATAATGGAGGAAGAAGAATGGGTAATCCTAGGTGATCAAGGTTGGATGAAAAAACTGCAAGAGTTACCTAGTAGCAGCTTTAGTTGGAAGGCCCCTTGGGTTAAATCAGTTGATATCATAGTAAGTTGTGGACAAAAATGTTGGGTACCTTTAATTGGGATCACAGGTTATGTCAGCTATGCTCCGGCTCTGGTGATAAGACAATTAGGTGGCATACAACATATCCCAAGAACTGTGAGACTTGCTGAATTTTTTGGGTTTTTCAAGGATCAATCCGCGAGAGAAGTTCTTGAAACCATCAAACAAGATTGGTGCCATTTGACTGTAATTCAAAAGGAGTCAGAAAGTTTGAGAGACCCTAGCTCAAGTGAAGGATATGAAAAGTGGAGGAATTTGACCCCGATTGCCGCTCCGAAAAAAACCATGTCCTGAAGATGGGCCTTCACAAATTGAAGAAAGGTCATTGAAAAGAAAAAAGGTCAGTAATGAGGAAGACCTTATGGAGCAATTAGAAAGACTACAAATAGAATTGGGAAAGAGTAAGGGAGATAAAGCAGCATTAGAAAGGATGATGATGGAAGGAGATAAAAGCAAAGTGTTTCTGAACGAACAGCTCGAATCTAGAGATGCGAAAATAGTGATGTTAGAGCTGCAATTGAGCAAAGGAAAGGCTGTAATAGAAGAGTCCGAGAAAGAAAGAGGAAGACTGATTTTGGATTGGATGCAAAGCAGCTCTGAATTGGAAGCGTTGAAAGCCGACTTCAACGGCTATCAAGAGAATGTCGGGGACAAATTCTTGCATGTTCAAGCAGAGTTGTTGGACCAAATTGAGAAGTATGATGAGTTAAACAAGAGATATATGAAGAGAGAAAGTCGCCTAGCTGAATTGCAAGAGTTCGAAAGAAAAGGGAATGAAGAGGAGGTTTTAAAGGCAGATTTGGCAGCTAAGAAAATTGAAATTAGAACGCTGAAGGTGAAGTTTGACAAAGAACGAGAAAAGGTGAAACAGTTGACCAAAAAGTTGGAAGTTTCAGAAAAACATAAAAAACAGATCGACACCAACAACAATACCTTGAATCGGAACAACATGTTGCTTATAGAGAAGATGGCCAAAGTAGATGAGCAAATGGATGAAGCTACCATTCATGCACGGATTATTAGAGCCAATGCTCGGAGGGTGGGAAGGGACATCTTTCGTTATCGACAAAGCTTTCTTTTTATTATTTTGTACCCTCTTTTCAAGAGATGTATTAGCCAATATTAATGAAAAGGGGCTTTGACCCATCTTTTGTAAAAAAATATAAGCCTACCAAAGCAGCAGCTTGAGCAAAACTACTCCTGATAAGGAACGCAACAAAAAAAGTCCATGCCCATTACGCCAGAGGAATGTTGGCCATCGATCGTTTTTTTGAAAAAAAAAAAAACAAGCTCATATTACATATGCATTCATGCATTGTTTCTTTATCATACATTCATTTACATTTTTCCATGCGCGCCAGACCGTGAAACATAGGTCCCACATCCAAAATCCACAACACCCGGTCTAGAGCGAGAATGGAGAACGAAGAGAGAGCTCACTTAGAGTCACATTATCAGACCGAGTTGGAGTCCGTAAAAAATGAAGTTTCTCGGCTAACCGACTTACTTGACCAGCTTCTAAGAGCTAAGAATGGGGAGGGAACATCAGCACAACAGCCTGAAGGAGCGCCAGCAGCTCACATCCCTCAAGCATCTCAAAACCAGGGGGCAAACTCGGCCAATGAACAACATTTTGTGCCTATCACCCCTATCCAGCCAACTCAAGCTCCAATCACTGTGGATTTAACAACGGAGGGAGTCCCGGATAATAGGTCTCCCAGTTTGATAGACCAAGACAAGTTATTTGCTCTGGAAGAAAGATTAAGGGCAGTTGAGGGTAATGACTGGTTTGACCCTATGCGAGCAGCCGAAGTATGTTTGGTACCAAACATCGTGGTGCCAAAAGATTTTCGGATAGCAGAATTCATTAAGTATACCGGTTTGGAATGCCCAAACACTCACCTTCGATCCTACTGCAACAAAATGGCGGAAGTAATCCGTGATGATAAATTGCTAATCTATTTCTTTCAAGATAGCTTAGCAGGATCCGCTTTAAGCTGGTACATGAGGTTAGACAGCATTAGGATCAGGAGCTGGAGGGACTTGGTGGAGGCTTTCCTGAAGCAGTACAAGTTTAACATGGAGATCGCTCCTGATCGAACAAGTTTAATGTCAATGGAGAAAAGGAGCCAAGAGTTAGTAAGGGCTTATGCACAAAGGTGGAGGGATGAGGCAATGCATGTCCAACCCCCTTTGATAGAAACAGAGATGGTGAGCTTGTTTGCTAATACCTTCAAGGCACCTTATTATGAGCACCTAATGGGTAGTTCCTCTCAACATTTCTATGATGCGGTACGCATAGCTAAAAGGATAGAGCAAGGGATTAAAGCTGGGCGTATAGCAATGCCGGTGGAAAAGAAGGGTTTTATTGGAAGAAAGAGAGAAGGCGATATTAACAACTTGGAAGGCGGGTATAAGGGCAAGAAAGTAGAATCCCACAATCCACAAGTACCTACCTCTCAATTCTCACACATGAACTTTAACCAACCTTTTTCCCCTAATCGAACAAATAACCAGTCAAACAACCAAAATCACTACCAAAGACCCCATACAAGATACACTTCAGAACAATTGTCGCCGCTACCCATGCCTTTGAAGGACATGTACGCCAAACTATTGAGCATTGGGCACATAGCTCCAATCCCTACACTACCATTACAACCACCATTCCCAATTTGGTACAAGCCCGAGTTAACTTGTGAGTACCATGCGGGTAATCCCGGGCATGGGATTGAAACCTGTTACGCTTTCAAGAAAAGATTGTTGGAGCTTATTAAGATAGGATGGGTATCCTTTGAAGACAAGCCCAATGTTAATTCAAACTCGTTGCCTAAACATGCCTCAAGTAGTAGTGGAATAGGCATGATAGAAGTTGGAAATCAATGCAAGGTGTTGAAGGTGTCTATGGAAAAGATGTACTACATGTTAGTACGATCAGGATTTCTAGAGGCAAATGTGCAAAGCCATTCGGAGGGAGGTGGTTATTGTGAGTTCCATGGAAGAGATGGACACCATATTGAGGATTGCATCGAGTTTTGCGAAAAGATTGCAAAAATGTTAAAAATAGGGCAATTGAGAATTGAACCCATGGAGAGCAGGGGTGAGGTGAGTATGATGGAAGGTCAGATGGAGATGACAGGAGTATGCAGGGTCCAACAAACAGCTAATGGTCCCCCAAGGCTAATCTTGGTTAAACCGTCCTACACAAAAGGGAATCACAATGCCATGCCTTATAATTATGGTTATGCCTCCAACGTTCGAGCTCCTCCTCCTTTGTTCCAGACTGAGATAAGTGGTTTGACCAGGAGTGGTCGTTGCTTTACGCCTGAGGAGTTGAGGAAGGAAAAGGGTAAAGAAGTGGTAGATCTGGACAAAGCACTAGAAGTTAATAAGCCGGTAACGGAAGAGGAGTCGAATGAATTCTTGAAGTTGATCAAGCATAGCGAATATTGCATAGTAGATCAACTAAAGAAGACTCCAGCTAGGATCTCCCTTATGTCCTTGATACTCAGCTCTGAGCCGCATCGAAACGCCTTGCAAAAGGTATTGAATGAGGCATATGTACCCCAAGACATTGAACATAAAACCATGGAGCATCTAGTGGGGAGGATCCATGCAACTAATTACTTGTACTTCATAACTGATGAGCTCGATGCTGAAGGTACCGGACATAACAAGCCTTTATACATTACGGTTAGGTGCAAGGACTGCCTCATAGGAAAAGTACTCATTGATAATGGCTCGGCCCTTAACGTGTTGCTAAAGCACATGCTGGAAGAAATGCCAATCGATGAATCCCATATAAAGCCAAGTACTATGATGGCCAGAGCGTATGATGGCTCGCCTAGGCCAATAATTGGGACTTTAGAAGTGGAGCTATATGTGGGACCACAAATGTTCCTAGTAACACTTCAGGTTATGGATATCCACCCTTCCTAGTATGTTGTTAGGAAGACCTTGGATTCATGCAGCGGGGGCAGTAGCTTCGTCATTGCACCAATGCCTGAAGTATA
Organism: Populus trichocarpa; assembly: GCF_000002775.5. Lineage (NCBI taxonomy): Eukaryota > Viridiplantae > Streptophyta > Magnoliopsida > Malpighiales > Salicaceae > Populus > Populus trichocarpa. The sequence goes on along the minus strand of NC_037288.2, from coordinate 20,655,135 downwards.
TCATAAATGGGATGTTGGTCACTGTCAAGGCCGAGGAGACAGTATCCATGATAAAGAATGTGGTTGTGCCTTTTATCGAAGCGGATGATTGCAAGGATAACAATATCCATGCCTTTGAGATTGTGAACACCGACTGGGTGCCGGAGAACACAGTGCTAAGAAGGCCAAGGATCTCAGAAGCAGCAAGGATGGCAAGTCTATGCTTCTTGAACCGCGGGATCCCATTTCAGTATAACCTTATTATCGGGATACCAGAAGGGGTTAATCTGGCAAGGATGAAAAGTGCTTGCTCAAAGATTTGGGCTAGGGTACCAACCTAACCAAGAGGATTATCGGTGGGCTGCTGGTCGGAGAAGGGCAAGAAGGATGACTAGAATTAAAGGAAGAGAGCCTGATGAAGAAAAGCTAGAAATCCCTCCCCTTAGCGTGTCATTCCCAAAAGCCACATACATAATGCAACATGATAAAGGAGCCGAAAGCCTTGGTCAAGAACTGTCAAACATGGGCATAAATACCTTGGGGGAAAACAAGGTGGAAGGAGATGACATGAAGACAGTAGCAAGAAAGGGAGATGAAGCACTCCCACAACTGACGGTCTACACCATAGAAGAAGTCTCCGCCAAGACCTTTGTGCGCAAGTTGGCTCAGGACGAGAAGTTTCAGAACTGGGGGACCCAAGAAGCTCCAGTGGTTTTCAAAATGTAAACCAACTTTGTTTGCCTTAACATGCTTTTGTCATTGCTTATGTTTGCTTTTATTTCCTCTAGTTGACAATCAAGGCTCATGATGTCAGCTAGATTTTATGTTTGTCATGGAGCCCACCTTTTCTTTAAATGAATGATGAGATCATGCACTTTTCAAATTTGTTTTTTATACATTTACACCAAACACTTCCCGCTTTCAGGAATCCTGAAAGCGGATCTCCTACAACATCACATACATTTAGCATCAAGAATAAATGGCCAAACTTGAACGAGCATGTGATAGCTATGGAAGAAGAAGAATGGGATGAAAGCAATATTAGTGAATTCACCAGGCTAGTAGAACAACAGGAACAGACTTGGAAGCCTATCGCCGAGGAACTCAAAATCATCAATGTGGGTAGTGATCAGCTCAAGAAAGAGTTGAAAATAGGTACCTTAATTACTTCTGAACAAAGGATAAAAATGATCACCCTATTACGAGAATATTCAGATGTCTTTGCTTGGTCCTATGAAGATATGCCTGGTTTGGATACAAATATTGTAGTACACAAGATACCGTTGGAAGAAGGTTGTAAGCCAGTCAAGCAGAAGCTGAGGAGGGCCCACCCGGATGTTTGGATCAAGGTCAAGGCAGAACTTGAGAAGTAATGGGATGCTGGCTTCCTAAAAGTAGTTAGATATCCACAATGGGTATCTAACGTTGTTGTGGTGCCTAAGAAGGAGGGGAAGATTAGAGTTTGTGTGGATTTTCGGAATTTGAATAGAGCTAGCCCTAAGGATGATTTTCCCCTACCACACATAGATGTTTTAGTGGATAACGCTGCCCGGAGTTCCACTTATTCCTTTATGGATGGTTTTTCAGGATACAACCAGATAAAAATGGCTCTAGAGGATAAGGCGAAAACAACTTTTGTCACACCTTGGGGAACCTACTGCTATAAGGTCATGCCATTTGGTTTGAAGAATGCAGGAGCAACATATCAAAGAGCAATGGTGACTTTGTTCCACGACATGATGCACAAGGAAATTGAGGTGTATGTGGATGATATGATTGCCAAGTCTAAAAAGGGACAAGATCATGTCGAAGTTTTGAGGAAGTTATTTGAGAGGTTGAGGAAGTATGAATTAAGGCTTAATCCTGCAAAATGTTCATTCGGAGTTAAATCGGGCAAGCTGTTAGGATTTGTGGTAAGTGATAGAGGTATAGAGGTGGATCCAGATAAAGTAAGGGCCATCCAAGCTATGTCATCCCCTAAGACGGAGAAAGAAGTAAGAGGATTCTTGGGAAGGTTAAACTACATTGCTCGATTTATAGCTCAGCTAACAACGACGTGTGAACCTATATTCCGACTACTAAGGAAAAAGAATCCTGGAACCTGGAATGAGGAGTGTGAGGAGGCATTCAATAAAATCAAGCATTATTTACAAAATCCACCTTTACTGGTTCCTCCGGTATCAGGAAAACCTCTAGTACTATATCTAACAGTAACTGAAGCAGCCATGGGATGTGTATTGGGTCAGCATGATGAAACCGGAAGGAAGGAAAGAGCTATTTATTACTTAAGTAAGAAATTCACTGAATGTGAGTCTAGATACACGGAGATAGAAAGGCTTTGTTGTGCGTTGGTTTGGGCGGCAAAGAGGTTGCGACATTATATGTTATACTATACCACTTGGTTGATTTCAAAAGTGGATCCTCTGAGGTATATTTGTAACAAGCCCTTTCTCTCAAGTCGAATTGCAAGATGGCAAGTTTTATTAGCAGAATATGACATAGTATATATGACAAGGAAGGCCGTAAAAGGAAGTGCAATCGCGGACCATCTGGCCGATAATGCTGTTGAAGATTACGAACCTTTGGATTTTGACTTCCCCGATGAAGATATATTGTCAATAGAGAAAGAAGAAGAGAAGACAGATTGGTGGACGATGTTTTTTGACGGTGCAGTGAATGTATATGGTAACGGGGCCGGTGCGGTAATAATCTCTCCTGATAAGAAACAATATCCAGTTTCGGTTAAACTACATTTCGAGTGCACCAACAATACGGCTGAGTATGAAGCTTGTATCCTCGGGTTAGAAGCGGCATTAGAGTTGAAGATAAAGAAGTTAGATGTATATGGAGATTCAATGTTGATTATCTGTCGGGTTAAAGGGGAATGGCAAACCAAGGAGGAAAAGTTGAGGCTGTACCAGGAATACCTATCCACGCTAGCAAAGGAATTTGAAGAAATTAGATTCACCTATCTGGGAAGGGAGGGGAACCATTTTGCGGATGCTTTGGCCACGCTAGCTGCTATGACCACCATTGATCTCAAGTGCAAGGTACAACCAGTACACATTGACATTAGAAATGACCCAGCTCACTGTTGCTTAGTGGAAGGAGAGATAGACGGACAACTTTGGTATTACGATATCAAAAACCTTGTGCAAAATCATGAATATCCGGTGGGAGCTTCCAAGACGGATAAGAAAACCTTGAGAAGGTTGGCTATAGACTTCTATTTAGATGGAGAGATTTTGTACAAAAGATCATTTGATGGAACCTTGCTAAGGTGTTTGAATGAGGCAGATGCTAGAAAGGCATTACGGGAGGTCCATGAGGGGATTTGCTCAACCCATGCTAGCGGGCATATGATAGCAAGGAAAATACAAAGGGCTGGTTATTTTTGGATGACGTTAGAGAAAGACTGCATCGACTATGTCAGGAAATGTCACAAGTGTCAAGTTTACAGTGATAAGGTCCATACACCGCCAGCTCCGCTGTTTAATCTAATATCTCCTTGGCCATTTGCAATGTGGGGAATTGATGTAATCGATCCGGTTAACCCAAAAGCTAGCAATGGGTATAGATTCATCCTCGTGGCTATTGACTACTTCACCAAATGGGTGGAAGCTAATTCGTATGCCCATGTAACACAGAAGGTAGTGAAGAGGTTTATAGAAAAGGACCTGATTTGTCGATATGGTCCTCCGGAAAAGATAGTGACCGATAATGCACAGAATTTCAATGGCAAAATGATAGTGGAGTTGTGTACCAAGCGGAAGATCAAGCATTCGAACTCCTCGCCATACCGGCTAAAAATGAATGGCGCAGTAGAAGCCGCCAACAAGAACATCAAAAGATTATTCAGAAAATGGTGGTCACGTATAGAGATTGGCATGAGATGTTGCCATTTGCTCTCCATGCATACCGCACTACCGTCAGGTCCTCGACAGGAACTACTCCATATTCTCTGGTGTATGGTATGGAAGCAGTGATGCCTTTGGAAGTAGAAATCTCGTCGTTAAGAGTGTTGATGGACTCCAAATTAGAAGAGGCCGAGTGGGCCAAAGTGAGGCACGAGCAACTGAACCTGATCAGTGAAAAGAGGATGGCTGCAATATGTCATCACCAACTTTACCAGAAACGAATGGCCAAGGCATATGATAAGAAGGTTAGACCGCGGTTGTTTCGAGAAAGGGATCTAGTATTGAAGAAAATATTGTCACTACCTGGAGACAATCAAAGCAAATGGGCACCGAATTACGAGGGTCCTTACGTAGTAAAGGCATTCTCAGGAGGAGCGCTGAAGTTGGCTAGAATGGATGGAGAAGACCTAGCTCGACCTGTGAATTCTGACTCTGTAAAAAGATATTATGCTTGATGTAGGCTCCTAAATCAATAAAGCAAAGTTTGGCCATTGACTTCTTTCTCTTTTGCATTGATCTCACAACAATCATTTTTTGCATTAATCCCAACAGTGCATGTCTTGTTGTTATCGCACCTAAAAAGTTTAGCATCGGCTGAATGAATTTCTTCTCTATACAAAAGCCCAGACTAGGATCACACCCCTACACTGGGGGCAATACGAGATGTTTTTATGAAAAGTCTTACGTGTTTAAAATCGGACGGAAGCCTATAGATTTGAAAACCAAGCTAAAGCATTTGACAAAAGCATGACAAAGAGGCAATGACAAGTCATATATTTTGGGAAAAGGACTACTTGAAGAAAGTCAGAGACTTCTTCTCTAAGAATATGATAGGAGGCAACACGAGAGATGAATCTAGCATACGACTTCAAAAGCAAGCTCATGTTAAGAAGGAGTCTCATGAACTAGAAGAAGAGGATGGGGCCTATGTTTCGAAACCAGGTACGAATGCATGCATGGCATCTAATCATAAATCATTGCATATATGTTTTTTGGATCGTTACAGGAGGAGACCTTAATGCATTCCAACAAAATTGGAGACGAAGAAAGAATCATTGAGTTGATTCTAGAACAACGAGAAGAGAAGATAATAATTTTCAAACCCTGCCATCAGGAAGAACGACATCGAGCAATCGGTAAAAGGGAATTGCCAGATGGGATTCCAGGTTGACCGATTTACAAAATAGATTTTTTGGTTTTTGATTAAAGGAGATCGCCAGAAGGGATCTCATTATTTCAGCTTCGAATAAAAGGAATCGCCAGATGGGATTCCAAGTTGTTTGAGATCGCCAGAAGGGATCTCGTATTTCGATATTGGTCAAAGGAGGTCGCAAGAAGGGACCTCGTATTTCAGCTTTGAATAAAAGGAATCGCCAGATGGGATTCCAAGTTGGTGGAGATCGCCAGAAGGGATCTCGTATTTTTCTATTTGGAGGTCGCCAGATGGGACCTCATGTTTCATGTTTGTTAAAAGGAATCGCCAGATGGGATTCCAAGTTGAATAAAGGAGATCGCCAGAAGGGATCTCGTGTTTCGCTATTTGGAGGTCGCCAGATGGGACCTCGTATTACCTGTTGAATAAAAGGAATCGCCAGATGGGATTCCAAGTTGAGGGAGATCGCCAGAAGGGATCTCGTATTTCGCTATTTGGAGGTCGCCAGATGGGACCTCATATTTCGTTTGAATAAAAGGAATCGCCAGATGGGATTCCAAGTTGATTAAAGGAGATCGCTAGAAGGGATCTCGTGTTTCGCTATTAGGATGTCGCCAGATGGGACCTCATATTTCATGTTGGTTGAAAGGAATCGCCAGATGGGATTCCAAGTTGATTAAAGGAGATCGCCATAAGGGATCTCGTGTTTCGCTATTTGGAGGTCGCCAGATGGGACCTCGTATTACATGTTGGTTAAAAGGAATCGCCAGATGGGATTCCAAGTTGAATAAAGGAGATCGCCAGAAGGGATCTCGTATTTCGCTATTTGGAGGTCGCCAGATGGGACCTCATATTTCGTTTGAATAAAAGGAATCGCCAGATGGGATTCCAAGTTGAAGGAGATCGCCAGAAGGGATCTCGTGTTTCGCTATTTGGAGGTCGCCAGATGGGGCCTCGTATTTCATGTTGGTTAAAAAAAAAAAGGGATCTCGTATTTCGATATTGGTCAAAGGAGGTCGCTAGAAGGGACCTCATATTTCATTTTTGTTGAAAGGGAATCGCCAGATGGGATTCCAAGTTGTGTAAAGCAACAATTATAGATTTTGGTTTAAAGAGATCGCCAGAAAGGATCTTAAGATGATAAATTTTGATCATAGTTTTTTTTTTGGTTGAGGAGGATTGCTGTAAAAGACAAGTTTCAGATCAATCAAGCTTCAACCAGATCAGTTTCAGGAGTTTCGTTTTGGGGTTTATCTTTATAAAACTTACTGCGCAAAACCCCTGCTCCGTAAGCATTATAAAGAGGGGGCATCTGTTGTAACCCATTTTTGGGTCCCCACAAAATATATATATATATATATATATATATATATATATATATATATATATATATAGCCAAAGGAGGTTAGAAAAATAAACAAGAGGCAGAAGCGCTCAGAAAATGGTCGGAAAAGGGGTCAATGAGGTTAAAAATACAAAGATTGGATTTTTGACAGTATATTCTTGAAGGAGGAGAGCCCTGTTGAGAAGGAAAATTTGAAATTTGAGGAGAAAAGCCCAAATTTGGATGTTTCTGGATTTAATTGGATTTTTAAATGAATTTATAGGGGATTTGATTGCAAGAAAAATTGATTTTTAAGTCAATTTGGGCTTTAATTAGAAGAAATTTAAGTTCTGGGGCCAAAATATATTTTTTAGGAATTTACTAGGTCAAATCAGGGGCTTAATTGCATAAATATTGAAGTTTAAGGGCCAATTAGGGACTTAATTGAAGAAATCCGAAACCAAGGGCCAAATTGTAGAAGGCGCGTAAGTATAGGGGTTGTAATTAACGAAATCAGGGGCCTAATTGAAGAAATTGGAAGTTTATTGATCAATTAAGGGCTCAATTGCATAAATCAGAGGCCAAGGACTAAAGTGAAAAATGCGGCCAACAAGAGGGGCGGAGACCGAATTTGGCAGGGATGCAATTGAAATGAACAAAAGATGATTAAGGGCTGATTTGAACATTGGTGCGTTCTGGCGCCACATATAAATAAAACGGCGCGTTTTCTCCAAAACGACGCCGTTTCATACATTAAAAAAAAAAGAAAGAAAGAAAGAGCAGAACGGTGTCGTTTTGAACGACATTGTTCCTCTTTCTTCTTCCCCCCGAACATTGCAACGGGGAAGAAGGAAAAAAGGGGCTTTTGTTTGAATTTTGCCGGGCCCTCTCTCGCCTGGAGTCCACCGACCGAACACACTGGCCGACCACCCGCCGCGCACCTGCCAGAAAACCGAGGGGAGCCGAACCTTGGCAGTCGCGCCCAATGGCCGACCAGCCGGCTGCTCCCCATGAGAACAATAAAAAGCCACGCCCTTGGCTCTATAAAGAGAACCCAAGAACACTGATACCAGAGGGGGTGAAAAAGAAGGAAAAGAAACAAAAAAAACAGGAGGGGAAGAACGAAAAAACCGAAAGGGAGAGAAAAGGAGAGAAGAGGAGAAGAAACGAAAAACAGGGGAAAAGAAAAAACGAGGAGAAGGAAGAGAGGCAGAGGACAGTAAGAATATAGAGAGAGAGAGAGACCGAAACATAGAGAGAGGAAGGAAGAGTTGAAAACTTGAAGAAAACAAACCGGGAGGATCATGGGAAAACACTGAAAAAAGTAGCACCGCCGCCGCTGCTTGGAGCCGCCGTCCGTGAGCCAAGACACCGCCAGCAGCCTCCAGCAGCACCAGCACCTCCACGACGCCACTGTAGAGAGAGAAGAACGTTGTTGACAGAGGGAGCAAAGGAAACAAAGAGAAGAAGCAGTGCCGAAACAGCAGGGAGGAGGAAGAAGGTCGCAGCAACGCCACTGCCGTCGTCCGTGAGCCACCAGCCTCCGCCTCCAGCAGCACCAGCACCAGCGCCACCGCCTCCTCCGCGCCAGGTAAACTTTCCTTCCCCCTCATTTTACTTTTGTCACCTGCGTTTCCTTCTGCATGCGGAACATTCGTTCTGCATGCAGGAGGATGGGGGAAAATAATTCCCCCCGTTAGTTTCTTGTGCCGGGCCAGACTTGTTCTGGCCCAGCTGGTTTTGTTGATGGGCCAGGCGGATCCTGGCCCAGCCCTGCCTTCTGGGCCGGGTCTGGCCCAGAAGAGAAATACCAGACTCTTGTTGGGCCGGGATCGGCCCAACACATTTTGGGGCTGAGTCCGGCCCAGTTCTTTGGGCCGGCCCAGCCCAGCCCAATTTAATATTATATTATATATATATATATATATATATAATTAAGAAAATTCTGCAAAAATATATTTACCAAATCTGTGATTTTGTTGTAATTTTATTACTGTATTTTGATCAATATCGGTTTGTATATTTATACTGTAAAGATACAAATCCGGTATTAAAATACCCGGTTTTCGTCAAGACATAAAAAATAAAATAAATTAAAAATGTTTTGTTTTCGTGCATACGGCCTAGTCTCTCCAATATATATATATATATATATATATATATATATATATATATATATATATATATATATTATAACATCATATTTTCATACAAGAAAGGAAATTTCAAAAACAATATATGTATCAGCATGCATTTTGGCTTTAATAACCAGTTTATTCAAGCCATGAGAACTAGGCCAATATTTCAAAAATTCTAAAAAATCTTTTTGTCCTCTTTTAGTATAGGGGATTACGAATTTATACGTAAAACGTATTCCTGATGTTAAAAATATGATTTTTACATAGAAGTTAGAACGGTTAGGTTTTACCCGATAAGATAAGGACCTCCTTATTGAGGAGGACTTTTCTTGAACCATAGACAGACCAACAACTAGAAATACAATAACACCTTAGCTTTTTTTTATCAGACAATCAAACAATGCAGCTTACCTTAGGTAAGGCGTATTTGGGGTGCTAATACCTTCCCTTTACGCAACCAGTCCCCGTGCCCGATCTCTGAGACCAGTTAGGGTTCCTAGTGACCAAAATACTAGGTGGCGACTCCCACACCATCTCTCACTGCTAAGAGACAAAGAATTCCTTGTCTCCCCATATTTACCAGATATATATATCCCCCCATACATTCGAGGGTGGACGATCGCCGCGACGTCGCTCACGTGCGACAGGTCTACTATCAAATTGAGCGCATTATTGGTGATCGGCTTGTAAGTAACATTAACGGGCCTATCACTACTTTGGAAACTCTTAACTGTAAAACAATAGAACAGAAAATAATTGGATTTGAATCTTCTCAGGTTCCTGAGGAGATCCAAATGCTCATCACTTAGCAAAAAGTTAGTAAATGTATCCTTTCCATTGGTTCGTTTTGTAAGTTACACACATCTTTCGTTGACATTTTTTTGCAGCTATTGGAGCAACAATTTTCCTTGTAATCATTTGTCTACAATTCTTCATGATGTGCAGGAAAAGAAAAAAAGTGAGGATAAAAACTTCAGAGGGAACGAGGGAATGGCTTAAAGCATCAGCGAGCAAGGATTTTCGGTGAGGCAAAAGCAACCAACAATTATTTTGATGATCAGAAACTTGGGAAGGTGGTTTTGGTTCTGTTTTCCAGGGAGTTGTAGCAGAAAAGACCTTGGTTGCAGTCAAGAAGTTTAAAGGGGCAGACAAGGCTTAGATGAACGAGGAATTCCAAAGGAAATTAGCCTTGTTTTGCTGGTCAATCACTAGAATGTGTTCGGAGACTAAAATGACAATAAACTAAGCTTTGAATGTAAAATTGTCTTTTTAACATGTATTTAACATATTATATGAAGTTATATTTATCATTTTATTTTTATTTTACACAGTAAAATTACTACTGCTTTGGAATACAAAACTCTTATACTTTAGTCTTGGGGGTGTTCCTGCCCTTTTATTTTTTTCAAAATAGTTAATAACTTAGGTATCTTTTGAGACCAAAAAAGTATAACTCTGTTATTTTATTCATTTGATATTGGTTTTGTTGTAAATTTTGAGTTTTTTTTTTTTGTATTATTATTATAAGGAACATATATTAAATATTATTTAAAAAAAAACTTGTTGGCATGTGCAACGCATTAGCCAATGTGTGAGTGGTCCTCGCATCATTTAGGTCGCGCGTGTGGGACTATCCGGCCATCAAAAATAGCTTTTCAGGGTGGTGTTTAAAAGATCTCAGCGCTCTTTACATGGTGGTGTGCTGGTTTGACGTCAGAGTTCATTTCTTTTTTTTTTCCTTCTCTCTCCACAAAATTTATGCAACCCATGCAAAAATTCAGAGCACCCTCTTCAATTTTTTTTTCTTCATATTTTGTCCATATCCTTTTGATTAATACTTTTTTATTTTAGAACGAGCTATGAAATTACAAGTGTTTTCCGATTTCACCCCTCTATAATTTTTTAATCTATAAATAATTTATTAAATTATAATTTTTTTTTAATTTCACTCCCCTACAATTTTTAAATATATAAATGATCTATCAAATTATAAATATTTTCAATTTCACCATTTGCTATTTTTTAATCGATAAATAATCTATCAAATTACAAATGTTTTTTAATTTCCCCCTATAATTTTTTCAACTTTCAAATTTGGTCCTTATTATTTTAGTTGCTATTTATTTTGTTTAGGATCATTTTTTTTAATTTTTTTTCTATCAAATTTTATCTCCATTGTTTTTGTTGCTTTTTTTCTTTTGTAAGTTTTTTATTAATATTTTTTCCATGATTTTTTTATTCAAAATTAAATTTGTTTAGAGTTAAGCTTCTTAATTGAGCTAATTGAGCCCAGGATCAGGATTTCACAAGTTACAAGTTTTAGAGATTAAACTAGGTTTAAGATATTTACCCAGGCTTGCTTGGTTTTTTTTTTCTTTTTTAAGATGATGTTTTATTATTTTTTATCCTTTTTTTTTGTTTTTTGTTTTATTATTTTTGATTTAATTCTATTGGGTTAAACCTCTATAGTTTTTTTTTAATATCACTCCCTCTTATTTTTTAATCTATAAATAATCTATCAAATTAGAAATATTTTTATTTCACCCCCTATGATTTTTTAATCTTTCAAATTTTGTACTCATGCTTTTAATTGCTATTTATTTTGTATGAAATTAATTTATTTATTTTTTCAAATTTTATCTTCCTTGGGTTTTGTTCTTTCAAATTTTATCCTCATTTGTTATGTTGTTTTTTTTTTTTTTTTTGCTTTAGAATTGGATCAGTCATTTAATGAGATCAAGCAAGTATATATGCAGATCTTTTGTAGAAATCAAGCTGAATTGGCTAACCAAAGACCAGTTCTTCAAAGAATCTTAGTACTTATGTTTTGGGACACAGAATCTGGAAGTGTGCTGAATGGCTTAGATATTAAACCATGTTCTGATAAAACCTTAATTATCGAGTGTTCTTTGACATATACAAGGTGACTTTTTGTAATAGCTAGGAATGAGAATTTAATTCAAATATAATTAAATGAGGTTTTTTTTGGATATATATATATATATATATATATATATATATATATATATATATATATAATGGATTTGATATAAATATTATCAAACTTGATTTAAAATCTTGGGATATATAAATTTGTATCATATAAATTTTATATGTAAAACCGTTAAAATATGCATAGCTCTCATTTTGTACTAATTCTTTCATTTAATAAATTGAACTAAGATAGGCGAAACGAAAAAAAGAAATGATGGGTTGGTATATAAAAAAAGGAACTAGTATGCATGGTACTACTACTAAACCGACCAACCACGAAGGAAGTATGTGATAAGCTTGCTAAGCTGAAAGCCCTTCATCAGAAATCACTTATTAGGCGAATCATCACAATCTTTCGGCAACAACGGAAGCATTTAGAACTGGACCAGTCATTTAACGAGATCAAGGAAATATATATGCAGCTCTTTTGTAGAAATCAAGCTGAATTGGCTAATATGAAGAGTATGAGAATATTGATTGATTTACATATAATTCATCAAATTAAATAAATGGATTTTCAAAATAAACAAATGAATTCGATCAACAAATAATTAATGTAATTAATGAAAAAAATATGAAGTGAAAGTTTTAATTGAAAAAATATGGAATTAACATACATAGCATAAACATCTCTCTTCACTTTCCACTTGAGAAATTACAAAGGAAAATTATATATTTGTAATGAAATTATGAGCCTATTTGGTTACATGGTTGAGCTATATTTTTGTTAAAATTTAATTTTTTTATATTTTTAAATCATTTTGATGTGTATCAAAATTAAATATTTTTAAATATTTTTTTAATATATTTTTAAATAAAAAATACTTTAAACCAACCATAGAAAATCACAATCATAAACTTTTCATACTATAGCTTTCACCTATTGACCGCCCTTGCAATTATAATGAAAGAGATGGGTGGAGAGCTCAAATCCAACCAAATGACATTAAGATATTGGATTGTTTTATTATTATGAATTTTCTGCAAATATTTTATTTGCCTTCCTAAAACAAAAACTAAAAAGAAAGATGCAGGAAGGACTCTCAAAGCTTTATTGACCTGGTTGTATTGGAACTAGTCATAAATTAAACTAAGATAGTCAAAATGAAAAAAAAAAATGATGGGTTGGTATATAACTTATATATATATAAAAAAGGAATAATTTATATAAAAAAAATTCACGTTGAATTGAAATAAAGTGAAGCAGAATCTTAATAGGGATTTCTAGCATTTAGGTCATATCCGTCCCCTTGTTGTGCTTTTAGCACGCGTACAGTTGGCCTAAAAAACACTCCACATGGTTCCCATCTCTACGTCATGGTCAAGTTTTAATATTTTTAATTAATTACATTTCGGAGATGCATTTAATGGCTTCGGATTATGTGAGAGGGACTATTTATTTGCTGTTTGTGTTTATTTTTCCCTTAACAATCAAAATGTATCTTTAATTAGTTTGAAAGTTACTTGAGATTAAGCTTTTTTTAATAATTTTAAGAATACATACTTAAAATTATTACATTAATGTATTTAATTAGAAAATCAAATTCTATTAAATAGTAATTCTAAAATATAAATTAAAAAAAAAAACAAATCCCCTTAATCATTAATTACTCTGCGTACCCCAAACGTTCGAGGTTGGTGGCTGTGATTTGGCTTCATTGGGGTTTCCATAGTTTGTCTACACATGTATTAGTAATTGTAGACTTTGATTTGGTCAATGTTATGTGAATTCTTCCTAGCGGTTTCCATGTATTAGTAATTGTAGACTTCCTAGCTAGGTACCCCTATATATTTTGTAATAGCTCCTTCATTTCAATGATTTCAATTATTTTTAACTCCCTCATCGTATCTTCGATCAGCAGTTAAATATGATTTCTTAAGATTAATAAATCAAGCTCCAGTACGAAGAGCATCAAAACCATACTTATTAAATCTGGTTTAGGGTTGATCCGGTCAAGGGGTTGGATCCTGGATTTCATGGGTCAACCCGAATCAACCTGGAAAAATTAAAAAAAAATTAAAGTTTTAATATTTTATATGAAAAAATCCATGTAAATATAGGTTATACATATTGTAAACAATGAAGTTTAAAAGAATATTTTAAAAAGTTTTTTATCCCATATTAAAAAGATATTATATTAAGCCTTTAAGTTGAAGTATTTAAACCAAAAGATTTTTTATCCCACATTAAAAAAACATGATTTTTTTCTTGGGAACATAGAGTATATATACTAATGGGTTTCAAATCCCACATCAAAAAAACATAACTTTTTTCATGGGAACATAGAGTATATATACGAAAGGGCTTCAAATCCCACATTGAGAAGATACTATGTTATCCTTTTAAGTTGAAGTATTTAAACCAAAAGACTTTTTATCCCACATTGAAAAAACATGATTTTTTTCTTGGGAACATAGAGTATATATACTAATGGGTTTCAAATCCCACATTAAAAAGATACTATGACGTTATCCTTTTAAGTTGAAGTATTTAAACCAAAAAGTTTTTTATCCCACATTGAAAAAACATGATTTTTTTCTTGGAAACATAGAGTATATATAGTTATATACTAATGGGTTTTAAATCCCACATTCGAAAAAAAAAAAAAAAAACCGGGTCTCGTCCGGGTTCGCCCGGGTGGCTCGGGTCATGGGTCGACCCGCCGGGTCGCCCGGGTTTGACCGGGCTGTTGCCCCAGCCGGTCTTTTAGTAAACCCGGACCGGTCCAGCCACCGGATCGACCAGGTCCCGGGTCGACCCGCTGGGTCGGGCCGGGTTTAATAATACTGATCAAAACAATGTAAGTAGTGATTATTTTTTAAAGTATATTTTTTATTTAAAAATATATTAAAATAATATATTTTTATATTTTTTAAAATTAATTTTTGATATTAGCATATCAAAATTATCTGAAAATACACAAAAAAAAAATTAAAACAATTTTTTTTTTAATTTCTTAAAAAAATACTTTTAAAACATGAAAAGAAATATATTCTTAGATATAATTCACCAAATCAATTGACAAGCAAAATAACCAAATGAAGTCAATTAACAATTAACTAATTTAATTAATGAACAAAACCTAAAGTGTAAAAACTTATTACAAGTTATTGAATTGTTTGATTTTTTTTTTAATTTTTATATTTTGATGGAGATTCTCTTAATATATATTGACAATATATTTTCATTGATGTTTATCACTAGAGTTATAGTGGAAAAAATTCAAAAAAGACAACAAAAGGGAATTTGTTTACAAAACAATTGAATATTTTGTTCTTCAATATTCAGATTGAGAAACTGAAATGCCAAAAATATCATGTTACAGCTTAAAAATTCTTGTACGTTCCCTACAAGGAGTAACGTTTCTTACCCTTAATCATTTATTACCCTGCGTACCCCCAACGTCGAGGTTGGTGGCTGTGATCTGGCTTCAATGGGGTTTCCATAGTTTGTCCACTGCACATGTATTAGTAATTGCAGACTTTGATTTGGTCAATGTTATGTGAATTCTTCCCAGCCAGGTACCTCTATTTTGTAATAGCTCCTTCATTTCAATGATTTCTTGATTTTTAACTCTCTCATCATATCTTCGATCAGCAGCTAAATGATTTCTTAAGATTAATAAAGCTCCAATACGAAGAGCGTGAAAACATTGAAAGATTTAGATATAATTGATCATCAAATAAATGGACAATTAATTGATTATGGGCTAAAACATCTCTCTTCAGTTTCCACATGAGAAATTACGAAGGAAAAGTATACATTTGGGAGGGAATTAACCAGGCAGATGCAGCCAACGACTTTGCATGCATGCCAACTGAGATAGCTAGCTTTCACATTACCTTGCAATTATAGTGAGCCACTCAAGTTCAGCTACTTGACATCAAGATATTTTGGGGAATGATTTACAGTACTAGGAGTCTTCTACATGTATTTTTTTCTTGCTTTGAAAAATAAAAACTGAAAAGAAAGATCTAGGAAAGGACTCTCAAGACTCTATCGACCCTGTAGTCTTGGACTTGGTCGTGTTAACTATTGTTTTAGTGGTCTGTGTTAATTAGCTTATATATATATATATATATATATATATATATATATATATATATATATATATATATATATATATGTCCTCTACTAGAAAAGAAGTTGCAGAAGTTAATTAGTGGGGGGCGGGAGAGAGTTAGTTTGGAGCTTCTTTATACAAATCTTCTAGGGGTCAATTGCTACTTATTAAGTTGGGAGTTGCATAGTCATGTGGGTGTTTTTGCTGATGATGCCGCTATTATTGTGTCCAACTGCAGCATCAACAGCAAGGGCGCCAGATGTAAAACCTCGCTGCCAAGACAAGTGTGGGGATGTTAGTGTTCCTTACCCCTTTGGGATTAGAGAACCAAGATGTGCCATGAACGACGACTTCTTTCTAAACTGCAGTTCAGGCGCTGAACTGTTGTTTGGAAGAAACATTCCTGTTCGCAAAATATCAGTGCTGGAGGGCACAGTCACTGTAGGCATTGTTGCAGCATTCGACTGCTATAACAAAACTTGGGACAAAGCAGACAAATTGTCTCGGCGGCGTATCAGCCTTGGACCAGGCCCCTTCATGTTCTCAGACACCAGAAATGTATTCACAGCTATTGGTTGCGATACCTCTGCTCAGGTGACCAACAAAAATGGTACATACGGAGCTGCATGTCTCTCCATATGCACAGAATACGTGAACATGTCCGATGGAAACCCTTGCTCAGGTTCTGGATGCTGCCAAACATCAATTCCCAAGGGCCTCAAGTCACTTAAAATTTCAACTTCACTTTATTCCGGAAACATGAATGTTGCGGACTTCAATCCTTGTGGAGTTGCCTTTTTAGCGGACAGAAGCTCCTTGAAGCTTTCAGATTGGCCGCTCTCTCGCAAGCCAAAATATGGAAATGATGCATACAGAACAGATGCTGTGATTGAATGGGTAGTTGAAAATAAGACGTGCGACCAGGCCAAAGCTGATAGTACAAGTGCGTATGCTTGTGGCACTAATGCAAATTGCAACTACCCTGAGATTGGTCAAGGATATCGTTGCTCATGCAATGAAGGGTTCGAAGGAAACCCTTATCTCCCAGATGGCTGCCAAGGTAAACTGATTATTTCTTTTCTTTAGGCTTTAATCACTAGTAATTATGCTTACCTTGTTCCATGTGGTCTCTAATTGTCAGTGCGGTGTTCATCAAGTACGTTGATTATTTTTTTCCACTAATATTTTTAACATTTACAATAGATATAGACGAATGCAAGGTTCGAGGAAAAAACCCTTGTCAGGAAGGTACTTGCGAGAATGTGAATGGAGATTACAAGTGTCGATGTCCACTTGGCAAGTACGGTGATGGTAAAACAGGGTGTAAAGGAGTTGGTATCATCGCAATTATTGCAGGTAATTGGCTTTCCTTGCATTTTCTTGAAGGCTTATAAATTCAGTTAATTTGGGTTGATGAAAACTGTTTTTTATTTTATTTTTTTATATTTAATGAAATATTGATTTATCTATTATTAATTTTTTTATTTAATTAAATTAAAATTAATTAATTTATTTTACGTTAGGTTTAATTTAGGTCGCATTTTTTTTTTAAAAAGGTACACTTATTATATTTAAATATTATTTTTTATATAAAAAAATATTTCTGCTCCACATCAAAGCCCGGGCTAATCTATTCATGAATCCCTTGGTTCTAGTATGAACGAGATGACATGCCCGCGCGCTGCCACGGACTTATAAAACAAATGTATTTGATAGTGTTATAATTGTGAACCAGCGCTAGATAAGTAATAGAAATTAAAGGCATGATGGAGCAAATATTTCATGATGAAAAAAAAAGTTGTGTTGGTGATCCAAAACTTAGAGACCGAACAAAATGATTTGTAGTAATTTACAGTGTTTTGTGAGGAAAGATACAGTGCTTTCGCCACATGATTTAGCTTTTCAGTTAATAAAAAGAAAAAAAAAATACAAAGCTAAATTCTCTACCAACTTAATATTAAAAAAAACCAACAAAGATAATTTTGGAAGGAAAAAAACCCATGAGAAAAAACATTGTAGCAATTGACAATGTTTTGTGAGGAAAACTATAACGCTTTTCCCAATAAAATAAAAGAAAAAACCATTTAGAGAAATATTATAGCAATCCACAGTTTTTGTGAGAAAAACTACAACTCTTTCCTCATATGATTTAGTTTTATTGTAATTATAATTCTTAACCAACTCAATATTAAAAAAAAATCGACAAAGATAATTTTGAAAAAAATCATAAAAAAATCACATGGAAAAACACTGCAACAATTCACAGTGTTTTAAAGAAAAAAATTATAAAGCTAAATTCTTAATCAACTCAATATTAAAAAAAAAATCGACAGAGACAATTTAAGAAAAAAAATAACAAAACAAACACCAAAAAAAGGAAAAAAAATCATGTTGGAAACACTGTAGCAATTCACAGTGTTTTGTGATGAAAGCTACAGTGCTTCCCCACATGATTTAGCTTTATTTGTAATGACTTGTAATTGTAATTCACAAACAACTTAATATTAAAAAAATAAAATTGAAAAGGATAATTTGAAAAAAATTATAAAAAAAACCATGTGGGAAAAAACACTGTAGCAATGAACAATAATTTTCAAAAAAAGTTACAGTGCTTTCCTCACATATTGTAACTGTAATTTTTAACCAGCTCAATATTAAAAAATAAAATAAAAAAAAGATAATTTTGGAGAAAAAAAATCATGCGGAGAAACACTGTAGCAATCAACAATGTTTTAAAGAAAAAAATTACAAAACCAAATTCTCAATCAGCTCAATATTAAAAAAAATCAACAAATATAATTTTGAAAAATAAAGAAATAAAATAGAAAAACTAAGTGGAAAAACATCACAGCAATGCACAGTATTTTAAAGAAAAAAATTACAAAGCAAAAATTTTAACCAGGTCAATATTTAAAAGGTAAAATCAACAAAAATAATTTTGAAAAAAAAATAAATGAAAAAAAAAGAAAAAAATAAGAAAGTTGAACAAAAAAATTTGAAAAAAAAAGAAAAAAAAAGAAAAAAAAAGAAAAGGAAAAGTAAAAAAAAAAAAAGGGAGAAGAATCACTGTGGATTCCTGTTGTAATCCACAGTGTTTTGTGTGTGGGGGAACAGTAAATCCCCCACACGGTTTAGTTATATGTATATAATAGCCTGTTTTTTTTTTTATATTATTATTATTATTATTATTGTACTTTGACTAACAATTTTCGTGCATAAACATATTTTGAAGATATTTGCCGTAAAAAAAATAGAGATATGGATACTCTCATGTTTTTTGAAAAAAAATCCGCAAGGCCATCAATTAGTAATTAAAAAGGTCTGAACTTTTTAATTTTTTAATACTGATTTTTTAAACTACAATTAAACCAATATAAATTAATATCTTTTCAAACCATAAAAATTAATTAATTAAGATATATTGTTTAAACTTCAAATTTAAGTTGGGATTAAACAAAAATATTATTTAATAAGAGTTATTAATTTATGAAGGTTATATAAAGTATACAGGGTTTATATAAAGTGTACACGGTTTTCATGATCATAAGATGCCTTCTAAAAAATTACTTAAATGAGACACGTGGAATCACATGATTTGCAAACAAAAAAATATTAAGAAGGGGTTAAACTTAATTCTTTTTATAAATTAATGGTTTGATTAAAAAATCTCTCTCTCTCTCTCTCTCTCTCTCTCGTGTTCTTCAATCAATTGTTTTAGCTTCGCTTCATTTCTTCTCCTTCTGGCTGCTATTGGTATTGAGGAGACCACGACATTTGAGGTAGCTTTTGATCGGAAGGCTAACGAAGGCTTGATTTTAACTTCACTTGATAGTTCGAGGGATCAAATTAAATTAAAAAATAAAACATCACGAATTTAGTTGGATTAACGAAGCTCATGGAGGCTTGCGATCAATTACAATAGTAAGAAGTTAGTAAATAAATATTTTCCCTTGGTTTGATTTTGAAAGTAACGTCCTTCTTTGACATTTGCTTGCAGCTGTTGGCGCAAGCATTTTCCTTGTGGTTATTTGTCTGCTGCTCTACATGATCTGCACGAAAAGAATAAAGGAGAAGAACTTCCAAGAGAACGGGGGAAAAATTTTAAAGAATCAACGAGTAAGGATTTTCAGCGAGGCAGAGTTGGTAAAGGCAACCAACAATTATGCTGATGATCGGAAACTCGGAGAGGGTGGTTTTGGTTCTGTTTACAAGGGAGTTTTAACAGACAATACACTGGTTGCTGTCAAGAAGTCCAAAGGGGTGGACAAAGCTCAGATGAATGAGGAATTTCAAAAGGAAATGAGCATTGTTTCACAGGTCAATCACAAGAATGTGGTAAAGCTCTTGGGCCTGTGTTTAGAGACCAAAGTTCCGTTACTGGTCTACGAGTTCATCTCAAATGGAACTCTTTCCAAGCACATCCACGACAAAGGTTCCCGGACATTGGCTTCCTGGACCAATCGTTTGAGGGTAGCATCGGAGGCTGCACTTGCGCTTGATTATTTGCACTCTCTGGCAGACCCTCCAGTTATTCATGGAGATATCAAATCAGTAAACATACTCTTAGACAATAATTACACAGCAAAAGTAGCAGATTTTGGAGCTTCGGTGCTGATGTCTCCTGGCCAAACCAATATCTTAGCTACAAAAATACAAGGGACTCTAGGCTACCTGGATCCTGAGTATCTTATGACGGGTATTTTAACCGTTCAAAGTGATGTCTATAGCTTTGGGGTAGTTCTTGTGGAGCTTCTCACTGGAGAGATGCCAAACTCCATTTCCAAGTCTGGAGAGAAACGGAACGTTATTCAACACTTCATCTCAGCACTGGAAAATAATCATCTCTTCAAAATTTTGGATTTCCAGACAGCTGATGAAGGTGAAATTGATGAGATAGAAGCTGTAGCTGAGCTTGCAAAAGGATGTCTAAATAGCATGGGAGTAAACCGGCCAACAATGAAGGAAGTGTCCGATGAGCTTGCTAAGCTGAAAGCTCTTCACCAGAAATCATGGGTTCAGCAAAATAGCGAGGAAACAGACTACTTGTTAGGCGAATCATCACAATCTTTCTGCAAGAATGCAAGTCCTCCCATGAACCAATCCCAGAGTGTGATATCATTGCAGATCGAGAACTACACTAACAGCAATTAAAGTCAGACCACAATGATCAGTTTCCAACATTCAATAAGTCAGATAGCTCCATTAATAAATTGTAGATTATGGCTATTGATGTTCTTGAGTTATTGTCTCTAGTAATTCTCCTGGAACTTGGAAGCTTGACATATTTCAAGAATCCAGATTTACCTTTTCTTTTGTCACCTATGTTCAAATAAAAATTGTGTTTACAGGGCGTACTACTCTCTCAAAAAGAAATTGATAAGTACCTTCGATTTCCTAATCAAACCAGATTCAATAATGTTTACCTACATATTTCACAGATAGAGAAAGCTCCACACCTAGCTCAAATTTCCATAGCATACGAATTCTTACCAAAACAAGATTCCCATCATTTTATAGCCATTGCATGAGCAGCTACAACCATTGATGTTATGCCATGTCATCAACATTAACAATCTTATAAATGAATGTATATTAAATTCATTATTAGCCCCTTCAACTCCATCTTATTTAACTTCTATACCCTCTATCAGTTGAGCGGCACAATTTGATTGCTTCAACTCAAAAATTAATCCTAAAGCCTTTGATCTTTCATTAATTGAATCTAATCCATCCATCACTACGCGCACATGATCTCGATCGTGCATCTATTATGTGTGATTTTTCCATTTGTTTTCTTTTTTTTTCAGTAACTCCAAGATTACAATTCTAAAATTTAGGGAACAAGACTAGAATCCCTTAAACCTTGAAAGTATGGCCTTTAACCATAGAAAAACTCCGAACTAAAAACTTTAAACAATCAATATCCCCCTCTTATATTTAATTTGAGACAAAACTGACCTGAGTATAGAAATTAAATCATATAAGATTCTAAAACTTATATGAAAAAAAAATGGACTTGAATCATGTGTCATATTATGTGTTGTATTACAAGGATAAGTTTTATAGCATTGTTTTTTGTGTGTATTGGCTCGGTTAGATGGTGGTAGATCAGTTACTTGTGAATTCCTCTATTAAATCTAACCAAATGCACAAATTATTTATTCAAAATTAAAATATTTTTAAATTTCCTCCAATAATTTTTTTATCTTTCTTATTTTAGTTGCTATTTATTTTGTTTGGGATCATTTTTTTAATTGTTATTTTTTACAAATTTCATCATCCTTGGGTTTTTTTCCTATCAAATTTTATCTCCATTGTTTTTATTGTTTTTTTTCTTTTATAAGTTTTTTTTATTAATATTTTTTCCATGATTTTATCATTTAAAATTAAATTTATTTAGATTTAATATTCTTGATTGAGCTCAGGGCTAAGATTTTATAAGTTGCAAGTTTTAATGATTAGACTACATTTAAGAAGTTCACTCGGGTTTACTTGGTTTTTTTTTTTATTTTAAGTTGATATTTTATTATTTTTTATCCTCTTTTTTGTTTTAAATGTATATATATATCTGTGTGTGTAATGGATTTGATATAAATATTGTCAAACATGATTTAAAACCTAACTTATATATACATTTGTATCATATAAATAATGTGATATCGTTTCAGATTAGAAACTACGTACACTGATAGCATTTAGAATTGGACCAAGGAACCACAATCATCTAGATGTTGTACTGGCTATAAATGTTTGAGATTTACTCAAGTTCTACAGCAGTAACTAGTAGATGCCCACCATTAAACTAAAAACCAGACCCTTTTGAGAATTTCTAGTTCTATGGATTAGTTGAAATTAGATAAAGATGTTTCGTTACTTGGTATGAGTATGCAATTGAACTTCTTATCTCTGTTGTTGCAAGTCCTTGTGCCTCTCTTGTCGTTTCCTTTATATTCTGATGTTTTAATGTTAAATAGGTCATCTACTTGTGTGTATCCCAAGAGCAAAATCTTCAGGAAGAAAATTATAGGCTGAATGCACACTTAAAAGAGCGAAATGCCTACGTTGAGAGCCGCATAGCTGAAATCATCATTTTCTAGTCTCGTGAAGTATTCAATAGTCATAAAGCATAGAGAAACAAGCTACAAGATGAGCGGAAGTATGTATCTTTTTCTCTTTTTATTTTGGTCAGGCTTATTGAAAGACCATAGTTTGACTAGGCTTACTCTTGAAATTGATAAGCTAAGAACATAAGTGTACTTATTCCTCTTCCATTGGGTCTTATTTATAGGAAAATCACTTGTAGATGCTAGGAATAAAATAGATCAACTTAAAGCCAGTGTGACCAAGAAACAAGATGAGATGGGCACAGAGCTCATTGATCACTTAACACCACAGGAAAAATATGAACTATCCCAGCTGAACTGAGAAATAAAAGATCTTAAAGAGGAGCTTATTAAATTTAGAATAGATCGCATCACGTATTGTTTCTAATACTGTATTAGTTGCCTAAAGCTGCTCATGGCAAGGGGAAGGATCGTGACATGAGCACTACACGATGCTATAGTTGCAAGAAATATGGTCATATTTCCCCTAATTGTCCTAAACAATTCTATAATTACTGCAAGCAGCAATGTCCACATGATGTGCAGGAAAAGAAAAAAAGGGAGGAGAAAAACTTCAGAGAGAACGAGGGAATGGCTTAAAGCATCAGCCAGCAAGGATTTTCGGTGAGGCAAAAGAAACCAACAATTATGTTGAAGATCAGAAACTTGGGAAGGTGGTTTTTTCCTCTGAATACAGTTATCGGTCTGGCCCTTGGAGTACTGTTGTTGCTCATTGGTGCTTGGTGGATGTCCAAACATATCAAAAGAAGGAAGTGCATTCAGTTGAAGAAGTCGTTTTTCAAACGGAATGGTGGTCTCTTATTGCAGCAACAATTATCCTCGAGTGATGGTAGTGTTCAAAAGACAAAAATATTCAATTCAAATGAGTTGGAAAAGGCGACCGATTATTTTAATGACAACAGAATACTTGGTCATGGCGGCCAAGGCATCGTTTACAAGGGAATGTTAGCTGATGGGAGTATTGTTGCAGTTAAGAAGTCTACAATAGTGGATGAAGAAAAACTAGAAGAATTCATCAACGAGGTTGTCATTCTTTCACAAATCAATCACAGAAATGTGGTTAGGCTACTTGGATGTTGCCTGGAGACTGATGTTCCTCTGCTAGTCTATGAATTCATTCCCAATGGAACTCTTTCCCAATATCTCCATGAGCAAAACGAGGACTTTACGTTATCATGGGAATCGCGGTTACGAATCGCCTCGGAAGCTGCAGGTGCGATATCCTATCTTCACTCGACAGCATCTATCCCGATTTACCACCGAGACATTAAGTCCACAAACATACTCTTAGATGAGAAATATAGAGCAACAGTTGCAGATTTTGGAACGTCAAGATCAGTTTCCATTGATCAAACTCATCTGACCACCAAGGTGCAATGTACTTTTGGTTACTTAGATCCAGAGTATTTTCGAACCAGTCAATTAACAGAAAAGAGTGATGTTTATAGTTTTGGAGTAGTTCTCGTCGAGCTCTTAAGTGGGAAAAAACCAATTTTCGTAGCCCATTCACTGAAAACCATGAGCCTAGCCGAACATTTCATTGAATTGATGGAAGATAGTAGACTCTTTGATATCATTGATGCTCAGGTTAAGGGGGATTGCACTGAAGAGGAAGCCATAGTTATAGCGAATCTTGCAAAGAGATGTTTGAATATGAATGGAAGAAACCGGCCACCAATGAGAGAAGTTGCGATGGAATTGGAGGGGATTCTATTATCACGTAATGGTATCAATATTCAACAAATGGTTGAAGTGGATAATTCATCTAGGTCGATTTCCTGCAGCAGTTTCGAGATTGGTATAGATGTACCATTAGATTGCAAGCTGTTGACTTCTTCTGAAACATGGTGAGCGATTAAGAAAATATATCACAAATCAAATGTTTCTTTTTTGTTTTAACACTTTTACGAGGGTTGCTGATTGAATAAAAACTTATAATTGTATTGTGGTCCATGCATGTGTTTTAGCACATGTTCTTAGTCTTTCATGTTAAGAACTTAATAAATTAAAAATATAGACGCACAATTGTCGTTCATAAAAATCATTTTGAAGATATTGGCTGTAAAAAAAATCCTGAAGGCCATATATCAATTAGTAAAATAGTCTAATTTTTTTTATTTTTTAATTCTAATTTTTTAAACCTCCGTACGTTAAAGCTTTATAAATTAATATTATTAAAATCATGAAAAAATATTAATTAATTAAGATATTGTTTAACCTTCGTAGATGCGATAAACCCTAAACTAATTAATTAGCTAGCTTCGTAGCTCTGTATGTTTCCCAACGCCAGGATGGGCTCAGCCCAATATAATTGGGCCAGCCCCATCCAATATATTAATATAATATTATTATATAATATAATATATAAAAATAAAAAAAATCTCAAAAAAAATTCAAAAATCCTTTCCAAAAATTTGTGGTTTTTCTGTGTATTTTTATACAGTTTTGCTTAATATTGATTTGTATTTTTATACCGTAAAGATATAAATCCGATATTAAAATATTTGGCTTTAACCAAAACATTGCAAAACAATTACACAGAAAAACAAAAAAGATGTCTTGTTTTTATACATACGTTCAAGTCTCTCAAAATAAAAAATCATATCGAATTTTCATACAACAAAAATTTAAAAATATTTTTTAGCATGCATCTTGGCTTTAATAACCAATTTATTAAAGCCACGAAAACTACGTCAATATTTTAAAATTTTGAAAAACATTATTATTTTTTCTTTTAACATCTAGGATTTTGAACTTATATGTAAGATGTATTCCTAATAAAAAGTAGTTTTTTTATTGACATTAGAACGGTTAGATTTTATCCGATAAGATAAGATTAATAGAGCTTCGATATGAAGAGCGTCAAAACATTGAAAGACCAATCATGTTTGATATGGTAGTATAGTGAATATTTTTATTTTTAAAATTAATTTTTAATATTAATATATCAAAATTATTTAAAAATACACAAAAATTAATTTAAAATATAAAAAAATAATTAATTTTTTTTAAAATATTTTTAAAACACAAAAACAAACATATTCTTAGATATAATTCACCAAATCAATTCACAAGTAAAATAACCAAATGAAGTCAAGTAACAATTAACTAATTTAATTAATGAACAAAACTTAAAGTGCAAAAACTTATTCCACGTCATCTTTGGTTTTTATATTTATTTTATTCTGATTAAAATTCTCTCAATATATATAATCGACATATTTTCATTGGTACTTGTAAACAGAGTTAGCAATAAAAATAAAATCCTAAAAAGACAACTCTAAAGGAAATTTGTTAACAAAAAAAAATTCAACATTTTGTTCTTTAATATTCAGATTGAGAAACTGAAATGCCGAAAATATCATCCTACAGCTTAAAAATGCTTGTACGTTTCCTATAAGGACTAACATTTCTTCTTCTGCTAAAAAAATAAATAAAAATTATTTCTTGAACTTGACCTCACCTTAATTTTCAATTCACTTCTTTCTTTCTAAATCTTCAATATTGAATTAGTAGTACAACACTCACCACATCTTTAATTCCACACTTTGTTTTTAGACTTGAAAACTTTTATTTTGAGAATGCTCCACCAAGAATAAAGTGATAATAGTATACATCACCAATCAATAATTCCCCCGTTTTTCTATGCCCGCACTTGACCCGACAAGTATTTATGTGCTGATAGCTCTGCCCTTAATTTTCCACAGGAAGATCCAAAAGCCGAAAGGGTTGATGTGCTTTTTCCACGATAATGGATGGCATCCAAGTGGCTATAGACGATCCAAAAATCAGCCCTTTGACCCGAGGTGGTGATAATCCAAGTGGCTATAGACGATCCAATGGCATCCAAGTGGTTTCCTTAAAATTATATTAAGATAATATTTTATATTTTTAAAAAAATTATTTGATTTTGTAATAATAATTATTATTACAAAATATTTTTTTATTTAAAAATAGTATAATAATAATTTAAAGTATTTTTTACTTAAAATATATTAAAATAATATATTTAGATCCCCTTGTTGTGCTTTTAGCATGCGTGTAGTTGGCCTAAAAAACCTCCAAATAATTCCCATCTCTATGTCTTGGTCCTGTTTTAATATTTTTAATTAATTACATTTCAGGGATGCATTTAATGGCTTTGGATTATGTGAAAGGGAGTATTTATTTTGGTGTTAATTTGTGTTTATTTTTCCCTTCAACATCAATGTATCTTTAATTAGTTTCAAAGTTAGTTTAGATTAAGGGAGCGTTTGGCTCTGCTGTTCAACCTGCTTTTCGGCGAATTTCAAATTTTTTTTTTTTTTTTTGCTAAAATTGAGTGCGGTTTGTACTTTTTGGATCGTTTTGATGTGCTGATATCAAAAATGATTTTTAAAAAATAAAAAAACATCATTGGCATGTATTTCGGCACGAAAAGCTATTTGAAAAGCAACCACTACCACACTCCCAAACACCCTCTAAGTTTTTTTTAATAATTTTAAGAATACATACTTAATATTATTACATTAATGTATTTAATTAGAAAATCATATTCTATTAAATATTAATTTTAAAATATGAATTTAAAAAAACTCCTTAATCATTAATTACTCTGCGTTGCCCAAACATCGAGGATGGTGGCTGTGATTTGGCTTCATTGGGGTTTGTCTACACATGTATTAGTAATTGTAGACTTTGATTTGGTCAGTGTTATGTGACTTCTTCCTAGCCAGGTACCTCTGTTTTGTAATAACTCCTTCATTTCAATTATTTCTTGATTTATTTATTTTTAACTCTCTCATCATATCTTCGATCAGCCGTTAAATAATTTCTTAAGATTAATAAAGCTCCAATACGAAGAGCGTGAAAACATTGAAAGATTTAGATATAATTGATCATCAAATATAAATGGACAAGTAAAATAACCAAATGAAGTCAATTAACAATTAATTAATGAACAAAATATATCTAAAGTGAATGAAAGTTTTAATTGATTATGGGCTAAAACATCTCTCTTCAGTTTCCACATGAGAAGTTACGTACGAAGGAAAAGTAAACATTTGGGAGGGAATTAACCAGGCAGATGCAGCCAACGACTTTGCATGCATGCCAACTGAGATAGCTTTCACATTACCCTGTAATTATAGTGAGCCCCTCAAGGTCACCTACTTGACATCAAGATATTTTGGGGGATGATTTACGGTACTAGCTAGGAGTCTTCTACATGTATATTTTTCTTGCTTTTTGAAAAATAAAAACTGAAAAGAAAGATCTAGGAAAGGACTCTCAAGACTCTATCGACCCTGTAGTCTTGGACTAAGTCGTGTTAACAATTGTTTTAT
This sequence comes from Populus trichocarpa, assembly GCF_000002775.5. Classification (NCBI taxonomy): domain Eukaryota; kingdom Viridiplantae; phylum Streptophyta; class Magnoliopsida; order Malpighiales; family Salicaceae; genus Populus; species Populus trichocarpa. The sequence goes on along the minus strand of NC_037288.2, from coordinate 20,627,118 downwards.
TGGTCTGTGTTAATTAGCTTATATATATATATATGTCCTCTACAAGAAAAGAAGTTGCAGAAGTTAGTGGGGGGCGCCGGGAGAGAGTTGGTTTGGAGCTTCTTTATACAAATCTTCTAGGGGTCACTTGCTACTTATTAAGCTGGGAGGTGCATAGTCATGTGGGTGTTTTTGCTGATAATGTCGCTATTACTGTGTCCAGTGGCAGAATCAACAGCAAGTGCAGATGTAAAACCTGGCTGCCAAGATAAGTGTGGGGATGTTAGTGTTCCTTACCCCTTTGGGATTTTGGAACGAAGCTGTGCCATGAACGACTTCTTCTTTCTAAACTGCAGTTCAGGCGCTTGTGGAGCGCCAATTCTCCTTAAAAATTAAGTCTGTTCAAACCGATTGGGGTGGTGAATATCGAAAACTAAATACATATTTTAAAACGATTGGTATTCATCATCGTGTGATCTGCCCGCACACTCATGAACAAAATGGGATGGTTGAACGCCGTCATAGACATATTGTTGAAACTGGACTAACTCTCCTTGGGCAGTGTCACGCTCCCCTTAAATATTGGAGTTATGCTTTTGAAAGTTCTGTTTATTTGATTAATCGCATGCCCACTCCAGTTCTTAATAATAAGACACCGTTTGAATGTCTTCTAAAATCAACACCTGATTATGCGTTTCTTCGTACATTCGGGTGTCTCTGATTTCCTTTTCTTCGTCCATACAATGCTCACAAGTTAGACTTTCAGTCCACTCCTTGTGTTTTTCTAGGATATAGTACCTCGCATGTCGGTTATCGATGTCTTGATTTGTCATCCAAACGAATTTACCTTGCTCGTCATGTCCGGTTTCATGAAAATGTTTTTCCTCTTGATAAAACTGAACAGATTGCAGCAACACCCAAACAGCCCTCTGCTCCATCTATACCTGTCACTTTACATCCTCTCATACAACCCTCTTCAGTCCCTTCACCACTGCCCCCTACACTGCCTACACTTCCTTCGGCTCACTTACCATTATCTGCATGTTATTATGATCATTCTTCAATTGCAGGTTCAGATTCGTCACACTCACATGCGTCACCCGATGCTGCTGCCAGCTTCCCTGGTTTATCCCCTGTTCGCTCCCCTGTTGTGGGTGCTTCTTCTGCTGGGTCTCCTTCACGGTCTGCGCCTATATTGAGTTCTTCAACCACAGGTTCTTCCTCTCTTTCCCCTCCTGGTATTAACGTATGTGTTGATCTGTCTAAGTTCAATCTTCAGCATGTCCCTGCCACTGTCTCTTCTCCATCTCAGCGGGCTCGCACCCATCCTATGGTGCTTCGACCGCGGCCAGAAAAAAATGCTAATCTTAGCGTTGCGGCTGTCTCACGAGTCACGACCTTACCTCAGCAGGAGCCAGTGTCATTTAAGGACGCAAACAGGTATGTTACTTGGGACACTGCCATGCAGGAGGAACTTCGGGCACTTCACTCTAATCAAACTTGGACGTTAGTGCCTCCCCATTCAACTATGAATGTGATTGGCAGTAGATGGGTTTACAAAATAAAAAGACATGTTGATGGTCAAGTTGCCCGATATAAAGCACGATTAGTTGCCCGTGGCTTCACTCAGCAAGAAGGGATTGATTATTTGGAGACGTTCAGTCCAGTGATTAAGCCTACAACAGTTCGCCTTGTGCTCACTATTGCTGTCTCATATGATTGGACCATTCATCAGTTGGATGTTCATAATGCTTTCCTAAATGGCAACCTTCAGGAAGAGGTATACATGGCGCAACCGCCTGGGTTTGTTGATCCTGCACTCCCATCTCATGTGTGTCGTCTCCATAAATCTCTATATGGTTTGAAACAAGCCCCTCGTGCTTGGTACAACCGGTTGAGTGAGTTCTTACTCTCCATTGGATTTCAGGCATCCAAGGGTGATACTTCTCTGTTTATTCTCTCTCACGATGGTGCTATGATTTACTTGCTTGTGTATGTTGATGATATTTTATTAACCGGGAGTAACTCAGTTGTGCTTCATAGATTGATTACTTTGCTACAATCAGAATTTAAGCTTCGGGATTTAGGCTCTGTTCATTTCTTCTTGGGCATTGAAGTTAAATCTACTGCTATGGGTATCTTATTAAGCCAACATAAATATGCCCTCGATATCATCCAACGAGCAGGTATGACTTCGTGCAAACCAGTTGATACTCCTCTATCTGCCTCCTCCAAATTAGGACTCATACCGGGTACTCTCTACTCTGATCCCACACGGTATCGACAGATTGTTGGGGCATTACAATATCTTACCTTCACTAGACCTGATATCTGCTATGCAGTCAACAAGGTCTGTCAATTTATGCATGCCCCCACTGAGGATCATTGGTCTGCTGTTAAACGCATTCTGCGTTACCTCCAGGCTACAGCCACTTATGGTCTGCACATCACTAGGGATTCTCCCTTGTCTCTTCATGGTTTCACAGATGCTGATTGGGCTGGTAGTATTGACGATCGCAAATCCACAGGTGGTTATCTTGTGTACCTTGGCTCCACCCCTATCTCATGGAAATCCGGGAAACAACGCACTGTTGCGAGGTCTTCTACTGAAGCGGAATATAAAGCCTTAGCTGATGGTACTGTTGAGATTTTATGGATTCGCTCATTATTGACAGAACTTCGGGTCCCTTCTTCAACTGTGACCACGCTATGGTGTGATAATTTAGGGGCCACTTTCTTATCTGCAAATCCAGTATTTCACGCTCGTACTAAACATGTTGAAGTTGATTATCACTTTGTCCGTGATTGGGTTACTAAGCAAGAAATTCAGGTACGGTTTATCTCTTCCAAAGATCAACTAGCCGATGTCCTTACCAAGCCTCTTCCTCCAGTCTCGTTTGCTTACTTTCGATCCAAGCTTCGGGTGGAATCCCCACCTTCAGCTTGACGAGGTGTATTAAGGAAAGAGACCCTATACAATGTAAACACTCTTATATAGGAATAGTTATTGTATGTAATACATCCCACCATTATATTGTACACAACCCTACAAGTATAAATACAAAGGATGGCTGCTACCCTTAAGCAAGCTACACAATTATACAAAACTATCTCTCAATTAACTTAACTATGAATACTCTTATTCCTTTATTCCAGTAATAAAATACAAGAATTCTTTCTCTTCTTTATATCCCCGATTACCTGAACAAATACCTAAAAGCTGATTTGGCTTCATTGGGGTTTGTCTGTCCACTACATATGTATTAGTAATTGTAGACTTTGATTTAGTCATTGTTATGTGACTTCTTCCTAGCCAGGTAACCCTATTTTGTAATAGCTCTTCATTTCAATGATTTCTTGATTTATTAATTTTTAACTCTCTCATCATATCTTCTATCAGAAGTTAAATAATTTCTTAAGATTAATAGAGCTCCGATATGAAGAGCGTCAAAACATTGAAAGACTTACATCCTGTTTGATATCGTAGTATAGTGAATATTTTTATTTTTAAAATTAATTTTTAATATTAGTATATCAAAATTATTTAAAAATACACAAAAATTAATTTAAAATATAAAAAATTAATTAATTTATTTTAAAATATTTTTAAAACACAAAAACAAACATATTCTTAGATATAATTCACCAAATCAATTCACAAGTAAAATAACCAAATGAAGTCAAGTAACAATTAACTAATTTAATTAATGAACAAAACTTAAAGTGCAAAAACTTATTCCACGTCATCTTTGGTTTTTATATTTATTTTATTCTGATTAAAATTCTCTCAATATATATAATGGACATATTTTCACTGGTACTTATAAACAGAGTTAGCAATAAAAAAAATCCTAAAAAGACAACTCTAAAGGAAATTTGTTAACAAAAAAAAATTGAATATTTTGTTATTTAATATTCAGATTGAGAAACTGAAATGCCGAAAATATCATCTTACAGCTTAAAAATTCTTGTACGTGTCCTGCAAGGACTAACATTTCTTCTTTTGATAAAAAAAATAAAAATTATTTCTTGAACTTGACCTCACCTTAATTTTCAATTCACTTCTTTCTTTCTAAATCTTCAATATTGAATTAGTAGTACAACACTCACCACATCTTTAATTCCACACTTTGTTTTTAAACTTGAAAACTTTTATTTTGAGAATGCTCCACCAAGAATAAAGTGATAATAGTATACATCACCAATCAATAATTCCCCCGTTTTTCTATGCCCGCACTTGACCCGACAAGTATTTATGTGCTGATAGCTCTGCCCTTAATTTTCCACAGGAAGATCCAAAAGCCGAAAGGGTTGATGTGCGTTTTCCACGATAATGGATGGCATCGAAGTGGCTATAGACGATCCAAAAATCAACCCTTTGACCCGAAGGTGGTCACTACCTTGCCAGTTAGATTTTGCGAAGCCGGCTACCCTGATTTTTTATTGACGTGTTTGAAAGTGTAGATATAATTATTTTTTAAAATATTTTTTTATTTAAAATTATATTAAAATATTATTTTATAATTTTAAAAAAATTATTTTTAATATCAATACATTAAAGTAATTTAAAAAAAAAATTAAAAAATACTTTTAAAATCCCAAAAACAAATAGAGCATAATCTCATTATGAGTGACTTTGCGTTTGCGATTGTTGAGACCTACTATTTGTTATTTGTATGGGAGTGTTTTTTTAAATTTTTTTTATTTTTAAATATTTTTTTTATTTTTAATATCAATACTTCAAAATAATAAAAAATACTAAAAAATATTAATTAAAAATAAAAATAAAAAACTTTAAAAAATTTAAAAAACGTGATCAAACCACATTTACAAACAAACATTTTAACAAGGTCACTGCAATATGTGTGGCTCTCATTTTGTACTAATTCTTTCATTTAATAAAATTGAACTAAGATAGGCGAAATGAAAACAAAAATGATGGGTTGGTACGTATATAACTTGTATATAAAAAAAGGAACTAGGATAATTTATATATAAAAATTCATGTTGAATTGAAATAAAGTGAATGGGGATCTTAATAGGGATTTCCAGAATTTAGGTCCTATATGGTGCCATCCCCTTGTTGTGCTTTTAGCATGCGTATAGTTGGCCTAAAAAACACTCCAAATAATTCCCATCTCTATGTCTTGGTCATGTTTTAATATTTTTAATTATTTACATTTCGGGGATGCATTTATTGGCTTTGGAATATGTAAGAGGGAGTATTTATTTTGGTGTTTGTGTTTATTTTTCCCTTCACAATCAATGTATCTTTAATTAGTTTCAAAGTTACTTGAGATTAAGTTTTTTTTTTAATAATTTTAAGAATACATACGTAATATTATTACATTAATGTATTTAATTAGAAAATCAAATTCTATTAAATATTAATTTTAAAATATGAATTAAAAAAAACTAATCCCCTTAATCATTAATTAATTATTACTCTGCGTACCCCCAACATCGAGGTTGGTGATTTTGTAATAGCTCCTTAATTTCAATGATTTCTTGATTTATTAATTTTTAGCTCTATTATAGAATATATATATATCAGAATAAAAAATTAATATAGAATTATTTCAATGTTGTAATCCCTACAGTTACTGTTGTATTCTACCGTGTATATATAAATAGGAAGGTTGGTTAAGGTACAACCTAACACATTCTATTATTCTTAACTTGGTATCAGAGCCCTAAAATAATTAAGTTATTGAGATTAAATTTTTTATATAATTTTAAGAATACATACTTAATGTATTTAATTAAAAATCAAATTCTATTAAATATTTTTTATTAATATTTTTTTCCATGATTTCATCATTCAAAATTAAATTTGTTTAGAGTTAAGCTTTCTAATTGAACCCAAGATCGGGATTTCACAAGTTACAAGTTTTAAAGATTAGACTAGGTTTATGAGGTTCGTCCGATTTTGCTTGGGTTTTTTTTTCCCCTTTTAAGATGATGTTTTATTATTTTTTATCCTCTTTTTTGTTTTGTTTTTTATTTTATTATTTTTGGTTTGATTCTATTGGGTTAACCCTCTATAGTTTTTTTTTTTCATATCACCCCTTCCATTTTTTAATCTATAAATAATCTATCAAATTAAAAATACTTTTCAATTTCAACCCCTATGATTTTATAATCTTTCAAATTTGATCCTTGTTATTTTAATTGCTATTTATTTTGTATGGAATCATTTTTTTTCAAATTTTATCTTCCTTGGGTTTTGTTCTCTCAAATCTTATCCTCATTCGTTAAGTTGTTATTTTTTTTTGTTTCAACAAGTTTTTTTTTATTAATATTTTTCAACGATTTTATCATACAAAATTAAATTGATTGAGAATTAATTAAGGGTTTTTTATATTGAATTTGGGTCTAGAATTCAGCGAGTTATGGGTTTTAGATATTAGATCAGATTTAGAAAGTTCACTTGAGTTTGTTTGGTATTTTTTTAAAAGCTTATGTTTTTTTTTGAGTTTTTCTTTGTTATTTTTTATATTTTTTTTCTTCTATTAGATTATTTTAATAAATTTTTAAATAAAAAACACTTTAAATCATAAAAAAAAATAACAGTCATAGACTTTGTATTTGATAGCTTTCACCTTCATGATTAATTAACCCGCCTTGCAATTATAATGAAAGACATGGGTGGGGAGCTCAAATCCAACCACTTGACATTAAGATATTGGATTGTTTTAGTACTATGAATTTTCTGCAAATATTTTGTTTGCCTTCCGAAAAACAAAACTAAAAAAAAAGATGCAAGAAGGACTCTCAGGGCTCCATTGACCCGGTCGTATTGATCTAAGTCATAAATTGAACTAAGATAGGCGAAATGAAACAAAAAAAAGGATGGGTTGGTATATAATTTATATAAAAAAATTCATCTTGAATTGGAATAAAGTGAATAAGAATCTTATAAGGTGCCATCCCCTTGTTGTGCTTTCAGCATGCGTACAGTTGGCCTAAAAAACACTCCAAATAATTCCCATCTCTATGTCTTGGTCATGTTTTAATATTTTAAATTAATTACATTTCGTGGATGCATTTAATGGCTTTGGATCATGTGAGAGGGAGTATTTATTTTGGTGTTCGTGTTTATTTTTCCCTTCACGATCAATGTATATATTTTTTATTAATATTGATGTTCGAGTTGTACAAATCTTGATTATATAAGTATTCAGTAATTTTGAGAGGAGTTAAATTCATAATTATTAAAAAATAAATTTTAAATTTAATAAATTGAGCTATCTCTCATATTTACAATCAATATATATTTAAAAATTAATCTCAAGTAAATTTGAAACTAATGAAAGACACAGTCAATGTATCTTTAATTAGTTTTAAAGTTACTGAGATTAATTTTTTATATATAATTTTAAGAATACATACTTAATGTATTTAATTAAAAATCAAATTCTATTAAATATTAATTTTAAAATATGAATTAAAAAAGAACAAACAAATCCCCTTAATCATTAATTACTCTGCGTACCCCAAACATCGAGGTTGGTGTCTTTGATTTGGCTTCACTGGGGTTTTCATAGTTTGTCTACACATGTATTAGTAATTGTAGAGACTTCTTCCTAGCCAGGTATAGACCTCTATTTTGTAATAGCTCCTTCATTTCAATGATTTCTTGATTTTTAACTCTCTCATCGTATCTTCGATCAGCAGTTAAATAATTTCTTAAGATTAATAAATCAATGAATATGAATAGAATGATGATGTTTTATTATTTTTTATCCTCAATAAATAGAATGTAAAGACAAGTTAAGTAAGGGTTTACTATTCCTCATCTATAAATATCCAAAATTTTATACCTAAGACCCCATAAATAGTTCTAAGACATATATTATATATATAGAAAACGGAAAAATTCAAAAACATATAAGAATAATAATTAATTTTAGCTCGAAGAGTTTGTAGAGTAATCCTGCCCTCTGTAACCCATTCGAGGCGTGCAATTTCTTTTCCATCAAGATGCCTTGCAATTTATACTTGAATTCCTTTTGTATTGCTCTGCTCAGTTAATTCAATAGCCTTTTTCATTGCTTTGCGAAATGAAACTCTATTCTTTAATTGTCCGGCTATAAATTCTGTAAGAACATTCAGGTGCATGTAAGGGTTTTCAATTCTTGTAATACAAATGTTAAGTTTTTGGTTCATACAATTAAGTTCTTTTTGTACATTTATCTGTAATTCTTCGATCCTTTTAGGTGTAGCTTTTGTTAAAAATTTTAGGAATCCTAAATAGATTATAACTTTTTTTTATTAATATTGATGTTTTGAGAGTCAGCTTGCATATATCTCGATTATGTAAATCTCCAGTAGTTTTGAGGAAACTTAAACTCAGGATTATTAAAAAATAAATTCAAAATTTAATAAGTTGAGCTATCTCTCGTATTTACAATCAATATATCTTTAAAAATTAATCTCAAGTAAATTTGAAATTAATGAAAGACACAATCAATGTATCTTTAATTAGTTTTAAAGTTATTGAGATTAATTTTTTATATATAATTTTAAGAATACATACTTAGTGTATTTAATTAAAAATCAAATTCTATTAAATATTAATTTTAAAATATGAATTAAAAAAGAACAAACAAATCCCCTTAATCATTAATTACTCTGCGTATCCCAAACGTCGAGGTTTTTACCAATAAAATTAGCAATGAAAAAAATTCAAAAAAGACAACCCAAAAGGGAATTTGTTAACAAAACAATTGAATATTTTGTTCTTTAATATTCAGATTGAGAAACTGAAATGCCGAAAATATCATCCTACAGCTTAAAAATTCGTGTACGTGTCCTACAAGGACTAACATTTCTTCTTTTGATAAATAAAAATAAAAATTATTTCTTGAACTTGACCTTACATGAATTTTCAATTCACTTCTTTCTTTCTAAATCTTTAATATTGAATTAGTAGTACAACACTCACCACATCTTTAATTCCACACTTAATTTGTTTTTAAACTTGAAAACTTTTATGTTGAGAATGCTCCACCAAGAATAAATTGATAATATATAGTAAACATCACCAATAAATAATCCCCTCGTTTTTCTCTCATTCACTCACTTGGTTATCGCAAGCATATGTAGGGATCCTTTGAAAATTATTAAGGAATATCATCAAGACATCGACGACAATCACACTCAAATTTCAAAGAATCTATATCCGCACGAGTATTTTTGTGCTGATAGCTCTGCCCTTAATTTTCCACAAGAAGATCCAAAAGCCGACAGTGTTGATGCGCGTTTTCCACGATAATGGATGGCATCCAAGTGGCTATAGACGGTCCAAAAAATAAACCCTTTGACCCGAAGGTGGTAACTACCTTGCCAGTTAGATTTTGTGAACTTCAAACCCACTACAACTTCTAATTTTATCATAATTGGCCTCACTCAACCCATGATCTGACTTGATGGTGAACACCTGTGCTACGGCTTATAATTTACTGTGGTTCGTGCACCCATCCCATAATGGTTCGTTAGAATCTTTCAACAGATCAAAAAACCTTATTGCATCTGCATTAAGTTCTTCATTTATGATTGGACATTGACTGACATTACCTTGATTCATTCTTATTGCATCCATAATCATATTCCTATAAGGATTACTGTTGTCATTTACAACTTCATGCACATTGCTAGCACTAGAAGTTGACCCGACCACCCTTTTTATCATGCTCTCATTAGGAACAAATAGTTCTCCATATGCATACCAACACAGGTAATCCTTCATGAACCCTTTGGTTAGAAGACGCATTCTTATAACATCTGGATGCAGAAACTTTTTATTTTTACACTTCCTACATGGACACCTAATACCGCCATCAGTAAAATTCCTCAAAATAAATGCTGTGAAATTAATAAAATCCTAAACCCCATTACAATAATCCATCCTCCGCAATCCCTAGGGTAAATCTCGATACATCCATGAACGATCATCCATGACTTCTTTCGAATCTCTATAAAATCATGATAACAACGTATATTAATTAACTATGTTACGTAAATAAATTTGCAAAAATATTGGTTTGCCCCGACATTATCCAACAAACTAAAAAAACACTTATGTTAATTATCAATTATCAATTATCAATTATCAATTATCAATTATCAACGTCCATACAAATTTATACATATATAAATTTATAAAAATCACAACTCCGCAAAAGATATTGATAAAAATTAAAACGGACCTGTTAAACAAGCTATTATTTATTTCATGACAACACATCTAATTCGGTGTAATTCAAACAAAGTTTCAATAATTTACAAACAAATACAATTTGATAAAATCTAAAACAAACTATAACAACTATAAAATTATACATTCATGCTACAAGTTTCTTTGACAAATAACAATAAAACAAGTATATACATTAACAAAATACATATAATAAAAAAAATAAAATTAACATTTTAATGTTAAAATTAAAAAGGATAGATTTACTTACAAAAAATGATAAAATTCATAATAAATCGAAGAATGGATGTTGTGATCACGTACAAAAGTATAAGAAAGATGGGTGCTTGTGTTGAGAAGAGGGGGATACTTTTAGGGGGGGTGGGTGGTTGTTTACAGTTTGGGAGGGGAGAGTTGGGATGGGGAAGAAGGAGAAATAGAGGAGGAGAGAGTCGGCAGATTATGGATATATTGGCTTTTACCGATGGAATCATTGACGGACACGTCCTATCGGTATACCCGTCGGTAATTCTGACGGTGAATGGGTCATGTCACTGTATGGAGATCCCAGTTTGAATCCCTCTGTCATTCCATCGGTAAAATCTTCTGAAAAAATTGCACGTCATCAAACTATTTCTTTTTTTCAAAATTCTATATATTCCGTCGGCAATTCGGTCGGTATATACCGACGGAATTATTCTGTCAGTATATACCGACCGAATTGTTGACGAAAGCTATGCCATCGGTAATTATTACCGACAACAAAGGTCTGTCGATATAAACCAACAAAATTAGAGACGGAATTATATTCGTCGGTAATTCCATTGGTTTTTGCCGATTTTCTAGTAGTGTTATGAATGAGGAATCTTCAGGAGTACCATCATCTATTTGTTGTAATTTTTATTTTCTAGGATTTTTGTCCTTCGGGCATGGTATAGATTCATTTGCTAAAATGTTGCATTTTTTCCTTCAGGGATTTCAATTCTAGATTAAGCATTTGCAGCTAAAATATGATATTTAACCACCTTTTCACTGTTGGTGAAAACATTCGGTAATTGATTTGCAATATTTTATAAATAAATTATCTTTTAAACTTCAAGTTCACATTAATTTGTTCTTAGATCAAAATGAAATAACTTCAAGTTATTTAAGTAATTTCTTGTCGTGCATGTGTGAGTGTTTTGTTTAAGACGATGGTAGGAGAGTTCTGATTTTATAAATAAAAAGTAGCATGTGTGAATGTTTTGTTTAAGATCTAATATAGAAAAAAATATTAAATTTAATAAATAAAAACTTGTTAAAAAATACCACACTCTTATTACTACTAAAAATGAAATAAAAGTAGTTGTCAATAGTTGTGTAGAAACTTGTAACAATAATATGAAATGGAAATGCATAGATATTCTCGATGACAATATTCTCAAGTATTTCGATATATGCTTAGCTTCATGAATACTTACTTGGATTTGCTTTTATATATATATATATATATATATATATATATATATATATATATATATATATATATATATATATATATATATATATATCAGATTAGGCTTTAGGCTGGGTTTAATAAAACTCAATCGTAAAAGATTTGGTTTTAGGTTTGGTATAGATATTAATCTATCCTAACCCTACACAAAAACTAACTTGAAATAATTAAATAATTTAAAAGTTTAAAATATTCACAAGTATATCAAGTCTAAATAGTTATAAATTATAGAGCTTTCGGTTCAGGTTAGGTTAAGATCCAAGTTACAAATACTAAAAACCCGATCAAGTCGGGTTTGCATATCAAATTAAAAATTCATATGCATTTCATCAATTCAGGTAATTATTTTAAATTTAAATTTAAATATAGATAATACAAAATCAAATTTATAGATATCCAGTGTCATCGATGGAAAGAGAAAGAGAAATCAGCAACTTAAATTAATTTATTCTTAAAACTTTCTTAAGCATGCTTTAATTTCTTTTCCGTTTTATAAAATTTTTATTGTTCTATTAGAATGATTTAAAAAAGTAGTTTTACAATAAGTTATGAAACAATACAAAGTAGGTTACATTGATGTTATGCCATGTCATCAACATTAACAATCTTATAAATGAATGGTATATTAAATTCATTATTAGCCCCTTCAACTTCATCTTATTTAACTTCTATACTCTCTGTCATAACCCAAATTTTGACCATTTTTGTTTTAATTATTATTATTATTTTATTTACTGAAAAAGATAAAAAAATGATGATAAAAAAAAATAATGATGATTAAAAAACAAGTAAAATGAAGAATGAATTAAAATTTGGTTTGAGGGCAACATGATTGATAAGTTTTGAGATTTAATTGAGTTTGAAATTAATTTAATTAATCCAATTAAGGGTTTAATTGGAGGATTGATAAGTTTTGAGACTTAATTAAGCTTGAAAATTAATTTAATTAATCCAATCAAGGGTTTAATTGGAGAATTATTAAGTTTGGAGACTTAATTAAGCTTGAAAATTAATTTAATTAATCCAATTAGGGACTTAATCGAAGAAATATCAAAGTTTGGGGTTTAATTGGGGTCTAAATTGCAAAAATTAAAATCCAAGGACCAACTTGAAAATGGCGCAGAAATGTAAGGATCCAATTATATTTTAACCAGGGGTTTGATTGCAAAATTAAAAGAATTACAAGGACCAAATTTGCAGCCAGCAAAACGGGGTCGTTTTGCAACGACTGTTCACCGTCTCTTTACTCTACAACGGCTCTGCCATTAAAGGCAGAGACGTTTCGTCCGTTGGCAGCTAACACGGACGTTTTCTTCATTGAAGGCGTCGGTTACGGAGCATTTAGGGTGGGGGGCAACTGTTACCACCACCGAGGCTGTTGCTGGCTCTATAAAGGCTGAACAAAGGCGACCAGAAGGGAGAGAGAGAAAAGGCAAAACAGAGAGACGGAGAGACTGGGAACGAAAGAAAAACTGGGAGAGACAGAGGACAGAAACCCATAAAACAGAGACCAATACAAGCAGTAAACCCAGAAAACCAACACTAATATCATCGTCTTCAATCGCCCCCCTGCAAACAAAAAAAAGAAGAACCCAAGCAGCAAGCCGTGACCTTCATCATCACAGAAACAAAAGGAAAACAGAAAGAGGAAAGCCACCGTGACCAGAACCATCGTTGCACCCTGCCTTCGGTGTTTCCAGAACCAGGTAAGTAGGCTTCACATCCCCCGCTTTTCATTTTAATTCACTCCCTTTACCTGCACATGCACGCGTGATTTAATTCACGCGTGCTTTATGTACCCAACCGGTCACTGGCTTGGGCCAGTGACCGGCTGGGCTGGGTCTAGCCCAGCCCCAAAAAAATATAGGAAAAATAAAAAAAACAGAAAAAATAAAAAAAAGTAAAAAAAATAAAAAATAAAAAATGTGTATGCATGAATAAAAATAATGTAAATTTACTGGTTTATTCACTGACGCCAGAGTCAGGAATAAAAATACCGGTTTAAATTTATATTATTTTTATTCGGTGTATTTTATTTTATTTAGCTAGAAAAATAAAAAAATATGTGCATGCGTAAAAATCAATTTATTTTTATTTATTTATTCACTGGCGCTAGAGTAGGGAATAAAAAATATTGATCTAAATTTTCGTAGCTACGAATTTTTACCAACGCCAGAGTTGGAATTATTCGAGCTCGAATATTCACTGACGCCAGAGTCAGGAATATTATAAACAAATCATCATAGCATAAGCGAATAAATGTTTAGCAATTGAAGACAAAACCAACAATGCAGTTTGCCTTAGGCAGAACGTTTAAGGGGTGATAATATCTTCCCTTTTACGTAACCAATCCCGTACCATAGAATCTCTGTTGACCAGTTAGGGTTCCTAGTGACCATAATACTAGGTGGCGACTCCTTAAACAAGACCTTTTCCCCTTAAAGAACCAGATGCCAGAAATCTGTTCTTTTTCCATAATTCAAGAGAAATATTTTTTAGGGCCGCCGCGATGTCGGGTGCGACACTCTCTATCAGTTGAGTGGCACAATTTGATTGGTTCCACTCAAAAATTAATCTCAAAGCATTTGATTTTGCATTAACTGATTCAATTTGGCACAACTTCTATACCGTCTATCACTACGTACGACATTTATTTTATTGCATTTGGATATATATATATATATATGATAAGTTACAGTTGTGAAAATAAAAAAAATAAAAAAAAGGAAGAGAAGATGTTGAAAAATTGTTGCCGTGGGCCGTTAAGTCTTCATCGATCGACCGAGTCTGCTCTCCATGTCAATTTTTTTTTTTTAATATGAATTTGCATTCCTCATGCTCATGGATTGAATAATGGTTTCCATTGTAGTATAAATTATCTACACAGATTAGAGAGGGAAGTAGTTTTTCCAAGTCATACAAGTTGGGCAGTGCATAAAAAATGATCATGTTTAATTGCTATTATTGTATTGGCCAGTGGCAGCAGCAACAAGAAGGAGCTGACTTGGCAGCTAGCTGACATACACTACATACTCACATATTAATATATAATAAGATGCAAATCTATTATTTTTCATTGATTTTCGAAGGAGCTGACTACGTTAACGTTGTTGTCAAGATTGGGTCAGAACAAATGTAAACTGAAACTAATAATTTCATAATGAAAATCCAAAGCTACTGCTATGATCTTCAAAAGTCTTTATTGATTAATATTTTTATGGTGATTACGTACGTCTCTGCTAATCCAATACTGACATCTGGGAGTGCTTATCACCCAATTAAATCACAAATAAATTTTAATGAGATCAAGGAATTATATATGCAGCTAGCTCTTTTGTAGAAATCAAGCTGAATTGGCTAATATGAAGAGTATGAAAACATTGATTGATTTACATATAATTCATCAAATAAATGGATTTTCAAAATAAACAAATGAAGTCGATCAACAAATAATTAATGTTATTAATGAAAAAATATGAAGTGAAAGTTTTAATTGATTATGGAATTAAAAAACATAGCTTAAACATCTCTCCTCAATTTCCACTTGAGAAATCACAAAGGAAAATTATATATTTGTAAGGAAATTAATTACGAGCCTATTTAGCTACGTGGTTTTAACTTGACATAAAAAACAATTTCAATTTCAATTTCAATTAAATAAAATAACACCCATATACTTTACATACGAAAGCTTTCACCTTCATGATTAACCCACCTGGCAATTATAATGAAAGACATGAGTGGAGAGCTCAAATCCAATCACTTGACATTGAGATATTGGATTGTTTTAGTACTATTAATTTTCTGCAAATATTTTGTTTGCCTTCCATAGAAAATAACTAAAAAGAAAGATGTTATTAGTAAAATATGAATTAAAAAAAAAAACCTTTAATCATTAATTACTCTGCGTACTCCAAACTTCGAGGTTGGCGGCTGTGATTTGGCTTCACTGGGGTTTCCATAGTTTGTCTCCACATGTTATTAGTAATTGTAGACTTTGATTTGGTCAATGTTATGTGACTTCTTCCTCTATTTTGTAATAGCTCCTTCATTTCAATGATTTCTTGATTTTTAATTCTCTCATCATATCATCAATCAGCAGTTAATTAATTTCTTAAGATAAATAAAGCTCCAACACGAAGAGCGTGAAAACATTGAAAGATTTACATCCCATTTCATATTATGGCAATAGTTTTTTTAAAAATATTTTTTATTTGTAAATATTATAATAATAATTATTTTTTATTTAAAAATATATTAAAATAATATTTTTTTTTAATTTTTTAAAATTAATTTTTAATATCAGTAAATTAAAATTATTTAAAAAAATTATTTTTTTAATTTTTTTAAAAATCACTTTTAAAACACAAAAATAAACATATTCTTACATATAATTCACCAAATCAATTGACAAGCAAAATAACCAAATGAAGTCAATTAACAATTAACTAATTTAATTAATGAGCAAAACGCAAAAACTTATTAAGGAATAATCATCAAGACATCGACGACAATCACACTCAAATTTCAAAGAATCTATGTCCGCACTTGACCCCACGAGTATTTTTTGCTCATAGCTCTGCCCTTAATTAATTTTCCACAAGAAGATCCAAAAGCCGAAAGGGTTGATGTGTGTTTTCCACGATAATGGATGGCATCCAAGTGGCTATAGACGGTCCAAAAATCAACCCTTTGACCCGAAGGTGGGCACTACCTTCTCAGGAAGATTTTGTAATAGCTCCTTCATTTCAATGATTTCTTGATTTATTAATTTTTAACCCTCTCATCATATCTTCGATCAGCCGTTAAATAATTTCTTAAAATTAATAAAGCTCCAATACGAAGAGCGTGAAAACATTGAAAGATTTAGATATAATTGATCATCAAATAAATGGACAATTAATTGATTATGGGCTAAAACATCTCTCTTCAGTTTCCACATGAGAAATTACGAAGGAAAAGTATACATTTGGGAGGGAATTAACCAGGCAGATGCAGCCAACGACTTTGCATGCATGCCAACTGAGATAGCTTTCACATTACCTTGCAATTATAGCTAGGAGTCTTCTACATGTATATTTTTCTTGCTTTGAAAAATAAAAACTGAAAAGAAAGATCTAGGAAAGGACTCTCAAGACTCTATCGACCCTGTAGTCTTGGACTAAGTCGTGTTAACAATTGTTTTAATGGTCTGTGTTAATTAGCTTATATATATATATATATATGTCCTCTTGCAGAAGTTAGTGGGGGGCGGGAGAGAGTTAGTTTGGAGCTTCTTTATACAAATCTTCTAGGGGTCAATTGCTACTTATTAAGTTGGGAGGTGCGTAGTCATGTGGGTTTTTTTGCTGATGATGTCGATATTATTGTGTCCAGTTGCAGAATCAACAGCAAGCCCAGATGTAAAACCTGGCTGCCATGATAAGTGTGGGAATGTTAGTGTTCCTTACCCCTTTGGGATTTTGGAACCAAGCTGTGCCATGAACGACGACTTCTTTCTAAACTGCAGTTCTAACGATGAAGGTCATACTGAACTGTTGGATGGAAACACTCCTGTTCACAATATATCAGTGCTGGAGGGGATATACACTGTAGGCATTGAGGCAGCATTCGACTGCTATAACAAAGCTGGGAACAGCACAGACTCTTTCGCACAGTCTGTCACCCTTCGATCAGGCCCCTTCATGTTCTCAGACACCCGAAATGTATTCACAGTAATTGGTTGCGATACATATGCCTGGATGACCAACAATGAGTTCACATACGGAGCTGCCTGTCTCTCCTTTTGCACCAAAGATGTGAACATGTCCGATGGAAATCCTTGCTCAGGTTCTGGATGCTGCCAAACCTCAATCCCCAAGGGCCTCAAATCACTTGACTATTCATTGTCAACTTCAAACGACTACACGAACGTTTCGGAATTCAATCTCTGTGGATTTGCATTTTTAGTGGACAAGCACTCCTTCAAGATTTCAGATTGGCCTCTCTCTCGCAAGCCAAAACGTGGAAAAGATGCATATACAACAGAAGTTGTGATTGAATGGGTAGTTCAAAATGAGACGTGCGAACAGGCTAAAGCTAATCGAAGTGCATATGCTTGTGGCGCTAATGCAAATTGCACTTACCCTGAGATTGGTCAAGGATATCGTTGCTCATGCAATGAAGGGTTCGAAGGAAATCCTTATCTCCGAGAAGGATGCCAAGGTAAACTGGTTATTGCTTCTTGATATGATTTAATAATCACTAATAATTATGCGTATGCAGGTTATGTTGTTCCCTGTTTTCTCTTGTCATGTTCAGTGTTCATCAAGATTATTTATTTTTTGTTGGAAGTATTCTTAGATTCGAATCCGGGAAAAGATAGACTACAGATTCAAGAATGGGAAAGGACGACACCATTTTGTGTAGCTTAAGTCCTATTCAGCCATCTCCATCGTGAAGAATAATAATAAAAAAAAGAAAAAAGAAATCTGTTTTCGAAGTTTAAAACTTGCTAATCATATCTGGCTTTACAAAGCATTCTATTTCACGTGTAATTAACTTGAGTTTCATGCCGGATCACATCTATTTATTCGGCACTATTTGTTTTTTACAGTTTTTTTTTTTTTAATTTGTATATTCATGTTTTTTCCACTAATATTTTTAACATTTACAACAGATATAGATGAATGCAAGGTTTTAAAAAACCCTTGTAAAGAAGGTACTTGCGAGAATGTGATTGGAGATTACAAGTGTCGATGTCCACGTGGCAAGCACGGTGATGGTAAAACAGATTGTCAAAGAGGTGGTAATGGTATCAACAAAATTATTGCAGGTAATTAGCTTTCTTTGCATTTTCTTGTAAGAATAGAAATTCAGCTAACCCCGGTTGATCAGTTTTTTATGTTATTTTATTTTTTTATATTTAATGTGATGTTGATTCATCTATTATTAATTTTTTTTCATCTAATTAAATGAAAAGTAGCTTATTTATTTTAGTTGGATCTATAATTCAAGTCATATATATATTATTTTTTTAAAATACACTTGCAAATTAATCCCTTGATTCTAATGTGAATAGCCTGTTTTTTTATTGTACTTAGACTAACAATTTTCGTGCATGAGCATATTTTGAAGATATTTGCCGTAAAAAAAAAGAAAGAGATATGGATACTCAGTTTTTTGAAAAACTAGAGGCCATCAATTAGTAATTAAAAAGGTCTGAACTTTTTGATTTTTTAAATTACAATTAAACCATTATAAATTAATATCTTTTCAAACCATAAAAATTAATTAATTAATTAATTAAGATATATTGTTTAAACTTCAAATTTAAGTTGGGATTAAACAAAAATATTATTTAATAAGAGTTATTAATTTATGAAGGTTATATATATAAAGCATACAGGGTTTATATAAAGTGTACACGGTTTTCATGATCATAAGGTTCCCTCTAAAATTTACTTAAATGAGACACGTGGAATCACATGATTTGCAAACAAAAAAACTAAAAAGGGGTTAAACTTAATTATTTGTATAAATTAATGGTTTGATTTAAAAAAAAAACTCTCTCTCTCTCCCTCCTTCTCTCTCTCTCGTGTTCTTCAATCAATTGTTTTAGCTTCGCTTCATTTCTTCTCCTTCTGGCTGCTATTGTTGTTGAGGAGACCGCGACATTTGAGGTAGCTTTCGAACGGACGGCTAACGAAGGCTTGATTTTAACTTGACTTGATAGTTCGAGGGATCAAAATAAATTAAAAAATAAAACATCAGGAATTTAGTTGGATTAACGAAGCTCATTGAGGCTTTCGATCAATTACGATAGTAAGAAGTTAGTAAATAAATATTTTCGCTTGATCGATTTGATTTTGAAAGTAACGTCCTTCTTCGACATTTGCTTGCAGCTGTTGGCGCAAGCATTTTCCTTGTGGTTATTTGTCTGCTACTCTACATGATCTGCACGAAAAGAATAAAGGACAAGAACTTCAAAGAGAACGGGGGAAAATTTTTAAAGAATCAACGAGTAAGGATTTTCAGCGAGGCGGAGCTGGTAAAGGCAACCAACAATTATGCTGATGATCGGAAACTCGGGGAGGGTGGTTTTGGTTCTGTTTACAAGGGAGTTTTAACAGATAATACAGTGGTTGCTGTCAAGAAGTCCAAAGGGGTGGACAAAGCTCAGATGAATGCGGAATTTCAAAAGGAAATGAGCATTGTTTCACAGGTCAATCACAAGAATGTGGTAAAGCTCTTGGGCCTGTGTTTAGAGACCAAAGTTCCATTACTGGTCTATGAGTTCATCTCAAATGGAACTCTTTCCAAGCACGTCCACGACAAAGGTTCCCGGATATTGGCTTCCTGGACCAATCGTTTGAGGGTAGCATCGGAGACTGCGCTTGCGCTTGATTATTTGCACTCTCTGGCAGACCCTCCAGTTATTCATGGAGATGTCAAGTCAGTGAACATACTTCTAGACAGTAATTACACAGCAAAAGTAGCAGATTTTGGAGCTTCGGTGCTGATGTCTCCTGGCAAAACCGATATCTTAGCTACAAAAATACAAGGGACTCTAGGCTACCTGGATCCTGAGTATCTTATGACGGGTATTTTAACCGTTCAAAGTGATGTCTATAGCTTCGGGGTAGTTCTTGTGGAGCTTCTCACTGGAGAGATGCCAAACTCCATTTCCAAGTCTGGAGAGAAACGGAACGTTATTCAACACTTCATCTCAGCACTGGAAAATAATCATCTCTTCAAAATTTTGGATTTCCAGACAGCTGATGAAGGTGAAATGGATGAGATAGAAGCTGTAGCTGAGCTTGCAAAAGGATGTCTAAATAGCATGGGAGTAAACCGGCCAACCATGAAGGAAGTGTCCGATGAGCTTGCTAAGCTGAAAGCTCTTCATCAGAAATCATTGGCTCATGAAAATAGCGAGGAAACAGACCACTTGTTAGGCGAATCATCACAATCTTTCTGCAAGAATATTGCAAGTCCTCCCATGGATCAATCCCAGACTGTGATATCATTGCAGATCGAGAACTACACTAACAGCAATTAAAGTCAGACCACAATCAGTTTCCAACATTCAATAAGTCAGATAGCTCCATTAATAAATTGTAGATTATGGCTATGGATGTTCTTGAGTTATTGTCTCTAGTAATTCTCTAGGAGCTTGGAAGCTTGACATATTTCAAGAATCCAGATTTACCTTTTCTTCTGTCACCTATGTTCAAATAAAAATTGTGTTTACAGGGCGTACTACTCTCTCAAAAAGAAATTGATAAATACCTTCGATTTCCTAATCAAACCAGATTCAATAATGTTTACCTACATATTTCACAGATGGAGAGAGCTCCACAGCTAGCTCAAATTTCCATAGCATACGAATTCTTACCAAAACAAGAATCCCATCATTTTCTAGCCATTGAATGAGCAGCTATATCCATAGTTTTTAAAATCAATTAACCCGTTGATCTGGGACAGGTCTCAGGTGATCAATTTAGATTTTTAATTCGATCAATTATCTCTCTATTCTTATTAAAACCCTTCTTGGTCTAAGCTTTGAGTCACCAGAATCATAGGTTAACCATCAAACCGGTTAGAGTTTTAAAACAGTTACTTCATCATGTAGAAATAAGCATTTCTTTTTCTTTTTAGAATAGAATTTTCTTTTTAGAATAGAATAAAAGGAATAATCTGATTGCCATCAATTTCTTTTCTATTTTTGTATCTTCCGTACGTGCACACTTATAACATTCCTTGAGAAAAAGAAAATATACTGAAAACTTGGGATTCAGTAATGACATCAATATTTGACCATTTTTCTTCTTCTCTTTTTTTTTTTTTGGCAATAAAAGAAATTTATTGAGAGAGGGCTTACGCCCCCAAAATTTACATTGATCTCTTTTTAAGACGATGCTAGGAGAGTTCTGATTTTATAAATAATTAACAAGTAGCATATGTGAATGTTTTGTTTAAGATCTAATATAGAAAAAATTAACTTTAATGTATAAAAACTTGTTCAAAGATATCATACTCTTATTACTACTAAAAATTAACAAATTAATCATTAGTACTCTCTAAACACTCTGAAAAATCGGTGAAGAATATTTTGTTGAAGGTAGATATTTTAAAAGCAGCCTGCCTAACTACGTACTTCCTTCATAATTGTTCTCAAGTCTTTTGATATATACTACAACTACATGGATATAATCTTTAATCGTCCCAAACAGATATAAAATTTTTAGATCTGTTTAGGTTTCAAGTTGGGTTTAGATAAAACTCAAAGATAAAATATTTAATTTTAGGTTTGATATGAACTATTTAAATTTACACAAAACCCAACTTGAAATAAATAAATAATCTTAAAGTTTAAAAAATTCATAGCTATATCAAGTTAATTATACACAAAACCCAACTTGAAATAAATTATAATATTCTGTAAGGGTTTCAGATTTGGGTTAAGTTAGAGTCCCAAGTTATGAATACATGAAACCTGACAAGATTGAATTTTGATATGAAATTAAAAATCCATACATGCTCGAGTTCAGGTAGTTATTTTGATTTTGGATTCAATTATAGATAATACAAAACCATATTTATAAATATCAGTGATATATATATATAGAGGGGGCAACTTGAATTAATTTATTCTTAAAAAATTCTTAAGCATGCAATAATTTCTTTTCATCTTATTTAACTTAATGAATGATATATTAAATTCATTATTAGCCCCTTCAACTTCATCTGATTTAACGTTTATACCCTCTATCAATTGAGTGGCACAATTTGATTGGTTCAACTAAAAAAATAATCTCAAAGCTAGCCTTTGATTTTTCATTAATTGAATCTCATCCATCCATCACTACGTGCACATGATCTTGATCATCTATTATGTGTGATTTTTCCATTTTTTTACTTTTTCCGTTTGTTTTCTATTTTTTCCCCTATCTTAATTTTCTTGTTCAACATGAATCAAAATAGAATTCTAGGTGGAGAATATATATTTAGAGTTGTAAATCTGAGGTGGCATATAGCGATAGAGTTTTTCAGGCTCTAAAATTTTACATCTTAAACTATATAGAAAAAAATATGGTCTCTTTAACTCCAAAATTACAGCTCTAAAATGTAGGGAACAAAACTAAATTTCTTAAACCTTGAAATTATAGCCTTTAACTATATATAAAAAAAACTCTGAACTAAAAATTTAAAATAATCAATCCCCTCTTGTAAAAAAATAACTAAAACTGATTTGGATATAGAAATCTAAACCATATAAAATTCTAAAACTTCATGAGAAAAACAAATCCTAAAAAATTAGAAAAATAATGAAAAATAATGAAAAATTGTTGTCTTGTAATAAAAAAATCCTAGTAACTTTTAGATATTCAAATCTGGTATGTTCTCGAAACTCGGATGGCATTGACTTGTAATTCTAATAGGAAATAGGGTTTTTAAAATGTTATAATAAAATTACATAATTAAGATCTATTTTCATCATAAATATGATCATCTAGTGTGTGTCCAAACCCTCTTATACTATGATATTTGTTAGTCGTCCAGCTTCAAAATTAAGGTTATTTGGAGATGGTTTTGGTTGAAAATGGGTTTCACACTAATCACCTTTGCCCAACGTGTCGGGTTCTATTTTTTTGAACCAAATCACAGCTTGTAAGGCTCTGTTACTTTGTTGTTTTCTTTAAAGATTTTCTCTTGCTATGATTTTCTTTTTATTCTCAGCTTCTTCTTCTTCTTTTTTTTAATTAACACTCCTTTTGGAACTTTTTTCCTTTTTGCTCACTACTAGCAATCAGATTTTGAATCAGTTAGAATTTATTTTTTATTAACGTCGGTGTTCGGGTCAGCTTGCGCGTACTTCGATTTATTTCACGGGCCCTGAAGTTAACGACCATGTAAATCTCTAATGGTCCTGAGGTTTATGGGACTCGAACTAGTGACCTCTAGAGAATAAATTTAAAATCTAATCAATTAAGCTACACCTCTCTAAATTAAATAGTTTGAATTTTTAATATGTTTCATGGTGTTGTTATTGAGCTCAAAAACAAAATCATCTTCATAAGCCAACTTGTGTGATTATAGTTCTTACCTATTCTAGCCCAGCCAGTAATTGGTGTTAAAATAAGACTTCGAGTTTTATTTTTTTTTCTTTATAATGTAAAATTATGGTACTTTAATAATGTATTCCTTACTATTTTATGATATCTCGAGTTCGAACTTATTCTTTATAATATAAATTACTGTGGACGTTCATTCTCAAGAGTAAGAGTTAATATAAGGTTTATTAAATTTTAAATGATCAACTCAACAAAGCTTAAAACTTATAATGCGTGCTATAGCCCGAGGGATGATATATATAAAATGCAATTATTTTTATGGACTTTACAAGTGGTTAATGTTTGTATATCTAGTCAACTTGGCAGCTTACATATACTTCAAACTCACATATTATAAAATATCAGAAGCCTAGGTGCAAGTATTTTACTTTTCATTCATTCTCGACGGTCGTGAGATTACTTATTTATTTATTTATTTAACGTGGGTATCCGAATCAGCTTGCGTGTACCTCGAGTAATTCGACGGGCTCTAAAGTTAACGACCATGCAAGCCTTCAGTAGCCTTAAGGTTTGTGGGACTCGAAGTAGTGACTGTGAGGACAGTAAAATTTACGTAGAAAAGGAATAGAGATGAACAAAAGCAGAGAATAGAGATGAAGAAAAATAGAGAGTGATCCTGTTAAACAGAGAAGAAGAAGAACTTTAGCACTGATTCTTTTTATTAATTGATTACTGTTTTCTTATCTCACATATGTTTATATATGCTATAGTAGAAAAGTTACGCACGTTATCTAGTCTCTCTTTATTTGCACTGAAACAATGCTAACTAATTCTCTTAACTGACAAACAATACTAACAGCTACTAACAGCATTCTAACAATTTCATTCTCCAATCTTTTGACATATGGCAGGACTAGAGCCTGTGATATCTTTACATTCCCCCTCAATCGCAGACTTGGAGGAGCCAAACATGAGATTGGAACAGTGGTGCCTTGATACAAAATGATAATCAATATGGAGGTCTTGTAAACTGAAGGTCTTTAGTTTGATCCTGCATTTTCCAAACCTGATGATCATCAATTTCAACACCTTTAAGATCAGAATCTGCATCAAATCGACTTGGACATTTTCTTGAGCCATCAACAAATCCAAAAATATCATGACTCTCAAGTAGAATTTGCATCTGAAAATTCCATATGAGATAATTTGTGTCATCCAGCTTGACTGTTACAGCTGTTGAAACCGTAGGAAGTAAACATGTAATAGAAGATTGAACAATTTGAAGTTGAGAAGTAGTCACCATTTTTAGAGTTCAAGAGACAGAGAGGAAAAGAATTACAAATTTGAGAAGAGAGTTGATGAAGCTAGAATTTTTCAGTTTGACAACATATCAAACAGATAATAGGCAGATTGATTATTATGAAAGAATTGGTTTAATAAGGCGATAATAATGTCAGAAACAGAGATTAGCAAGTTATTAGAAGTTTTGAAGTTGAGAAGTAGTCACCATTTTTAGAGTTCAAGAGACAAAGAGGAAGAGAATCACAGATTTGAGAAGAGAGTTGAAGAAGAATTTTTCAGTTTGACAATATATCAAACAGATGATAGGCAGATTAACAAATACACCAGAATTTCATGAAGAGAATGAGAATAAAGCCAGAATTCAGAAGCTAACGGCCACAAGATCAAAAATGCAGTAGCTCTGATACCATGTGAGGACAGTAAAATTTACGTAGAAAAGGAATAGAGATGAAGAAAAGCAGAGAATAGAGATGAAGAAAAACATAGAGTGATTCTGTTAAACAGAGAAGAAGAAGAAGAACTTTAGCACTGATTCTTTTTATTAATTGATTACTGTTCTCTTATCTCACATATGTTTATATATGCTATAGTAGAAAAGTTACACACGTTATCTAGTCTCTCTTTATTTGCACTGAAACAATGCTAACTAATTCTCTTAACTGACAAACAATACTAACAGCTACTAACAGCATTCTAACAATTTCATTCTCTAATCTTTTGACATGTGGCAGGACTAGAGCCTGTGATATCTTTACAGTGACTTCTATGGAGCAAATTCAGGGCCTGAACAGTTAAGCTACACCCCTCAGAATTAGTAAAATTATTATATTTGATCAATATTGATGTTGATGGGTGTGATTCTAGTAACAAGTTAATTGTTTTTATATTTTAATTTTTGTAATGTCTTTTTTTTATATAATAAGTTACAATTGTCGGAAAAAAGAAAGAAAAATAAGAGATGTTGAAAAATTGTTGCAGTGGGCTGTTAAGGCTTCAAGCCTGTTTGAAATTATAGTAGCGGTTGCGGTTTAAAGTGTTTTTTACTTAGAAATATATTAAAATAAAATTATTTTATTTTTTAAAAATTATTTTTGATATCAGCACATCAAAACGATATGAAAACAAAAAAAATTCAAAATTTTTAAAAATATTATAATTTGCATCGTGTTTCCAAACAAGCATTCAATCGATCGAGTCTGCTCTTCATATGTCAATTTTTTTTTTTTATGAATTTGCATTTCTCATGCTCATGGATTGAATGGTTTCCGTAGGAGTATAAATTCTCTACCACGTAATAAGGCCACACAGATTAGAGAGGGAAGTAGTTTTTCTATGTCATACAAGCTGGGCAGCAGTGCATAAAAAATGATCATGTTTAATTGCTATTATTGTATTTTAGCCATGTCATGTTTTTAAAATCTATACACCTAAAATAAAAATAATTATGGAAAAGAATAAGTTTTGATGACTCGGTGAGTAATCAAAATAAATACACTCAGCAACAATATTAATCATCAAACACGCATTGATTATTATTTTTCAAAAAAAACTCATCACATCATTTCCGTAACTCATAACACAATGCACAAAGCAAATACATTAAATTAACTCAGATAATTCGAATTATCCGACAGGTACAAATAATATAATCCATTACACCATTTGCAAAACTCAAATACTTCCCTCCCAAGGCATCTTTTATTATAATATTCATATAGATACAAACACACATATATGCTATATAGATATTTTTAAGGATATATTTCATAATAACCGCTCATAATCTTAGTGAATTCAATCACTTTCATTATAAAAAAATTATATATAATATCTTTGAAACACTTCAACATATTTAAACACGCCATAAAATTGATCAATAAAATTAGATAATAATATAGTCAATAAATCAAAATTCCCTTATGATGTTAATTGTGGTGTTTTGATAACATCTTTTTTTCTTAGTAAGAGATCTCGAGCTTAAATGATTATTTGTAATGTGAATAATGGTGCTTTGTAATGTTAGGCTTATTAAGTTTAAATGATTATTTGAACAAAGCTCAAAACTAATGCGTGCCTATAGCCAAAGGGCAAGCAACTTCGCAAGTGGTTAATGCTGATGTAGTCGACTTGGCAGCTGACTTACACAACAAACTCAAATATTAATATATAATTAGATGCAAAATCTTTTTTTTTTCATTGATTTTCGAAGGAGCTGACTACGTTGTTGTCAAGATTGGGTCAGAACAAATTATCTACTGATCAGACGAGACAGAACACAGATTGGATGGAGGCGAATTTTCATTGTCAGATGGACTTCATTATATATACAAGTCATTTTTCTTTTTTAAGACAAAGAAGAAAGGGGAAAAAAAAAAAGGGAGGATACGTTGAACAATTGTTGCAGTGGGTAGTTAAGTCTTCATCGGTGTACCGAGCACGCTCTCCATTTGTTATGTTTTATTCTGTTTTTAGAATTGGCATTCGTCATGCTCATGAATTGGATAGTTTCCCATAGCAGTATAAACTCTCTACCAGGAAAAAAGGCCACACAAATTAGAGGGAGATAGTTTTCTAAGCCACACAAGCTGAGTGGTGCATAAAAAATGATCCTGCAGATCATGTGGGTGTCTTGGCTGATGATGTTACTATTATTGTGGCCAGTGGCAGCTACAACTAGGTCAGATATTGTGAAACCTGGCTGCCTAGAAACGTGTGGGAATGTTAGTGTTCCTTACCCGTTTGGGATTTTGGAACGAAGTTGTGCCATGAACGACTTCTTCTTCCTAAACTGCAGTTCGAACGATGAAGGTCATCCTGAACTGTGGTTTGGAACTGGCATGGCTATTCACAATATATCACAGCTGGAGGGCACAGTAACTCTAGGCATTGATGCAGCATTCAAATGCTATAACAAAGCAGGGATACAGACAGAATCTTTCGCACAGTCTATGACCCTTGGATCAGGCCCCTTCATGTTCTCACACCTCCGAAATATATTCACAGCTATTGGTTGCGATACCTTTGCCCAGGTGACCAACTATGAGTTGACATATGGAGCTGCCTGTCTCTCCTTGTGCACAGAATATGTGAACATGTCCGATGGAAATCCTTGCTCAGGTTCTGGATGCTGCCAAACCTCAATCCCTAAGGGCCTCAAATCACTTGATATTTCATTATTTAGTTTTTACAACTACACGAACGTTTCGGACTTCAATCTCTGTGGATTTGCTTTTTTAGTGGACAAGAACTCCTTGAAGATTTCAGATTGGCCGCTCTCTCGCAAGCCAAAATATGGAAAAGATGCATATACAACAGATATTGTGATTGAATGGGTAGTTAAAAATGAGACTTGCGAACAGGCTAAAGCTAATCAAAGTGCATATGCTTGTGGCACTAATGCAAATTGCACCTACCCTGAGAGTGGTCAAGGATATCGTTGCTTATGCAATGAAGGGTTCGAAGGAAATCCCTATCTCCAAGAAGGATGCCAAGGTAAACTGGTTATTGATTTTTGGTATGATTTCCATTATTAGTGCTTTTTATATATGCTTTTGCACAGGTTATGTTCTTTCCCTGTTTGTCTCTTGTCATGTGTAATAAAAAAAATAAAAGAAGGAATCCTGTGGCCTAGCTTGAAATTTGAGCTAGCTTAAAATTTCCATCTCATGATTAGTGTTTTTTATTAAACTTTTCAACTTAAGCACTACCTGAGTTTCATGCTAGACCAATTGGTTAATATACATGCAAATCTTTCATTGCCTAATCATATCCATTTAATTGGCATGCACGATTTATTTTTTATATAATTTATTTTTCGAATTTATAATCAGATTTTACTCACTACTTTTTTAACATTTAGATATCGATGAGTGCAAGGATCCAGAAAGATATCCATGTCATGGTAGATGCAAGAACACCATTGGGAATTACAAGTGTCGATGTCCACTTGGTATGTATGGTGATGGTAAAATAGGTTGTCAAGGATTTGGTATCATCACATTAATTACAGGTACGTAACTGACCTTGGAATTTTAATCTTGTTATAATGAGTTTCTCCGTTTTGAGGCGTTCCTAGAAACCGTTTTTTTCTTTTCTTTTTTGGATAATTTTCGATCAAGTATATATTTTAAAAGACTAGCACATATAATCAAGATCCATGAATCTCCTAATCCCAACATGCATTGCCTGCCTTTAAGTGGATCAGAAAAGGGAATTAAATTTTAGTGCGTACAAAAATTAATCCGAGGACTGTAAGAAAAATCGAATTCAGATACAGAAGGATTATAATGGTCATATATATATCACTTGGTAAAAGGTTGGTAAAGAAATATTTTCTATTGATGTGTGTTTCAAGTAACATTTTTATTTGACATTGTTATGCAGCTATTGGAGCAGCCATTTTGCTTGTAATAATTTGTCTTCTACTGTACATGATGTGCAACAAAAGGAAAAAGGATAAAACTTCAGGGAGAACGGGGGAGTGGTTGTAAAGCACCAACGAGTAAGGATTTTCAGCGAGGCGGAGCTGGAAAAGGCAACAAAAAATTATGATGATGATCAGAAACTTGAAGAAGGTGGTTTTGGTTCTGTTTACAAAGGAGTTCTAGCAGATGGTGTCCAAGTTGCAGTCAAGAAGTTTAAAGGGGTAGACAAGGCTCAGATGAATGAGGAATTTCAAAAGGAAATGGGCGTTGTGTCACAGGTCAATCACAAGAATGTGGTGAAGCTCTTGGGCCTGTGTTTGGAGACCAAAGTGCCATTGTTAGTTTATGAGTTCATTTCAAATGGAACTCTTTTCAAGCACATACATGACAAAAGGTCGCAGTTACTAGCTTCCTGGAGCAGTCGTCTGAGGATAGCATCAGAGATTGCCCTTGCGCTTAATTACCTGCATTCTCTTGCAGACCCTCCGATTATTCATGGAGATGTCAAGTCGGTGAACATACTCTTAGACAACAACAACACAGCAAAGGTTGCAGATTTTGGAGCTTCAGTGCTGATTTCTTCAGACCAATTAAACCATTATAGCCACAAAAATACAAGGGACTTTAGGCTACCTGGATCCAGAGTATCTTATGACGGGTATTTTAACCGCAAGGAGTGATGTCTTCAGCTTTGGGGTAGTTCTTCTTAGGATACTGGCATGCAAACCCAATAAGATAAAAGACAAATGATAGAATAAAATGAGAAATTGGACACACAAGAATTTACGTTGTTCATCTAATTTGGCTACGTCCACGAGCAAGTATAGAAGGATTTTACTAAGTAATGTGAGAATTACAACCTCTCTCTACTAATAGGAAAACAACTAAAATCTCTTTATTATTAGGAGAAAATACATCATTTAGAGGGTGTTTGAATATGAGGTAGCTTGTGCTTTTTTGAGTAAAAAGCATGTTTTTATAGCTTTTACAGGTGTGGTTTGTGCTTAAAAGGTATTGTACATTTGACAAAAAGCCACCACACCTCAAAGCCAAACACACCCTTACTATCTCACAAATACCTCACAGCTTTGTGGGATTCCTTTCCCTCTCACTCTCCTTTTCTTCTCTCTTATTTCTCTCTTGTGTTCTGCATCTAATGCTTGGATGCATTGTTTATTTATAAGCAAACATCCATGCAAAAGAACATCCATGCAAAAGATAAGGGGTACCAATTGGTGCTGCAAGTGGCACCGAATTGATACCCAACATTGTTGACTTTGCCAACAATGCTAGCTGGCTTCACAGTTCTTGTGGAGCTTCTCACGGGAGAAAAGCCAAACTCCAGTTTCCAGTTCTGGAGAGAAACGGAACCTCATTCAACACTTTATCTCAGCACTGGAAACTAATAATCTTTTCAGAATTTTGGATTTCCAGGCAGCTGATGAAGGTGAAATGGATGAGATTGAAGCTGTAGCTGAGCTTGCAAAAGGATGTCTGAATAGCATGGGAGTAAACCGGCCAACCATGAAGGAAGTGTCTGATGAGCTTTCTAAGCTTAAAGATTTTCATCAGAAATCATGGGCTCAGCAAAATAGCGACGAGACGAACTACTTGTTAGGCGAATCATCACAATCTTTTGGCAAGAAAGTGTTGGAAATTTGGCAGAAATAGAGAACAGAAAATTGAAGGATTTAGGCTGCACACTCTCTAATTTGGTAGAATACAATACATATGAAAATGGTACTCTCACGCCTTTTTCATTATGAGATTCATACAATATATAGACATTAATAGTTGCGACTCTTCAATACTAATAGTTGTAACTCTTCAATACTAATAATTGTGATCTTTAATACTAATAGATGCAACTCTTCAATACTAATAATTGTGACTCTTCAATACTAATCTTGATAAATAAGTTTAATAACTAACAGAAAGAAGGTCAGCCAATGACTCATTCTCAGACTGTGATATCATTTCAGATTCAGAACTACACTGATAGTATTTAAAACTGGAGCGATAGTCTTGTCAGCATGGTCGCTTTATGAATTAGTCTCAACTCTCAATTATGTCAAGTAAATTTTCAGTACTGTTTGTACAGGCAAGAAGGTATGTTGTAGCTTGTTTGAATAAGTTGTAGCTTTATGGAAGCTTAACATGTTTCCAGATTTACCTCTCTTTGTGCCATAAACTATATATTCAAATAAAATTGTGGGTTTACTAAACCAAGATTATTGACTGATTAAGTGCCTCAACCTCAACCAATGAGCTTGCAATTCGGCGGTACTCTTGCACGAGCAAGATAGTTGATATCTCAAGTCACACACATGTACACTTACATGTTGTATAATGAAGTCTAGTAAATTTACTTTAATTTAATTAAATTAAGATAACCGCTTTTGATGAAGTTTCAAAAATCTAAGTAACTTAAGAATGGGATTCTCGGATTGAATAATCAGTTAATCAAATGGTATTAATAATCTCATTCATTCTCTCTAAATAAGGTGGTTGATAGCTTATACTTGGAGCTTGATAGGTCAATGTGGTTTATGACTATTACCTGTAAAATGTCCTCTTTGGTTGTTGAGGGGACCCTCTAATGCTTAAATAAGTATTTTTTTAGAGAGAAAAAATACAATAATAACTAAAGAGAGATGCTCTGAAAATATATATGCAGTATAAAATAAAGATTGTGAACATTTGTTTTGAAGATCTCATGGTGTATTTATAGTCCATAAGTCTTGTCTTTTTGTGAAGATGAAGGACTTGAGTGTAATTTCACCTTTATTATGTTTGAAGTTTATTGTGAGTTGTTTTTCGCTCATTTTATCAAGCAAAAAGATGAAGATATGGCAGGCTATAAAAGACTTTAATTCACCTAATAGTGTTGGCAGAGTGTATACTTGTTTAATTAAGCCTATTTGTTGAGAAATAAATTCTCTAAAATTTTATGTAAGAATCTATAGAATTAATGGCGTTAAATTCATGTATTATGTTTGAATTCGAGAGTGTGGAGGATTCGGCCATGCTTGGGCTATGATGAAAAAAATCTTCAAGCTCAACACTTTCAAGAAACACATGATAGGCCCATCCTGTTGGCATCACGGCGTATCAGGCCAAGCTACAAACCCAGCAACCTTTGGGTCCGGCATTGGCTAGACACACCTCGGGGTTTGGCACATCACCAAACTCAATCATGGCTAGGTCTTGTCAACGTCAGATCTAACACGCCTAGGCTTGGCACACTGTTAAGCCCAACCGTAGCTGGGTTTAGCATTGGCAAACCTAATACGCCTGAGGCTCGGCACTCTACTAAGTCAAATCATGGCTGGGTCTAGTTAGTGCCGACGCAACATGCATGGGGCTTGACAAACTACTAAGCTCATGTGTGGTTAGGTCTGACTAGTGTGGGACCCACACGCTTGGGCTTGGCATACTGTCAAGCCTAACTGTGGCTGGGTCTGGTGCTAGCTAGCTAGACCCAATAAGCTTTTGGATCTAGCTTTGGCCAGAGTCAGCGTACCTCCACTAGGGAGTGTTTGTGTCAATGCATGCCAGCACAACACATCCGAGAATTCAGGAAAATTATTGTAAGCCCCAGATAAAACAAAATTTTATAAGACACTGAAATAAATGTTAAGATAAGTAGATATATATCTTGAATAATTACCTTAATGGAAATAAATGAATAAAAACAAAAATAAATAAAATTTCAAAAATAGCCCTGAAAAATAGAAATACAGAAACGTGAATAAAGACCGATGTGGAAATTGGATTATGATGAAATAAATTTTCTTAGGATGTAAATTAATGAAAATCAAATAACTCGGGTAAAAGGTGGTTAACCTGTATCGGTACTCGAGAATTTTATGCCCAAAACATGAAGTTTACTATCGAGGGACATGAATGGAATTAATTAAATTGTTACAATTTATAAGTTCTAACAAAGGAAGTGGCCCGGCCATCATAAGAGAGAAAGGAAGGGAAAAAAAAAAAAACACAAGAGAAAAACATTAGAAATCAAGAGAAAAACAAGAAAAAGGAGAGAGAGCTTTTGAAACTTGTAAGATTGAAAGACTTGGAATATTAATTCAAAAAGAATCAAGTGACGAAGCGAAGATAAGAAAGCGAGAGGAAGGTCGGCCATCCCTAGGAGGAGAAGAGAAGTTGGGAGAACTTAGATTGGTAAGCATGAAAAATTAATATTCTTACTTGAATGAAGTGTTTTTTGAGTTTATTTGAGTAAGTTATCAAACAATGACAATTAAATTTGATTTAATTTCTTATATTCTTGACTCTTTAAATTAGGGTTCTTATGAGAAATTTGGGAATTTTGAGAAAAATAGTACACATGATGGAATTGAGGTAGAATAGTATAGAAATAGTGAATGTAAGTAGTAATTAAGAAAGAAATTGGATAAGTTTGAAGAAATGAATTTGTAACTAAGGATGAGGAAATAAAGGGATGATGTTTTGATTGTTTTATGTTTGAGAAATGATGTACCTTTTAAAAACCTATATAATATATTTTATTTTACCATGCGTGTTGAAATAAGTGAAGAAACATCATAAGAATATAAAAAGAAGGAATAAATTAATGGTAGGAATAGTTCATGGGAGAATTCTTTAAGTGAGTTAGAAGAAGAAAATTGATTAAAACTATACGTTGAAAATGAGGTGACTAATGAATGAAATTTTTAGTGCAAAACCCAATTACATAAAAAATATTACGTGCTTCAAATTTAGGCATGTAGGAGAAATATTAATGGATTAATAATGTAGTGCAATTTGATTGATTCAGGAGTTGTTTCGGGAGTAGGGCATCAGACAGGAGGAGCTAGGTCATCACCAGCAAACAGTAGGTGATTCATTACTTTCTTTTAAAATTCAAAGTTTCATTATTAGTTATGAAATGTTTATAACATATTGATGTGGAAAAAGTAGTAGAAGAAACTTGTTTGTATTATAATAGGGATGTTAGGTAATTCGTATGGAATTACCGGTTAGATTGCCTATTAATAGAGAATAGTCGGATGTTGGGTAATTCATGTGGAATTACCGATTTGATTGGCTATTAAAAGAGAATAGCCGGATGTTTGGTAACTTGTATGGAATTACCGGTTTAATTGTTGGCTATTAAGGAGGGTTAGCCGGATTTGAAGTAAATTGTGAATTACCAAATTGAAAGTTAAGCAATTGAGTGTTGGTTGTCGAGGTCCTATAAGTATAGGATTGATAAATTACGAATGAGTTATTGATGTTGATATGTAGTAAGTTAGTGATGAAAGATAATTTGATATATTTTGAAGAATTGTGAACATAATAGTTTTATCGTTTTTAATATGTTATCTTCCTTATTTCTTATTAATGTTATGTATACATGTATTTCACGAAGTGATAACGTAGCGTTAAATATGAACTTGAAGTGACACAAATTATTGCCCTATAAATCCTATATCTATTTATACGAAGAAGAAATCATGTATAACATTTTCATCATCTACTTCATTGGTTATAGTATTTCCTAGTTATTTGACCGAGTTCCATTATAAGCCTGGTATTTTTTTTCCAACAAGAAAAAAATAACAATGAAGGATTTTTTGACAAGTTTTTTATGTAAAAATTATCAAGTGTAAATAAAAAATTTTATGTACACTTCTAATTAAATAAATTAAGAATTATCTATATCAATAAATAAATAAAAAATCAATCATAACTAAATGCATATATGAAAAAATAGAAAGGTAGATGTAGATCAATATACTTGATATCGCAGCATTATCTATTTACCTGATTGTGTTTAATGACTTTATTTATTAAAATTATTATTTTTATTTATTCAAATGATAATAGAAATAGACATACACATACAATTGATTGAATAAAATCAAAAGAAAAAATATATATCGTAAGGTTGCACTTATTAGAAATACTATCCAAAAATAAATATTTTTATTTTTAAAAACAAAATTCAATTATATAAAATAAGACAGGCAACGTGTCACCTGACTTAGCCTAGATTGCGGCCACTATGGTGGTCCAAATATATATATATATATATATTTTATGCCAAAATTGAATTGAAAAAAAATCAAGGGAATAAATATGTATGATTTGTAAAGTTTGAGGATTAAATTAAACTTTTTTTTGTGAACTTTGAAACCATCATCTATTTGTGTAGCTTTTCCTGCTTTGGTCCCTATCTTTAAATTTTGTTCTTAGTCAATAAATTTGATTCAATTTTTCTTGAATTAGACCTAAAAAAATGTAATCGCCCAAAAAAAAGTTTGAGGACCAAATTGAAAAAATTTTGAACAATGGATCCATATTAAAATATGTGAGGGTGAGTCGTGCACGTATGTACAATGTTTTGACCACACCTTTTGATTTTTTTTAATTTAGATACACTTAAATGCTTTTGCTATAATAACCCATAAAATAACATTTATATTTATATCTACTGAAACAAAGTTAATGAACCAAAATTTTATCAATATATCTTTACAAAAAAAAATCGAATCAAGAAAAACATACAAGTATAATTATAACACCCCTACAACCAGGATAAAATAACAATCTCATGCAACTGGAAAACATAGTAGAGTGTGTGTGTATATATATATATATATATATATATATAATAACCGTAAGACAGTAACAGTTTAAGACTTAGACTATAACAATTCAAATTTCAGTAGTCTTCGTATGAATACCATATATATATATATATATATACACGTAGCGTTATGTATCTTTTCTATACAAAGTCACTTCAAGTTTTTTTTCAAATACAATTAAAATTCGTTGTCAATATTAGTTATCCAATTTTGACTTGTCCTTCATAAAAAAATAAAGTAAAAATCAATAATTTGAAAAAGGATAAAAACAGCCAGTACAACATCGTATAGATAAGCCACTAGCTTTGATACCAGCGCGATACCGCGGGTTATTTTTTTTTATAAAAAATATTTTAAAAAATAAAAATTGAAAAATCTTGGATTTTTCTGCAAAGTTATACCTAAGAATCTTGAGTTTGGCTGCAACGTCTGACTTAAGAGTAATATTTATAATATTAATAATAAAATTAAACTTGCATGACCCAGTAACACCAGACCCAAGAATATTGGATGTGGGTCTGGCTATAAGGTCATGTAATAAAAGTGTGATAATTAAATAGAGTAATTAAAAAAAACAAAGAAAAAAAAATCAACATAAGGAAAAAACTAATGAAAAAGAAAAAAAAATTGAAAAATTGGGTTAACCCTTTAAACCAGGTTACCCCGTAAAACCTGGGATTTGCGTCATGAAAGTTTGATAACTAAATAGAAAAAAAAATGACGGGTTTACCCAGAATTAACCGGGTTAACCCATCAAACCAAGTTAACCCGTCAAGCCTAGGATACATGTCATGAAAATCTGATAATTAAATAGAAAGAAAATTAACTTTAACAAACTAAACTAAATGAAAAAAAATAACTCGTCAAATCAGGTTAACCTATCAAACCCGAGATTCGTATCATGAAAATATGATAACTAAATAAAAAAAAATTTAACATTAACAAAATAAATCAACAAAAAAAATTCATTAAAAAAAATTAAAAAGAAAAAAAAAAAGAAAAAACCAGTCATATAATATAATACAATATAATAATAATTATAATGAAAAAACATGGGGAAAGCTAAAGCTAAAGCTAAAGCTAAATTTTCAACCAACTCAATATTAAAAAAATAAATTTAACAAAGATAATTTAAAAAATAAACATTTGAGGGAAACACTGCAGCCAAACAAAAATCATGCAAGGGAAACACTGTAGTAATCCATAGTATTTTTTTTTCTTTTTAAAAAAAGCTACAAAGTTAAGTTCTCAACCAGCTTAATATAGAAAAAAAACCGAGATCTGTGTAATAAAAGTATAATAACTAAATTAAAAAAAAAATTCACATTAACAAACTAAATTAAACAAAAAAAAATTCATTAAAAGAAAAAAAAACACAAGAAAAAAGCAAAAAAAAAAAAAACCCCATAGGCAACACGAAAAAAAAATAAAAGAAAAAAAACAAAAAAAAGTCAAGTGTTTCACTGTGTGCACAGCGACACATTATATGTAAAAAAAAAGAGAAACAAAAGCGAGGAAAAAAAATAAAACTGCTATAGTGAAAAACCCACGCGTTAAAAAAAAAACATGTAAAAAAAACAAAACAAAAAAAAGGAAAAAAAAAAGGAAAAACTGCTACAGAAAAACAAAACCAAAAACGAAAAAAAAAATGCAACAGAAAAAAAAATGAAAAAAAACTGCAAAAAAAAAATAAAAAAAAATAAAAAAATAAACATGTGGGGGAAACATTGCAACCAAACAAAAATCATGCAAGGAAAAGACTGTAGTAATTCATAGTATTTTTTTTTTCTTTTTGAAAAAAGCTACAAAGTTAAGTTTTCAACCAGCTTAATATAGAAAAAAAACTGAAATCGTGTAATGAAAAAATGATAACTAAATTAAATTTTTTTTTACATTAACAAACTAAATTAAACAAAAAAAATTCATTAAAAAAAAACACAAAGAAAAAGGCAAAAAAAAAAAAACTCATAGGCAAAACAAAAAAAAAAGAAAAAAGAAAAAAAAAACAACAAAAAGTCAAGTGTTTCACTATGTGCACAGCGATACATTATATGTAAAAAACAGAAGAAACAAAAGCGAGGAAAAAAAAAAACTGCTACAGTGAAAAACCTATTCGTTAAAAAAAAAACCTGTAAAAAAAACAAAAAGAAAAAAAGCTGCTATAGAAAAACAAAACCAAAAACGAAAAAAAAAATGCAAGAAAAAAAACGAAAAAAAACTGAACAAAAAAACGAAACAAAAAACAAAAAAAAACTGTCCCAAAAAAAAAAAACTTTATCTACAGTGAATTTCCTACGCGTTTTAGTATATTACTTAATAACATCACCCTTTATTTTTCATTTTTTTTGGGCTTAATCTCATTTTATTAGATGATAAAAAATTTATCTCTGCTATTTTTGTTTTTTATATTGTTTTTGTGTTTCAAAGATAGTTTTAAAAAATTTAAATATTTTTTTTATATTTTCAAATTATTTTGATGTGCTGATGTTAAAAATAATTTTTTAAAAATAAAAAAATATTATTTTAATATATTTACAAGCGAAATGTTTTTTTAAAAAGCTACTACTATTATGTTTTATTAAAAAAAAAAAAAAAAAACAAGCAAAACCATGTAACTCCTCTCTTTTCACCAACCGCTCTTGCCCGCTCCCACAAACCCTTCTGTCTCCTCAAAAACCCATCGTTTTTCGGTTGATCATTTGGTGGATGATTTCCGCTTGAAATATCAAAAAATAGAAGTAATCAACTTGCTTTTTGTTGGAAATAAATCAAGGCATGTTGAATGCGGTGTTTACAGTGACATCGTCCTTTTAAAATACAAATTAATTTTTTTTTATGTTTTTTATTGTTTTGAAGTATTAATATTAAAAATAAAAAATATTATCTTAATATATTTATAAACAAAACACATTTAAAATAATAATTGCAACCACAATATTAAATACTACCCAAGTAATTCCAAATAAAAAAGAAAAAAATACCTAATTGACCGAAGACCTTTTGTAGCCAGTGATCTTGAGGCAAAATCATAATTTTAAAATCATTAATTTGAGGTAACGTCCAGATTACAATTCAGTTTTTTTTAATGATGTTTTTATATTATTTTGATATATATTAAAATATATTTAAAAAATATTATTTTAATATATTTTTAAATAAAAATTATTTTAAAAAATAACTACTATCAATACTACCATACAGTAACAGCCATAGACTTCGCATGTGATAGCTTTGACCTTCATCATCAACCCACTTGACATTAAGATGTTGGATTGTTTTAATACTATTAATTTTTTATAAATATTTTGTTCCCCCCCTCCAAAAAAAAAAGAAAAAAGAAGAAGAAAGATGCAGCCCGTTTGGCTACCTGACTTAGGTGTGTTTTTGCTAAAATTTGAACTTTTTTTTTTTTTACTTCACATTATATTTTTATAATGTTTTAAGACTATTTTTATATATATTAAAAATATTTTTTTAAAAAATATTTTTTATTATATTTTTAAATAAAATTCACTTTGAAAAATAATAATTATTATTATAATATCAAACAATGACTAACAACACCCCCACAGTGGCAGCCATAGACTTTGCATGTGATAGCTTTGACCTTCATCATTAACCCACTTGACATTAAGATATTGAATTGTTTTAATACTATGAATTTTCTACAAATATTTTGTTTGCCTCCCCCCTCCAAAAAAAAAAAAGATGCAAGGAAGGACTCTCAAGGCTCCATTGACCGGGTCGTCTTGGAACTAGTCATATTAGTAATGTCCTCCAAAAAAAAAGATGCAAGGAAAGACTCTCAGGGCTCCATTGACCGGGTCGTCTTGGAACTAGTCATATTAGTAATGTGTTCTTGGTGGTCTGTCTTAATTATATACATCTACAAGCAAAGAAGTTGAAGAATTTAGTGAGAGAGAGAGAATTGTTGTTTGGAAGAAACATGCCTGTTCGCAATATATCAGTGCTGGAGGGCTCAGTCACTGTAGCCATTGATGCAGCATATATTCGACTGCTATGACAAAACAGGGAGAATACTTGACAGACTATTTCTCTCGGCCTTTCTCCCACAATGCATAGCATGAATAAAAACTAGAAAAAATAAATAGAGAAAACTAAACTTGTAGGTCTCATTTGAGTATCTTTTAGACCTCGGATAGTTATAGCCAGCTAACCTCCTATAAAACTAAACTTGTAACTTGAGCTTGATCCATCCGTTGGGTTGGATCTAAAATTATGACTGTTTTAATCAATCTCATCCGAGCTTTGCCTTGTGGGTTCTGGTGTCAGCTGTCTCCGTCTCTACTACCAAGTGGGTTCTGGTGTCAGCTGTCTTCATTCATTCTTATTGTTTCCATCCCTATAACATCTTGGAATACTAACTAGCTATTTGATGATGATGTTGGTGGGTTTTAATTCTTGAAACAAGTTGTTTTTAATTTATTTATATTTGTAATAAATTTGTTTATCCTATTTGTAATTGGCTATTTGATTAAGACATTAGTACTGTCTGCAACTAAACGATGGACTTCAATATATATATCTAATTAAGTCATTTTTTATGATCAGTTACAGTTGTGAAAAGAATATTAAAAGAAAGACAGAGAACACGTTGAAAAATTGTTGCAGCGGGTTGTTAAGTCACACAAGTTGGGTAGTACTGCATAAAAAAATGATCCTGCAGATCATGTGTGGGTGTCTTGGCTGATGATGTTGCTATTGTTCTGGCCAGTGGCGGCAGCAACAGCAAGGCCAGATGTAAAACCTGGCTGCCAAGATAAGTGTGGGAATGTTAGTGTTCCTTACCCCTTTGGGATTGGAGAACAAAGCTGTGCCATGAACGACGACTTATCCCTAAACTGCACTTAAGCCGGTCGTCCTAAGCTACGGTTCGGAGGTAACACACCTGCTCGAAATATATCAGTCCTTGAAGGCACAATAACTGCAAGCTTATACACTGCTTTCGCCTGCTATGACAAAACTGGGAGCTCGACAAAATCTTTCGCACAATCTTTCGCTACCGGTGACTGAGTCAAATTA
Organism: Populus trichocarpa; assembly: GCF_000002775.5. Taxonomy (NCBI): domain Eukaryota; kingdom Viridiplantae; phylum Streptophyta; class Magnoliopsida; order Malpighiales; family Salicaceae; genus Populus; species Populus trichocarpa. The sequence continues at coordinate 20,586,004 of NC_037288.2, read as the reverse complement.
TTGTCTCCAAGATCCTCGAAGCTTAACACATTTCCGGATTTATCCATCCACGTACAGATTACTATTCATTGTAATAATATAATTAAAAATTTACCCTATCAAAAAGAAAATGACACTAAATTAAGCTCCAAGTGATATCATTGTACATCTACTCATATATTACTATTAATTCTAATAATTATGAACTTACCCTTGCAAAACAAAATAAATAAATAAACTAAGCTTTGGATGTAAGATTGTATTTTCAACCTGTCATAATTGTTTTTAACATATTACATAACTTAGTTATATTTGTCATCTTTTTTTTTATATATAATAAAATTACTACTTTAACTTTAAAATACAATTTTTTTATAATCTTGTCTCGGAGATATTTTGTTCTTTTATTTTTTTTCAAAATAATTAAACTACTTTGTTGTCATTTGAAATAAAAAGGTATAACTAATAAGAGTATTTTGATCATTTAATGTTAATTTTGTTGTAGACAGGAATACTATTTTAATCAGTATATATTAAATATTATTTAAAAATAAAAAAAATTAATGGAATGTGCAATGCAATTGCCAGCATGTAAACGACCCTACACTATTCAAGCTGCAGGTGCATTTAAACTGCGCCAGTGAGAGGTGGATGATTTAGCCCACTTGACAGGCCTAGTGCATTTAAACTCATGAGCGGACACGTCGCGCTCAACAATAAATTTTGAGGAATAATTTAGTTCCGTTTGTTTTTTTATTTTAAAATGTTTTAGTACTATGAATTTTCTGCAAATATTTTATTTGCCTTCCAAAAAAACAGACTAAAAAAAAAAATACAAGGAAGGACTCTCAGGCTTCATTGACCCGGTCGTATTGAAACTAGTCATAAATTGAACTAAGAAAGGCGAAATGAAAAAAAAAATGATGGATTGGTATATAACTTAGATATAAAAAAAGGAATTAGGATAATTTATATTAAAAAATTCATCTTGAATTGGAATAAAGTGAATGAGAATCTTAATACGGATTTCTAGAATTTAGGT